>NC_060198.1:21247867-21613901 GCF_021184085.1 Oncorhynchus gorbuscha
CTCATACATTCATTTAATCATTTATACACATAAAAACGGCAACAAGGCATAAAACACAGCATTTGAATTTACATTTAAATTTGTTAAAAGTACGTGTTGTTAAGACCAATGACAACTATGGATAAAAGTACTTTCTTTGTAAACATCAAATCTGTAAAAGCCATTTAAAATGTGTACGAAATGATTCAACAAAGATTAAACATTTTTAAGACGTTAGAAACATGTTAAGTCACTGTTAAAAGGCGGTCTTCAATCGCTTGTACAGAAGCGGGGTGAGTCCTTATCAAACTCGCCTCATCCTGCTCTTCCGAATAGACCATCGTCCCGTCCTTCGGGGCCCAGAGGAGATCCCTCCCCTAGGCGCATCGCCCTAGGCGCCGTGGCCGCCGGGACCTAGGGTGTTGTGGGGGACCCTTCGCCTGGGGTCGAGGCCCCCTTCCGTTCGTACCACCCCAGGGCTTCCGTGGCTACCATGGCCACTGCCTGGGGGGTGGTCTCTACGCTTTTTGCTACCAGCAGGTTACGGGAGGACCACAGTGCTTCCTTCAGACACGTGAGGGTGGGCCAGAACTTGGTGAAGGCCTTCGGTGGAATGGGCCTTCGGCCCACCCCGTACAGCACGAGCTGAGGTGTTAGGTCCTCCCCTGCTGGCAGACACGAGGTGATCAGGGGGCCTGCTTCCTTCCACAGGTCCCTGGCGGCTCTGCACTCCCAGAGCATGTGCCTCACCGACTCTTCTTGGCTGCAGCCCGGTCGGGGGCACACGGATGTCCTCGCCATGCCCCGTGAGTGCATAACGGCCCTGACCGGGAGGATCTCGTGGGCGACCATCCAGGACAGGTCCCGATGCCGATTCAGGAGAGCAGGATGGGCCACGTTGCGCCAGACCGTTGTGGGCTCGCCTATAGCGAGCCCGCGCACTGGACATACTGGTTCCCGCTCCTGCACAAGAGAGAGAAGAGAGCGGTGTTCAGTTAAAACCGTGACTGCTTCCTTTTCCAGTTTAAAATGTCTTAAAAATTTCTGGAGCTGGACGTAGTGGGTGGGGAGCAGGAAAGAGACTGGGGCTCGCAGGTCGACTGGGATCAGCCTCAGTGTCCTGAGGTAAGATCCCAGCCAGAACCGTGCGAGGGCCTGTGTCTTGTTATTGACCGGGGAGGTGGCAAGAGTCAGATGTAATGCTGTGTAGCGGCTGCCCAGGAACAAGTAGAGGTCAGGCAAGCCTTTCCCCCCCTTGGACCTGGGCCTCTTGACCACCTCCCTCCTCAGCCTCTCCCACTTGCTTCCCCACAGAAAGTAGAAGAGCATCCGCTCCAGGGCTAAAATACTCCTTCAGGGGGGGATAAAAACAGAACTGATTAGTAAAAGCACAGGTAAAATCACAGCTTTGATGATTAAAACCTTGCCCTCAAAAGTCAGCTGTCGTAGTCCCCAAAAACCCAGTCTCTGTCTTACTGTCCCGAGGATCCCACTCCAGTTCCCACTCCCTCCTCCCTCCTGGTCAAACTTTACCCCCAGTACCCTTATGTCCGTCAGTTTAACTGTCAGAGGTAGTCTGGTCAAGTCTGGGTCTGCCCACGGTCCGAAGAATTGGGCCTCTGTCTTGTCTCTATTCAGTCTCGCCCCAGAGGCTCGTCCGTACCAGTCAGTCCTGTCCAGAGTCCTGTCGACGGATAAAAGGTCAGTGCATAAAATGTTGACGTCGTCCATGTAAAATACGCTCTTGGCGGTCATCCCCCCCCACTCCCCGGGATACCCACCCCACTGATCCGTTGGTCCCTTCTCAAGACCTGTGCCAGTGGTTCAATGCAGGCCACGAACAGAAGAGGAGATAAAGGACAGCCCTGACGGACGCCGCAGTGTACTCCCACTGCTTTTGACAAATGCCCATTTACAAGGATTTTGCTGGTGATATCCCCGTACAGCAGTCCCACCCAAGCTAAGAACCTGTCCGGGAAACCCATTTTTTGCAGTACCTTAAAGAGGTACTGGTGCGAGACCCGATCAAAGGCTTTTTCAAAATCTAAATTTAGGACTACAAGCCGCATATTTCTGTCTCTCGCATAACAGATGGCATCTCGGATCAGTATCAGGCTGTCCGTGATCTTCCTTCCGGGCACGGCACAGGTTTGGTCCGGGTGGATCACCTCCCCTAAAACAGAAGACATTCTGAGTGTTAAAACTTTGGTAAAAAGTTTACAATCAAAATTTAAAAGGGTAATCGGTCTCCAATTTTTCAAGTCTGTCCTGTCGTTTTTCTTGTATAAAAGAGTCACGATCCCCACTCAAACTGTCGGGTAGTCTGTCGAGGTGTTCGAAGTCAGTAAAAACAGTCAGAAGTTCGTCGGCTAAAACATCCCAAAAGGTCAGATAAAACTCCAAAGGGAGGCCGTCCTCCCCCGGTGATTTACCCCTCTTAAAACGTTTCAGTCCTTGGTCGATTTCTGTCCTCGTCAGGTCTTTTTTCAGGTCGTCCGTGTTGGGTAAGGTCTTGTCAAGATACGTTAAAAGGTCCCCCATTGTTCCCTCGCACATCTTTTTCCCCAAACAGTTCCCCATAAAAGTCCTCGACCACTTCCTTTATTCCCTCTGTGTCTGTTTTTAAAACCCCGTCCTTGTTTTTCAATCCTGTCATAATCCTACCCTGGCTAACTATTTTCTTAAAGTACCTAGTGCACTTCTCCCCCTCTTCTAATTCCCTTTCCTTACTTCTTAAAATCACCCCCTTACTTCTCTGTTCTGCTAAAAGTACCATTTCCTTTTTTACTTCTTTGATTTCTTGGTTAAAATCAAAGCCCTGTTGGCGTAAGTTAAAATACCTTTCCAGTCGCTTTTGCAGTCCCACCATGCGTCTATCTTTTGCTTTGCTTTTTTCCTTTCCTATCTCTCTAAAGAAGGTCCTCGTCCTTCCCTTCACCATTTCCCACCACTGTGCTCGTGTGTCAAAAAAGTCCTGTAGCGTCTGCCACTGGCTGAACTGCTCTCTGTACTGGCTAACTACTCTATCATCTTCTAGCAGGGAGCAGTTCAATTTCCAGGGCCCTCTTCCCACAGTCACACCTGAGGTTAGTGAAAGGGTGCACGTCAGCATTGCGTGATCTGAGAAGAAAGCAGGGGTTATTCTAGCATCAGTTGGGGGACAGTCCCGGGTAAACAGATAGTCAATGCGAGAGGCTCTGTGGTGCCGTCACCACTGGTCCAGGTGAAGCCCTCCTCTCTTGGATGCAGGGTTTTAAAACAGTCCGTCAGTTTAAAATCCCTGCACAGCCCTTGCAATAAAACACTTGATCTGTCTACCTTAAAATCCTCTCCTGCCCCTCTCCTGTCTGCTCTACTTAAAACACAATTAAAATCCCCACCCGCTACTAGAGGATCCCTCCCTAGCATGTGGGACTGCAGGTCCTCTAAAAGTGCGCACCGGTCATGTTTGTCATTAAAACCATATACGTTTAGCACGTTAAAATCCCTCCCCATAAAAGTACAATTGGCTAAAAGAGCACGCCCACCTACCACCACCGTGCTCCCCTTCACCACCACCTGTGGGGTCTTGATTAAAATGGCAACACCGTCATTCTTGTTAAAATTTGAGCCACTCCAAAGGGAGGGCCCGTGCCGCCACTTATCCTCCAATTTGCTGTAAGAGGATAAAAAGGGTAGACCACACTCCTGTAGTAAAAACACATCTGAGTTAAACCTTTCTAAAAAGGATAAAACCGACTGTGCTCTCATTTCTGTTTTTATGCTCCTTACATTTATTGTGGTGATTTTAAAAGCCATAAAAGGGGTGAGTAAAAACCGTGCCGAAAGAAAAGCATTTAACAGTTAAAAGGGGGTTATTTCTCTGGTGATTTCTCTCTCTCCCTCCGGGGTAAAGGGGGGTGGAAGGGAGAGGAGGTTAAAACCGGGTTTAAAAGGAGACTTGATTGGGGGAGTTGGAGGGGAAGGTTCTAAATTCTTCCTCCCCCTGGGAGCTCTCCCATTCCACCTTTCCTTTTTTCTCCTCGCCCTGTTCGGGGTCGGAGAGCTCCTCAGCATTTCTTTTACGTGGGGGGAGGTGTTCCTCCAGAATCTCCCCCCCTTCTCCCATGTCTCCCGACTCTGTCTCCCTGGTGCTTTCCGACACCGTCCCTATAATGTCTGACCCACTTGGGGAGCTTTCACTAAAGATCTCTCCAGAGCCGTCTTTCTCGGCCCTTTCTCCTTCAGGGTTCACATTAGTCTGGGGCAGGGGGGTTGGGGTGGGGAGGGTTTTGTCCTCTCCTCCCACTACTTCCACCACTGCTCCTTCCGCTCCCTCCACTACAGCCACCGGCTCCACCACTGTCTCCTCCACCACCACTACCGGCTCCACCACTACCTCCTCCTTCACCACCACCGGCTCCTCCACTACCACCTCGGCAACTGCCCCTCCGGCACTCAGAAGCCCGGTCCGCGGCCGCCCACTCCCTCCTTCCGAACTTGGCCCTGTTGGCCCAGGAGGAGGGGCAGTTGCGGATGAGGTGGGACCGCTCGCCACAGAGGTTGCACGACCTTCCGTTCGTGCATTCCTCGTAGCGGTGGCCCACCTCCCGGCACTTCATGCAGACCACCTTCTGACAGGCGTCTGCCAGGTGGCCATGTTCACCACACTTACGGCACAGCTTGGGCTGGTCCTGGTAGTGAACATGGCCCCTGTTCTCTCCGAGGACTATGGTGGATGGGATGGCTTTCAACCCACCATAGCCCCCAGGGTCCTCCCTTTGCTGGACAGTGACCCTCCAGGCCCCTGTCCAGATCCCGTCGAGGTCTTTAACCTGGATCAGGGGCCCCTTTACGTTGCAGTACCTGTCCAGCCATACTGCAACGTCCTCCGGCTGTACGGTTTCGTTGTACATACGGACAATAACGGTTTTGATGCTATTGTCCGTCAGCTTGGTCACCTCGAACATTGCTGTGAGGGACCCCTGGGTGTTCAGGGAGTTCTGGAGTTTCCCCCAGAACTCCCTCAGGAAGCTGGCGTTGGCAAAACTGACATCGAAGCCCTTCCTATAGGGGAGGGCTAGGATGCAGTTTACCTGCGCGGGGTGGAAACAGAGTTCTTTCTGGAGGAATTTTCTGGAGAAATCCAATCGGGATAACTCCATTATTTTCCCTCCCTTCTCCTTTAAAAGGAGGCGCACTGCATGGTGCCTCCTCATGCCAGCCTGTGCTGCTGACATGATGGAGGCCCACTCCCTTTACAACCCAACACCAGTGAAAAGGGGGGAGGGGAAGGGCAAAAAGGGGGAGGGGGTTGGGAAGGGGGAGGGGCAAGTGAAGGGAGTGAGGGAAGGGTGAATGGAGTGGGGGAGGGGGGAAGGGAGGTGGGGTTGGGGGAAGGGAAAAAAAAGGGGGGAAAGTGTAGGACAAACCAAGGGAGCTGGCTGGCTCAGCTAGGCTATGCTAAACAGGGCCTACCAGCACCCCGGAACACAAAACAAACTATCTAGCACAGCACCAAGCTAAACTTGTTGACAATGGGAAGGGACACAAGGGGGGGGTTGTTTTTTAAATGTTTTTCTAGATTATTTTTCACACAAGGGCAGGACACAAGGAGGAGACAAGGGTAAATGACACTAAACACAGGCCTGGAGGCTAGCAGGCCACACCAGCCAGACAGACTAAGCTTACCAGCTGGCAGGCCCACAAGCCAAGAGGCCTCACAACAAAAAAAGCACAGAGATATGGGGATGACAAACGGAGACACACTAACCAGCGACACCTGCCAAAAGCTTGGGGGCAATTAAGCTAGCAAGCCTCACCAGTAGGCCAGGCTAAGCTAGCCAACTAGCAGGCCAGCCAGCAAAAAAGTCCCCCAGTTGGCAACAAAAAACAACAGAGGCTAGCCAAACAAAACAGACAAACACACAGACAGACAAACAAACAAACAAGCAAACAAAAACCTGCCTCGCCTAAAGGGCCAAGAGGCTAGCCGACTAGCTAACGCTAGCAGGCAACAAGCCAAAAGGCAACTCCGGCTAGCAGGCCACACGAAACTCAAAACAATAGGAAGAGCAAAAGGGGGGGAGGGTAGGATACAAGGGGGAGGAGAGATGCAAAACAGGATAACAAGGGAAAAGACTACAATAAAATAAAATAAGAAAAGACCAGAGGGCCTTTTAAACTCACCCTACAGGTGCTGGTGCACCTGTAGCCCTGCACCAAAACCACCACCTAACCCAGGACAAAAGGAAACAATGGTGAAACAATACAACAAAATGACAATAATTTTAAACAGAAATAAAAACACAATTTTCCCGGGCGCCCTCTGGCCTACGATCGCTTCTCCGATCAAGTGCAGCACTGTCAAAGTAACTACACTTGATCTGAGCCAAAAGGCCGAGAAGCGACCATCAACCCAATGACCACTCTCAACAGCACTTCATCTATCTGGGATTTTTGGGTGTGGCCAGATGGAAACCACTTGAGAACAAGGCCCATAACAGCACGCCAGGAGTTTGAAAAAAAGGCGCGTGAATTACTGAGATAATAAGGTAAAAGGTGGTTTGGTCTGAGACAAATTGAACTCATTGGCCTGAATGCAAAGCGCATCACCTGTCTAACACCATCCCTACCGTGAAGCATGTTGGTGGCAGCATCATGCGATAGGGATGCATTGCAGCAGTAGGGACTGGAAGACTGGTAAGGCTGGAGGGTACAATGGAGCCAAATACAGGAAACTGCTTGATGAGAACCTGCTTCAGAGTGCAAACTACCTTAGACTGGGTTGAAGATTCACATTCCAACAGGACTATGACCCCAAACATACAGCCAAAGCAACACTGGAATTGCTTCAGAACAAGAATGTGAAAGTCCTTTTAAAAAACTTTAACTAGGCAAGTCAGTTAAGAACAAAGTCTTATTTACAATGACGGCCTAGGAACAGTGAGTTAACTCTGTGTAGTAAAAAGGGTCCAGGCTAATTGGCAAAATAGGTATAGTGACCCAAGAAATTGAGCTAACAGTTTGAAATGCTCTAGACAGCTAGCAGGCCGCATCTAGCAGATGGGCATTTAGGGGAGGTCGCGATGGAGGAGCCTGTTGAAAAACCTCTCCGGGCAGATTACGTCGGTAGTCTAGTCGTGATATAACAGCGGTGCTCCATATCGGCAGTAAAAGGAGTTCAGGCCATTTGGTAAAATAGGTATTGTAGCCCAAGGAGTGGCTGATGGACCTCTTCAGCTAGCCGGGAGATGGGCCTAGCAGGCTAATTGGTACTTGCTGCAGGACAGAGACGTTAGCCAGGAGTGGCCACTCGGATAGCAGCTAGCTAGCTGGTTACTGGCCTAACGCTCCAACCAATAGGCTACCTGCCGCCTTTAGTGGCCCCAACTTTAGTGGCCTCCAGAGTGGCGCAGTGGTCTAAGGCATTACATCGCAGTGCCACCAGAGATTCTGGGTTCGAGCCCAGGTTCTGTCGCAGCCGGCCGCCACGGGGAGGTCCATGGGGCGACGCACAATTGCCCCACCGTCGTCCGGGTTAGGCCATCACGGATATCCTTCTCTCATCACGCACTAGCGACTCCTGTGGAGGGCCAGGCACAATGCACGCTGACCAGGTTGCCAGGTTTACGGCGTTTCCTCCGACACAATGGTGTGGCTGGCTTCCGGGTTTGATGTGCGTTGTGTCAAGAAGCTTGGGAAATGACTGACAACACAGCTCTTAGCTTCCTCAGTAGATGCCTACTGGACAACTTTTGTTTGTATTGCTTTTAATCTTTTTAATTAATTTATCAAATTACACACCATTGAAGAGAAGTGGGACAACATTCCACAAGCCACAATCAACAGCCCGATCAAATCTTATGTGAAGGAGATGTCGCACTGCATAAGACAAATGGTGATCACACCAGATACTGACTGGTTTTCTGTGACCAACAGATGCATATCTGTATTTCCTGTCATATGAAATCCATAGATTTAGGGCCTAATTAATGTATTTTGACTTTCGTTATATGAACTGTCACTCAGTAAAAATCTTTGAAATTGTTGCATGTTGCGTCCATAATTTTGTTCAAGGAAGAATGAGAGAAAATCCCCAATCCAGATGTGCGAAGCTGATAGATACAGTGCCTTGAAAGTATTCGCCCCCCTTGAACTTTGCGACCTTTTGCCACATTTCAGGCTTCAAACAAAAAGATATAAAACTGTATTTTTTGAAGAATCAACAACAAGTGGGACACAATCATGAAGTGGGACGACATTTATTGGATATTTCAAACTTTTTTAACAAATCAAAAACGGAAAAATTGGGTGTGCAAAATTATTCAGCCCCCTTAAGCGCCACCTTTTGCTGCGATTACAGCTGTAAGTCGCTTGGGGTATGTCTCTATCAGTTTTGCACATCGAGAGACTGAAATTTTTTCCCATTCCTCCTTGCAAAACAGCTCGAGCTCAGTGAGGTTGGATGGAGAGCATTTGTGAACTAGCGTGGGGATATTGGGAAGCCTGGAATTTAAACTGAATATCACTGTGAAACATTTACTTCAAAGGAAACTATAGTTGAAACTGTGATATTCGATTACGCATGCATATATTCGGAGTACGGCTGGTCCCGTGAATCGAACCCCTAATTATCCTGGCATTGCAAGTGCCTTTACCAACTTAGCTAGAGGACCACTTATCAGGTTTCAAATCAAGTCCTCCTGCAGGTGTTTACAGGCTATTGTAAACTGGGTGGTTCAAGCCCTGAATGCTGACAGCCGTAGTATATCAGACTATACCACAGGTATGACAAAACCATTTATTTTTACTGCTCTAATTACGTTGGTAACCAGTTTATAATAGCAATACGGCACCTCGGGGGTTTGTGATGTGGCCAATGTACCACAGCTAAGTGCTGTGTCCAGGATTAATTATACTTTGTGCTTAATTTGAGTGTTGAATACACACATTGCCAGAATACTGTGATTAGGTAAAATACCATTAAATGGTGTCATTATTTTATTTGTAAATAAATTGTGTAGTGATAAATAAAACTCAACCAACCCCAAATAATGAAAAGCACAAATATTTTATTAGTTTTTTTCTTCTAATAAGGAGCACTACAACTTGTCATTCTTAATACTCGTTCTAGAACAATTCTAAAGTTGAGGTATAAAAAGGAGTTCATACAGACTCACTGTTCTTGAAACAGTGGGGTTTTATATACAAGAGAAACTGAGAGACAGAGGTAGAGAGAGACAAGGTGGTATTTAAAATACAGTGGGACAAAGAAGAGGAAGAAATATACAAAGATAGTAATAAAACAAAAAATGACATTACATTAAACCTTTTATCGTTTGATTTGGTGCTGTGGAATTCTATGGCCGCAGGTAGAATCAAAGAACTAGAATGGTAGAATATTCTGTGGTAGAATCCTACAGTAGGTTGACTCAGTATTGGCTCAACCTGTGTAGCTCTATTTTTGCATTGAACTGTACTGTTGCTACAAAATACTGGGAGAACTCAAATTCACCAATGATAGGTAACCATATCAATGGGGTCAATCCTGACTAAACGGCTGAAATTAAATGGATGAGGGAAATCGAGGGATTTCTAAAATGTGTGTGAAGGACGTTTTCCCCTCAGCTGTTGAGGTAAGGGCTGATTTAAATGCATTCAAGATGGCCAACAATGGCTCTAGCATTAATTCAGGAGTAATTGCTAAAATGCGGTTTCACAAATTCTCAAGTTCCAATTGGAATTTACACAGCACCAAACTACATTACCCATAACCCCAACACTGCAACCTCAACTAACAAATATCCCAAATTAAAATATGCAAATAATCACTACTCCAACCTCAGGAGAACGTTAATGACCAAACAACCAGGCAATTCACCCAAAAAGAAAAGCAAAAATAAAGCATTGGGTTTATAAAGAGAAAAACAAACATTCCACAATCTGTACAGTGACATCCATTTACGACTGGTAGAAAAAGACAGGAAGAGGGAGCTAATTTGGTGTAGTAGTGGCAGCATTATTTGTAAGTTATAATAAGCCATATGAAATGTTTATAATATAACAGTAAACAAGGACACTAATTTGGGTAATACAATATAAGAGCTCTCTGTAACGATGTCTGTATTTAACAAAACCCCGATTTACATTTAAAATGTCCGTATATCTGTTTAATATATAGAGTTTGTCCTTTCTTTATCAAAATGCCCGGTACTCTTAACAGGTGATGTATGATTGTAAAAAGAAAATGTAAAAAAGCTGATTTTAAACTACAAAGGAAATTAAAATCAGAGACTCTGATTTGACTCTAAAGACTACCTTGTTTATCATAAAACCAGTGCTGCCTTTTTGGTAAAAGTTATGAAGAACAGTAAAGCCCTTGCTGATTGGCCAAATCATAGGGCTAACCAATAGGACCCATTTTTACCAGCGGATTCTGAGATGGAGTCAAGGGAGAAAACATGCCTTCCCATGGAAGGCAACAATATTCTGGCTCTCTGCGGCAACGATGCTCTGTCTCCACGGCACCAATACAATCAATTCTTTAGCACTGGTGTGACGGACATAAACCCCCCCCCCCCCCCCCCATATTACCCCAAACTCAAATGCCATGAGGCCTGACAAAACCATTAAAAAAAGTACAAATACAATTCCCTCTACCAAAACGGGAGACTTTTTATTCACCAACTTTATGGTGTGAAATATAATCATCATAATTACATTATTGATAACTGGTATTTTTGGTACGATGCAAAGTTCTAGTGTGGCCTGTGAGCTAAACAGATTTATGAGTAGATGCTACTTTTCAAGCCCTGTCTGGACTGGGGACTTCCACCAGAGTCCTGTTCAGTAGGGCACAACGTAGCAAAACTGTTTGTGACCCAAAAAAACGTATCCCTATTGGTTAAGTTCAGGCAGTAGCATCTCCCCATATCACTCGGATTTAAAAAGGTTTTCGCCCTACTGAACAATACCCTGCTAGTGGTGAGGCCACAGTTGTTAAATACACCAAAGAAGAACTGATAAAAGAAAAATGTGAAGGCTGAATCTACACTAGATGTACTCCATAACCTCTTTGTGACTTCACGCACTTCAGTGCATTTCGCACACCCCAGGAATGTTCTGATCCAGAGACCGTTTGGTGGAGTATAAACCCAGGGTCCCATTCATTAGTGTACACCGTACGCTAAATATTTTGCACCGTAGCAAAAATGTATAGCAACGGCAAACGAAAACAAGCATTTCTTGTTGGACAAATTCAGGTAAGTCGCTCCCCGTTTCAGACAGTTTCGTTCCTAATGAATTACAGTCCAGTCTTACCCCATAAGGCTGGGCCGTATTTATTAAGCCATCCCGACTGAGACATCTGAGAACTCTGTACATACAGCATAACGCATCTACTCCTTTTTGGTCTGTGTCTTTGAGAAAACAAAAGTGAAGGAGCCAAATAACTTGAATATTTAAATGAGAGCCTATCACTGAACACGTAAAAAAGCCTACATGCATTGGAAGACTGTCACAAATATTTTCATGTCACACCCCCTCCCAATGACATAGCTATCTCTGCCCCAAAACATATTTCATTCCATCCATTTCACCGTCCCAACACCACATTTAGGTTCTATCAACAAAATGTGTTTATTTGGTGGCTGGTGCATATCTTTGTGAAACAATGTTAGGCGAAAAAAAAAGGACTACAATCTACTAAAAGTAGTTGACAGACAGAGGAAAATAACATCTACAAAGAGTCTATAGCTTTTGCTGATTAAGCGAAGGGGGACGCAATAGAAACGACCTCTGGAGGACTAAAGAGGATCGTTCATTTCGTCACTGCCTTCATCTTCAGTCCTGTCCTCAAGCCTACTGTATGCTCAACTCCCCAGAACTACTGTCACCGGGTAGAAGCACCTGGAAAAAGGTGCAAAAGTTTGTGCTTGACAGATCTGTGTCCATGTTCCATATGAGGGGTTGTAAAAGGTGGGTGGTGTGTGCATATCTGACCTATAAAGCACTCACTTAAAAATCTTCCCCCCAAACTGAAAGCATCAGCATACTAAAAGATGGAAGGTGTCTGTGTTACTAGTTTGTTCTCAGAGGAATAGAAGGAGGGTGACAATTATCAGGTTTGGGGAATGAGAGAGGACGTCACTTTGGTACAAGCAAGGTGAGCAGAGCTCGTCTTGTGATCCCTTTCGCCACAGCGCCTGGCGTTAGTGTGTGTGTGTGTGACCACAATCACATGCATCAACACCAGAACCTCACAGGGGACAGGTAATGGACAGGCTGTGAACACTGGAGTTGACATGAACATATACACAGGTAATGTACGGTCATCAGTGATCATCACCTGCCCTACACAGCCTGGTTGGTTGGGTTAGTAGTTCCCCAAAGGTCCTGGAGGCGGCGAGGGGTTATGATGTCATGATCAGGCGCCAGTCAGTCTCCTCCCCTAAAATTCATTATGAAGACAAAGGAGCCTCCAGAATTTCTGTAGGATGGAAGGAAGGTAAATGTCTTCTGTTCACTTGTCCATCTTAACGGTCCACAGAAGTGTGTGTACAGCGCCTGGCATGAGTTGCCCAGTCCGGACCGAGTGAAGGGGGGGGGGTAAATGGGTAGTGGTCAGAGCAGACCCCAAAAGAAAGCTGTCTCTGGGGTGGAAGAAAGGGGGTGGGAAATGTCTCAGTTGGATGTGTCAGAGTGAACGCTGCCAGGGGGGCCTGGTGGAGAGGTGACGGAGGGGGTTTGGTTGTTGTCCTGCCAGCTGTTGCTAGGCTAGAAGTAAAGAACCAGGATAGAAAAACAAAGACAGTTTTGTTTCACTTGTTAATACAGGTGTGTTGTGACCCTAGTAAAATCCACTTGTAAAACACTGCAAATGGCATTTGCCTGGACTACAAATACTTGGTTGATAGGCATGCATTTCTTTTTAAATAAAAGGGATACAAAAACAAAGACAATTAGGAAGATTTGACTCACGTCGAGGCGGCGTGGGATGTAGAGTGAGCCAGTGGTCAACTCCTCATAGCCTGCCGTCAGGTGTGTAGCACGGTGCAGGGTATCCACCTGGAGGGAGACAAGACAGGCGCCATCAGGCGAGATGCATGCACACACACACACTTTCCTTGTTTTACTATCCTTGGGGGGAATTTTAGGTCCCCACAAGCATAGAAGAACACCCCCACACACACGACATGGGTTCAAAAATAATTTGTTTCCTTTCAAATACTTTGTGCATGTTTGGAAGATAACATTTGAACCCAGGTCCCACGCACACAAACGTACTTGCGGATCAATCAGGGGATAGTATCACACAAACACAGGTGGTCATGAAAGGAACTTTAAAGCTTCCACAAACCTGTGCTGTATCTGTCAACGCAAAAGCAGCATGGCTCTTGGTTCGGACTTCTGGTTCCCTACTAGCTAACCTCTAATCACTTGTCTGTACAACCCTCACTTTGGGTTCATATCTGCCTCTCTGCCGTCACAAAACGCTGCCTACCGTCCGGTTAGCCAGGGAGAATCTCAAAATTGCATTTGTCCTCTCTCCTCGCCTCCTTATCAAAACCTCTCTCTGGGATGAGAAAGCCAGCAGTCTCTCCCCTCTGACATTCTCCTCCAATGGGTTTTGAGAAGGATGCGAGGGGAGCGGCGGACACGACGACTCAAGGAAAGGATTTTCTCTCAGCCTCTGACAGTCAGGCTGTTTACAGCAGAAATCTGTGGATCCTCTTCAACAACAACAGTGCACTTCCACAGGTTTACAAACAGAACAGTGACGAGGTGGAGGGCAACAACAACAACGGCAGAGTAATGGGGGAGTAGAGGGGGCCTTAGGCTTCCGTGGTGACAGATGGGCTGCATGCGTCAAACGGCACCATCTCTCTCAAAAGTAGTGCACTACATAGGGAATAGGGTGCCATTTGGAGAAGCAAATGTGGACATAGAGCGATGAAATAGATGGATAAATAACTGGGGGAGAATGGTAAGGTAGGCACACCAAAGGCTTAACTGAAACTCAGCTCTCCCGCTATCTCTCTCTGAATGACCTTCTTGATTCAAATCAGTCAGGTTTCAAGACTAGTCATTCAACTGAGACTGCTCTTCTCTGTATTACGGAGGCGCTCCGCACTGCTAAAGCTAACTCTCTCTCCTCTGCTCTCATCCTTCTAGACCCATCGGCTGCCTTCGATACTGTGAACCCTCTGATCCTCCTCTCCACCCTCTCCGAGTTGGGCATCTCCGGCACGGCCCACGCTTGGATTGCGTCCTACCTGACAGGTCGCTCCTACCAGGTGGCGTGGCGAGAATCTGTCTCCTCACCACGCGCTCTCACCACTGGTGTCCCCCAGGGCTCTGTTCTAGGCCCTCTCCTATTCTCGCTATACACCAAGTCACTTGGCTCTGTCATAACCTCACATGGTCTCTCCTATCATTGCTATGCAGACGACACAATTAATCTTCTCCTTTCCCCCTTCTGATGACCAGGTGGCGAATCGCATCTCTGCATGTCTGGCAGACATATCAGTGTGGATGACGGATCACCACCTCAAGCTGAACCTCGGCAAGACGGAGCTGCTCTTCCTCCCGGGGAAGGACTGCCCGTTCCATGATCTCGCCATCACGGTTGACAACTCCATTGTGTCCTCCTCCCAGAGCGCTAAGAACCTTGGCGTGATCCTGGACAACACCCTGTCGTTCTCAACTAACATCAAGGCGGTGGCCCGTTCCTGTAGGTTCATGCTCTACAACATTCGCAGAGTACGACCCTGTCTCACACAGGAAGCGGCGCAGGTCCTAATCCAGGCACTTGTCATCTCCCGTCTGGATTACTGCAACTCGCTGTTGGCTGGGCTCCCTGCCTGTGCCATTAAACCCCTACAACTCATCCAGAACGCCGCAGCCCGTCTGGTGTTCAACCTTCCCAAGTTCTCTCACGTCACCCTGCTCCTCCGCTCTCTCCACTGGCTTCCAGTTGAAGCTCGCATCCGCTACAAGACCATGGTGCTTGCCTACGGAGCTGTGAGGGGAACGGCACCTCAGTACCTCCAGGCTCTGATCAGGCCCTACACCCAAACAAGGGCACTGCGTTCATCCATCTCTGGCCTGCTCGCCTCCCTACCACTGAGGAAGTACAGTTCCCGCTCAGCCCAGTCAAAACTGTTCGCTGCTCTGGCCCCCCAATGGTGGAACAAACTCCCTCACGACGCCAGGACAGCGGAGTCAATCACCACCTTCCGGAGACACCTGAAACCCCACCTCTTTAAGGAATACCTAGGATAGGATAAGTAATCCTTCTCACCCCCCCTTTAAGATTTAGATGCACTATTGTAAAGTGACTGTTCCACTGGATGTCATAAGGTGAATGCACCAATTTGTAAGTCACTCTGGATAAGAGCGTCTGCTAAATGACTTAAATGTAATGTAAATGTAATGGGTCAAAATGCACCACGAGGTTTGTTTCTCTACTAAGTGGACCAGGGACAGGAGGTCTTGGGTTGGGTGTTAAAGAATCAGGGGTGATGCTAGGGCAGGGGTGAGGAGAGGGAGGTTGGGGTCATCATAGCTAGTTTGAAACCTCCCCAAAATGCCCTGTTTTTTTTTCTTCTTCCATAAATCTTGTTTGAACAAATTCCAGGATTGCCTTCACAATTCACTCCTGATTCCAGAAATCCTCCAACCATGATTTCACGAAAACCAGGACATTTTGGGAACATTACAGGAATTGTGCAACCCTATAGGGACTTGGTTGGAGGGGGTTGTGGTTGGGGCATTGAGGCAGGCTTTCCTAGAGGTCCTCTGTGCCTACCTGGGGCTGCAGAGAGGGGGCGATGTTGAGGACGGCCTCCCCAGCCCCGTTGAGGTTCGAGGGGTGCAGGCCAAGGTAGGCAGCAGCTGCAGCGTCGCCTGCATGAGACAAGCTGTATGACCCCGACGACCCTGCAGGCAACACACACTGTGTCAGCCAATCAGGAATCTCAGTGTGGTTCTGTCAGCCAAATCAGGCACCATAGTGTGCCAGTGGTCAGAGATCACAGTTCAACCAGGAAGTTAAAGGACACTGGCTTTTGAAAAGCCATACCCGTGCTCACAAACTGTTTGCTAGTGTTGAAAACATGAGGATTGTGGACCACAGTCAGAGTATTTAGAATGGGTTGAGCAGTGAATTAGTCCCTCGTGACACAGCCTTCTGGGTGCCAAGATGATCCAATACATGTACAGATGGATCCTCAATTCCCAACTTCTTCACATTGCTGTGAATTAAGTATGAGACGAGCGCAGGAGAATATAAAAATGGCCAAACTATAGGCCAACTGCAACTTTCTTGTTTGAAACGGACCAAAATCAAGACAACACAAATATGTCTTATTAGATGAAAAAACGCAGGTCTACATTTTAGTTACACTGTAACAAGTGAGCATCATAAAGTGGAAGTCAGACATTTTCAGTTGGCAAGTCTTGAGTCCTAACACTCGACAGTCCACCAGCGAGCTGTAATCTTACTGCGGTAGAGGCAGACCATAGAAATAGAATCCAGATAATAGATTCTATTTCCATGAGGCAGGCATACAGCACGGCTCACAATGACTGAGTGGTACATCACCTACCTGCTCCTGTCTGCTTCCTGAGAAAATAGGGGTAGCTGGTACATAAGGGTGCGTGTGTGTGCTTGCATGTGTGTATACTGTACACTAGTGTGTGTGTCTGTATACTGTACACTCGTGTGTGTGTGTGTGTGTGTGTATACTGTACACTAATGTAAAGGTGTGCTGGCCGCTACATAAAGACAGTTTAAAGTAGTAGTAGGCTAAATAAATAATGTTAAAATGATGACATCGAAAGAGGAAGTGGTGAAATTGAACAGAGACCATTCAGAAAAGAAAAAAAAACACATTGGTTAGTGATTGGAATTTGATGTATGATCAGATGGGGAATGACGGTCATTTCCTACTATGAGTTATTGCTTAGGGCAATAGCGCAGCATCTTTGATGCTGCTGAGTCAAGATACTTTTAACCCTGAAAATGACCACTTTCTACAACAATAAAGCAACTTTTAACAAGGAAATTATCAATCTGGCTCAAAGTAAGATAGTGTAAATCTATCCTCTATAGAAAACCTGTGAGCGCAATAACGTCACAGCAACGCATCAGACACCAAACAAGCAGAAGAACAGTAGAAAAGTCTGATGGAGAGCCAGACAGAGGCATACAGCCAGACAGAGAGCGAGCCAGACAGAGAGAGTTCTCGTTCCATGCATGTGGTTCTACACTTCTGCCAGTGTGCATGAACTACACTGTGTGGTCTACACTTCTGCCAGTGTGTATGAACTACACTGTGTGTGTGTAATAGCATGAACATCAGCTGATTGGTGTGAGGAGGCAGGGTGATTGAGATATGGATGGAGGGGTGGGGGTCAGGGGTGGTTGGAAGGGGCACACGGTACCTGAGTTGGGCGTCGCCGGAGAGTTAGCCTGGCTAGCCTGTGCCGACACGCTGGCAGCATCCACCGCTGTTTTAACTGCGTAGAGGTTCGCTTCCTCCTGGAACTTACCAATGTTCTTCTTGTACCGTATTCTCTTGTTGCCGAACCAATTAGATACCTGAGGGGGAGACGGATAGACCAGTGTATTAGTCAGTGTTTCCCTTAGATTTCTTTCCAGGGTTGTATTCATCAGTGCACACCGTAGCAAAAGGTTTCCCAACGGAAAACGAAAACAAGCGTTCTTACTGGAAAATGTCAGGTAGTCTATCTCCGTTTCAGTACATTTTCAGTCACCTGACACTTTCAATTGAAACCAAATAATTTTAGGCAGGGGAACCGGCCCCCCACCTATACATTAGAAGGGGAAAAGCTGGTTTCAGTACTGATAAGTCCACTGACAGCAGAAGCGTGTTGTGCGGTATGGTACCTGTGAGACCGTGATGGCACACTTCTTGGCCAGCTCTTCTTTGGCCTCCTCACTGGGGTAGGGATTAGACAGGTGGGAGTAGAAGTACTCGTTCAGCACCTCTGTAGCCTGCTTGTTGAAGTTACGCCTCTTACGCCTGACAGAGACATCGATACGATACGACACGACACACACACACAGTCAGTCAGACAATATTCATAATCTCGGAACAATTTTAAAACACGCTGCAGATTACAAATTAAATTACTGCAAAACTCTTGAAAAGCACACACGGACCTGGCATCGAGGAATCTGGAGCGTAGAATCATGACGGCCTCGCAGGTGCTCTGTTTGAGCTGCATCTGGATGGAGCTGAACTTGCGGTGGATGATGGCCACCATGCGCTCGATCTCCTTGGGAGAGATGGGCCGCGTGCGACTCTGCTCCCTCAGCAGGTTCATCACGTGGTTGGTGAACTCACTGCACGCCTGGGGTGTAGGGCGGAGGAAGAGAAGGAGAGGAGGAGGAGAGGAGGAGAAGGAGGGAGAGATGGGACTTTCAAAACAAATTTGAAACTTAAATTCAGTTATACAAAATAATAAAAATTCTCAGGAACACATTAATCTTTGAAGGAGAGAGAAATGTGTGTGCTGTTCCTATTTCTCCAGCTTAGATTGGGAAATCTGTGTAAATGAGTCTCTCCCTCTCTCCTACCTGTTCATATTTCTCCAGCTCAGAGTGGTAGATCTGTCTGATCTGTGCCAGCTTGGCTCTGTAGTCTGAGTGTTCGATGCCACCGTCGGCACCGGGTGACCCTCCTGCGGCTGCTGCGGCCGCAGCTGCTGCAGCCGAGCCCCCGCCCTTCTCCGGGCCAGACACGCCCTCGGCCAGCAGCATGTTGTCCAGGCGCATGATCTGGGGGTCTGGGGGGTCCTCATCCTGAATGCCTCGGATACTCAGCACTTGAGGCGGAAAAAAAGAATAAATTCAATATATCAAATCAATCAGGCATTAAGGACAAAAAGGGAACACCCATGTCTCAACTGCAACGTCAGGCTCATTCAGATTCAACCCCCTTTTTTCCCTTTAAAAAAGAACTATATTTAACTTGGCAAGTCAGTTAAGAACTTAACAAATTCTTATTTTCAATGACGGCCTAGGAACGGTGGGTTAACTGCCTGTTCAGGGGCAGAACAACAGATTTGTATCATATCAGCGCGGGGATTTGAACTTGCAGCCTTCCGGTTACTAGTCCAACACTCTAACCACTAAGCTACCCTGCCACCCCTTATCCTACCCTAGACACTTAAAGTAGATCTGAGGAAGTTGGATAGGTATAGGCAATATGGTAGTAAAACTGTCAGTAAAAGCTGTCAAAACAACCCTGCCAATTCTCTCGTCACTTAGCTATTGGTCACAAATGGCACCCTAAAAGTAGTGCACTATAAAAGGGATAGGGTTCTAAATTAGCAGTACCCTATTCTAACACCAGGTGGCAGTGTGGCGCCTCAGTGGCAGGCTGCCAGTACAGAGCAGAGGGAGGCAGGCAGGCAGCAGCAATGTGAGACATGGGCGGAGTAATGGGAGTGCATGCGCTGTCACTACAAGCTCGGCTGGCCATAAGTACAGCTTTCAGCCCGCTCCGCTATTCCACTGTATTAAACCCAGGACCTCTGTCAGCCCCCAGCCATGCACTCATCTCTCTCTCTCTCTCTTACAGATAGACACACACACGTACACACTGCTCTAAATGCACACAGACTCCTATACACAAACTTGACTCACAGTCTTTGTTTTAACACCATCATGCTATAACTGTACATTGCCCTTTCAAGCAACTATGGTCAATGTGCAAACGAACCAGGCAAGCATCTTGGCTTGGCTCAGTAGAGTGAAGGGGGTATAAGGGGCTCCTGTACTAAAAGCCAAGACCAGTAGCTCTCGGAGCCTGTTCTGTCCAACTTACTGTTCTGCTGCTAACAGTACAGGAATATATTCTGAACAAAAACATGTAAAAGTGTTTCATGAGCTGAAATATTCAGTTCTGTTCTATTCAGTTCTGCTCTCTTCAGTTCTGTTCTATTTAGTTCTGCTCTATTCAGTTCTGTACTTGTCAGTTATGCTCTATTCAGTTCTGCTCTATTTATTCTCTTCTATTCAGTGTACTGTTATGTACTATACTGTACTGTTATGTACTATACTGTACTGTTATGTACTATACTGTACTGTTGTGTACTATACTGTACTGTTGTGTACTATACTGTTATATACTGTTGTGTACTATACTGTACTGTTGTGTACTGTACGGTTATATACTGTTGTGTACTGTACTATACTGTTATACTGTTATGTACTATGCTGTACTGTTATATACTGTTATGTACTATACTGTACTGTACGGTTATATACTGTTATGTACTATACTGTACTGTTGTGTACTATACTGTACTGTTATCTACTATACTGTTGTGTACTGTACTGTTATATACTATTATGTACTGTACTGTTATGTACTATACTGTTGTGTACTGTACTATTATGTACTGTACTGTTATGTACTATACTGTTATACTATTATGTACTGTACTGTTATATACTATACTGTTATGTACTGTACTGTTATGTACTATACTGTACTGTTATGTACTGTACTGTTATACTATTATGTACTGTACTGTTATATACTATACTGTACTGTTATGTACTATACTGTTGTGTACTATACTGTTATGTACTATACTGTACTGTTATATACTATTATGTACTGTACTGTTATGTACTGTTATGTACTATACTGTTGTGTACTATACTGTACTGTTATATACTATTATGTACTGTACTGTTATGTACTATACTGTACTGTTATGTACTATACATAAGGTGAATGCACCAATTTGTAAGTCGCTCTGGATAAGAGCGTCTGCTAAATGACTTAAATGTAAATAATTGAGAAATAAGCTTTTTGTGCATATGGAACATTTCTGGATCTTTTGTGTGCACAAATGTCTTTACATTCCCGTTTGTGAGCATTCCTCCTTTGTCAAGATAATCCATCCACCTGACAGGTGTGGCATATCAAGAAGTTGATTAAAGAGCATGGTAATTACACAGGTGCAATTACCATTAAAAATGTGCGGCCACTAAAAATGTGCGGTTGTGTCACAGAACACAGATGTCTCAAGTCGAGGGAGCGTGCAATTGGCATGTTGACTGCAGGAATGTCCACCAGAGCTGCTGACAGAAAATGTCATGTTCATTTCTCTACTATAAGCCGCAGCCGTTGTTTAAGAAAATTTGGCAGTACGCCCAACTGGCCTCACAACTGCAGAACACGTGAAACAACGCCAGCCCAGGATCTCCACATGAGTCTTCTTCACCCGCAGGATCATCTGAGACCAGCCACCCGGACACCCTCTGCCCTCCCAGGCCCATCCATGGCTGCGCCCCTGTCCATTCATGTGAAATCCATAGATTACGGCCTAATTTATTTTATTTATTTAACCAGGCAAGTCAGTTAAGAACATATTCTTATTTTCAATGACGGCCTGGGAACAGTGGGTTAACTGCCTGTTCAGGGGCAGAACGACAGATTTGTATCTTGTCAGCTCGGGGGTTTGAACTCGCAACCTTCCGGTTACTAGTCCAACGCTCTAACCACTAGGCTACGCTGCCGCCCCAGCATAGTGAATTCATTTCAATTGCCTGATTTCCTTATATGAACTGTAAATCCGTGAAATGATTGCATATCACTTTTATATTTTTGTTCAGTATATAAACGTGTGTGTATGTCGACGGGGTTGGGTACAGCTGGAGACACATTTCCCAATGGATTAATAAAGTATTTTTGTTAAAGCCATTACTAGCAGCTGTAAATGCCTTGTTCTGTACAGCTTACAGTTCTGGAACAGAGGAAAAACAGGACAATTCTATTTCTACCAGCTTTGTTCTCTCTGGGTTACCACAGCCACGAGAGAGAGTTATGCTGAACAGTAAAATGCATCATCTGGGATATTTCCTGCAGTTCAATGTTAATGATATAGGCCTACCCATTGATTCTTGAAAAGTATACACAACCAAGTGGCAGGGTTGCTCTTGGACTACAACACAAACTCTGGATTGTGGCTTTAACATGTAGTTTCTGAACACTTGAGGTAAGGATGTTTGCACAATAAAGTCAGTATCCCATCTTTTAGTGTACTACTTTAAAGTGCATCCTAACAATTCTGCCCACTCCCTCCCCCATCAGTCTTCACATCCCCTAAACAATGCTCTCTCTTCTCTTAACTTCTATCCAACTTTCCCTCCTTTTCTAGAAACTTTTTTCCTCCCCTGCTGTTGCCCTCCTTTTTCTTGTTCCCTCTTGCCTGTTGTTTTCACCATCTAGATCCTCTTTCTCTCGGTTCTCTCCGAGACACATTCCTTCTCTCTGTTGCTCCCCCTCTCATGGCTCAGGAATGTAGCAGACCCAGCGGACTGAACGAATGACCCCGATTGGCCCATCCCTCTCCCTCCTTTTCTCTCCCTCTCAACTAACAAAGCTGTACTTTAGTACTTATAGGCTAGTTAGAGAGAAAGTGCTTTTAAGATGTGTATGCAAACTATGCAACTACTTCCTACGTTTTCTAAAGTTTGTGTGTGCTGGTCTGAGTAGATTGCTTTAATAGTGTTAGAGGATTAGCCTATCCTGCTATCCTGTGTGTGTTGTGCATCTGTGTTCTCCAGTAAGTTTGTAGCTTCCAGAGTGTGTGTGTGTGTGTGTGTGTGTGTAGAAGTCAGTGTGAGCTGTCCGGTCCCAGACACTGTTCCATACTAACCATTTCCCGATCCAGCAGAGGCAGCAGCCAGTGCAATACACTAGAGGCTCAGAATATTCATCAGACATCGGCTCGAAAAACTTGAAATAGTATTTGTTACCTACCAAATATTTTAGTTGCGCTTGATTGAGCTTGTGTAGACCAACAACGCCAATGGAATAGTCCCAAAGGTACAAACCCCACCCATCTAGCACTCCAGGCAAAACACACTTAATCAAATAAATGTGCTTTTGGTCAGGTAGTGTTATACATGGATGCAGTGGTCATAGGAGTAGCCAACTGACCTACAGCCCAAAGGGTCAATCATGCCTCTCCGGGTCTTTCCCCTCCATCCGGCCCCAACCTCTCTGCTGAGACACACCCTCCCACCCGGCATTATTATAGCCCCAGCTGTAGCCCCTAATGACCTCAAATTCCACTAATTACTACAATTATTAAGCTGTGATTTCTGACAATCACACACACAAAACTATTAGGGCCGACGCACTCAGTACTGAGCAGCCGTAATGTATTTTCCAATAAAGCAATAAGGAGCTGGTGTTTGCGACCACAATACAATTCTATAGTAAAAACCACACAATAACACCCTAGGGTTAGGCAGGTTATGTGGCATTGAGAGACTGGCAGGGAGAAGAGAAGAGGCACAAGGCGAGAAATAGAGGAGAGCTACAGCCATACTATGAAATATTCAGGCTCTCCAGCTGGGGTTTCCACTGCATACATAATCCCGAAGCTCATTTCTGCCTCACAGCCAAAATCGCTATGCTGTGTCGTAGACACACCTGGTTTCTGCACACAGGCTAGAACACAATTGTGCGTAGACGACCTAGTAGGTAGCGCAGGTAGGTAAGCTAGACACCCACTCTCTAGGCCCCTCAAACTCAACTCGGGAGTTCAAAGCCAGTTCCACTGCATTTTAAAAATCTTTTTATTTTATTTTTTTACATGGTTTTTATTGCTCCTCTCTATTCACGGAGTGATTTAGACCAGGGACACCAGGTGTGTAATTAATGATCAGGTAGAACAGAAAAGCAGCAGACTCCGGACCTCGATGGGTCAGAGTTGAGAAGCCCTGGCTCTCGGCCTACATGTGTGGCAGGGTGAGGTTGAAGGCCACCCTAACAGAGCAGCAGTGTCTTCAGTAAATTAGGGGGAAATGCATGTACCCCGAACACATTCAAAACCATGTAAAAAAATAAAATAAAAAGATTTAAAAAATGCATCCCTCAGCTCATGGCGCACACACATTTTTTACCCCACGTCTGTCTTCATTGCTCTGTCCTGCATCCCCTTTTCACTCTGACGACCCCCCCCCCCCCACACACAAACGCTCTTGTATCCCCCTTTCTCCTCTCTCCCGGCGCCTCCCTCTGTTGTCCATTTCAGTCGAGTTCTCTATGTGAGCTGCAATCCCTCATGCTGTCAGCCCCTACCTCTCCTCCTCCACTCCTCCATCCCCTCCCTGTAGACAGACAGGATTAGCATTTTAATTGCATCAGCTCCTTTGAGTATTCTCAGCCTTTCGCTGAGGGAGAAAACCAGGGAGAGTGGGAGAAGGGAAAAAGAAAAAAAGGTAAGGAGAAAGGGTAGCCTAGAAGGAGAACCAAGGAGAATTGGAAAAACAAGGGAGTCACAGGAGTAGACATAAAAGCAGAGAGGCAGAAAGAAATAAAGTGGCAAGAGGGAACAGCAGAATGATAAGAGTGGAAATGCTCTTACCACTATTCCATAACTGGCCATAAATAAATCCAGAGGAAAAGAATGGTTGAACAGAAAGAAAGTTAAAAGCTACATGTAACCTTTACACACAAAAAAAAAAACTACATACGAGTCGAGGCTTGACATTCAGGCGAATTCGCCGCCAGTACCAAGTGAAAGGATGTGGGGGGGGGGGGGTGAGAAGGATGTGCAGTAAACTTTGTGAAATAAATTCACTATGAGCAAACTTCCCAGTCTAAGACGAGGTAGAAAATATGATAAAAATATCACATATATATAAAACATTTGAAATATTTTCAACTCAGAATTCTATGGGTGTCATAGAACTATGAGTCTCGTCATTTGAAATGTTATGAAGAAAGCAACCTAGTGAGCGTTCTGTGGCATCAGGAAGGAAGGAGTGTAAAAGTGACTCTGGGCCCCGGGAGGAAATTGAAGACTGTTACTGAACCCACAGGTTGAATTAGGATCCCTATGCTACAGCAGGAGTCATCTGAGTGCTGTCTGCAGTAGTATTCCTACTCCAGGGGTATCCTCTTCCATTTTCCCTCCTCCTTCTAACACAAATAATAACATATCCCTGGTGTAACAGAGGTGGTGAAGCACGCTCAGATGACAACTAACCTTGCCTGAGACCTGAAGCAAGGCTTTAAGCTCAACATGCTAACAGTCTTGAAACCCAGTTGGTTACGTCCACTGGCAAACATGCTGTACAAAAGGTGAGGCTAGCGGTTCATAAGTAGGGAGGCTGAGGGCATCGTAACATCTTAATGTACACAGGGTGTAGATTTGGACTACATTCTCGGGCTCCCGAGTGGCGCAGCGGTCTAAGTGATGGAGGCATCAGTACAGACACCCTGGTTCGAATCTGTATCACAACCGGCCGTGATTGAGAGTCCCATAGGGCGGCGCACAATTGGCTCAGCGTCTTCTGGGTTTGGCCGGAGTAGGCAGTCATTGTATATAAGAATGTGTTCTTAACTGACTTGCCTAGTTAAATAAAACATTTAAAAATGATTCATTCCACCAAACATTTTAGTTTTGAGTGGTACTTTTTGGAGAGGGGCAGTAGTGTGGAAGGATGCGTCAGGTCCTGCTTTAAGCAGCGTCTGTGGTTGCATTGGTCCTCTTTACTGAAACCCTGTGGCACACAGCCAGGTACACACACACACAAAAAAAACGGTCAGTGTGCTTCCTTCCTGAGTGAGGGAGTGGTGAACAGTCAATGTCAACACAGTGTGATGAGGAGTGTGAATGGAAGATGTCCCACCCCGGGCAAACACACAACCCTTCATTAACTAGAGATGACAACTATGGAGACCAGAGCAAATCAGGGACAAAAGGCTTCAATCAGATCTAGGCCTATATGGCTCAACACACACCATGTTCTCGGGTGCTCAACACATTCTCCATAATAAGTATCCACTAGACAAGTGGATGGTAGAGGAGCAGCAGGTATGAGATGAAGAGAGGGGTGAGCGGCCGGAGGGTATTTAGGATTTTTTTTTTTTTAAACCTTAATTTAAAATGAAGGTTTAATAAAAATTTTAAAAAAAATTAAATTTAATTTTTTAAAACTTTTTTTTTTTTTACCTTAATTAACTAGGCAAGTGAGGAACAAATTCTTATTTACAATGACTGCCTACACAGGACGATGCTGGGCCAATTGTGCGCCGCCCTATGAGACTCCCAATCACGGCCGGTTGTGATACAGCCTGGAATCGAACCAGGGCCTGTCGTGACGCCTCTCACACTGAGATGCAGTGCCTTAGACTGCTGCGCCACTCGGGAGCCCTCAGAGTTTAGGCAAGAGGGTAGATGTATCCCTTAAAGTGGCCATTGTCCCTCTATCCAGCCTTAACTTCCCCAGTCTTCGCTCCCTCTCCTAGTGTTGTCATGAATTTTGACGATACCACACTCCCAAAAAAAAGCTTATTATCCAAAATCACAGAATGGCACTTGATAAAGACAGAAACGTGCTCTGTTCAATCGTTGAACATCATTTGTTCAATCTAATTACATTTTAAAAGTTGATGTCAAAATGTCAAACACAGCCAAGTATGTTCTCATGAATACATTATACAACTACTTTGAAGTTTTTACCAATCTAACTACATAAATGGTAACCATTTATTTGAATAGTAAATCTCTATTGATATACTGGGTAAATCAAGATGTAGGCTAGGAGACCTATTCACAATACAGGTGAATGCATTGAGTTATTGAGCTTCTTTTACCTGATTTCATGTAGCTGTAGATGAAAAATTGGTTTGCCTTCCATATGGGACGTATTTTATTTTACTTGATCAACAACATTTGCATAGAAGTAGCAATCTCTTCTTTTATAAAAGTTTGCGCTGTCTCTTTAAACCCAGTAATGATGTCATTCATGACAATGCACACGCCCACACAGTCAGTTGAGGTCGTGAAAAAGAGACATGAAAAAAAGAGACATGCACATGGAGAGACGATTAAGTGAATTAAAGTTTTTGGTGACAAATTATTGTATTTTAGCACAAAAAGTAAAAGGGTAGTGAATTGATGTTTAGCTTCAGCAGTAAGCTAGAAAGGAAAGTTAGCCTACAAAGCTGGAAGCTACCGGTATCTTCTTGCATTGGAATGTGTTCTAGCCAATATGGACAGTTTTGCAAACAGTAATTAACAGTTTCAACATTTCTACATGCTGTGTCGCATTATTCAAGTGTGTTAACTTCTGTGCAGCATGAGTGGGGAGCTAACATGATGCAGCCCAGACTCCAGCGAATGAGTAAGTGGAGCAGACAAGAAGCAGGAATGGTGCTCTCGAGCTATAAGGAGGCATCGGTTGCGCTGATAAGAGACTTGACACTCTCAATCAGTATACAACGTGAGAAACAAGTAGAAGTACCGAAAGTAACAAATTCTAGTACCGAACCGTTTTTCATGTTCTAATATCAAAAAGGTATGACGATTCAGTATACCGTACAACACGACATCTCTCCCTTTCCCGTCTGTCTCAATCCTTCCTTCTCCATCCCTCTCCCTCAAATAAAATGTTATATCACATGCGCCTAACACAACCTTACTGTGAAATTCTTACTTACAGGCCCTAACATTTTTTAAATTTTTATATATACAGTATACAATTTCACCCTGATGTCCCTACACAGCTCTCTAGTCTTGGCCATTGTGGAGAGGTTGGAGTCTGTTTGAGTGTGTGGACAGGTGTCTTTTATACAGGTAACGAGTTCAAACAGGTGCAGTTAATACAGGTAATGAGTGGAGAACAGGAGCTTCTTAAAGAAAAATTAACAGGAATTCTTACTGGTTGGTAGGTGATCAAATACTTATGTCATGCAATAAAATGCAAATGAATTACTTAATCATATAATGTGATTTTCTGGATTTTTGTTTTAGATGCTGTCTCTCAGTTGAAGTGTACCTATGATAAAAATTACAGACCTCTACATGCTTTGTAAGTAGGAAAACCTGCAGTGTATCAAATACTTGTTCTCCCCACTGTGTGTGTGTGTATGTGTGTATATATATATATATATATATATATATATATATATATATATAAAATAACAGTGTTGTTGGTTAAGTAAGTAAAATATTTTAATATATAAGTTACAATAAAACAAGGCTATATAAAAAGGAGTGCGGGGGGGGGGTACAGGTTAGTCGAGGTGATATGTACATGTAGGCACCTCATCTTCCCCCTCTTCTGTCTCATCAGCCCAGCTGCCTGCTTTCCCATACTCGTTAGTCGCCCCTGAAGGAGCTCCTAAAGACTTTGAAAAATGAACTCTCATTTGAGAGGTTGTTAATTTGCAGCGTTATGCAAATGAGGTGCCAATTAAGCAATAGATCAGAGGAGCAGCGGCCATTTATAACAAACCAGCGAGTACCATGACAGTCAGATGTTACCGGGGAGAGAGCTCTAATCAAACACAGTGATTATATTAAAATAGTATTATAGCACAGATCTATGGAACTGGTAAGTAGGTACTACAATGTACTTTAATTAGTTAAGCTACTCACAAACATAGCCTGCTTAAAAAAAATATTTATTTTACCTTTTTAACTAGGCAAGTCAGTTAAGAACAGATTCTTATTTTCAATGACGGCCTAGGAACAGTGGGTTAACTGCCTGTTCAGGGGCAGAACGACAGATTTGTACCTCGTCAGCTCGGGGAATTGAATTTGCAACCTTTTGGTTACTAGCCCAACGCTCTAGCCCACTACGCTACCCTAACAGCCTGTAGAGCAGGGTTTATTTGGCCCTCCAAGTGGTCTAAGCAAAAAATAATTAGATGAATTGTTGGACAGACTGTAAAACACCAGGAAATCAGCTCCAAGTGATTTTAATTGAGGAAATCTGTTCCAAAAGTACTCCCATGCATAAGAAAGAGACAATTGATTCTATACAACATGTTAACAATGTTTGAAATTGTGTTTAGTCCAATTATAACGTTTTGGACTTCTTGCAATGAATTTGCGGTCTACAAATAATTTGTAATTGTGTTCCGGCCTCCCGACCATCCGCCCGTGGCTGAATCTAGTTGATGATCCCTGCTGCAGACCAGAGTTTTGTTTATGTGTATTATTATATGAGTGTTGTGTTTACACCTTTGTGGGAGACTGCCAGATTAGAGTAGATTAACCAACAGGCTGTATCCAATGCCTAAATCCAAGGTGTCATCAATCTAAACTCCCTCGCCGGAGAACAATACAGCAGCTTCACAGATTAACCAGGAGAAGAAGTCCTTAATACTGCCAATAACCCACTATCTAATCCTGGGCAGTCTCACACACACATAATGAAGGTGCAAGCCACAACATATGCCAGTGTGTGGTCTATTAAAACAAGTTGCTATGTATGAGTTAGAGAGAATTCTATCAAAGTGAGTGAAGGCCTTTAATTTTTTTTTTTTTTTTTTTTACATCTCTGTTAAAAAGTAATGCACTCAGGCATGGGGTGGCATTTTGGACACAGTCATGGTGTGTGTGTGTAAAATATACAAAAACATACTCTCTGGGACTCCGGATTGGTGTGGGGGAGTCCTACAAGCGCTTATTCTGGACCCAGATCTGTTTGTGTATCATCTTGCCAGCTCTTATGGTAGTTGTCTGCAAGACAGCACCAACATATCTGGAACCAGGCTAGAAGGCTCCCTCCCATCAATTGTAATTAATCCTTCAATTAGTGGGGATTAGGGCACTGGGAGCGCTGACACTCCAACTGCCCGCCACTGCCACCATTCATGCAATCCAGGGGAGGCCACATTTACATGTCTTTAATTAAGAGGACTGACAGTGGCTGCCTTTACAACAAGCTTCCCACTGACCAGGAGAGAGGGAGAGGAGAAACAAGCTGAGGGGGTATTGGCTACCACTGGAACACAGGCATGGCTTCCAATGTAGGATAGATCATACAATGTCATCCCTTGCATCTATGAATTTGAGAGTAGGTAGGCCTACATTTCTCCAGCGGTATCACTCAGCTTTATAGCAAACCAAGTGACGAGGCTGGCTAGTTTCAAATTGAGGAAAGGGACTTTAAAGAATGAAACAGAATCTCACTGCCAATAGGTACTTTGTTTTTGCAAGAACAATAGCGGTATCTGCTGCATGCTGAACCAGTAGCGACGAACCTACCGATTCTACTTGCAGAAGCTTAATGCTCAGTAGTGGCCAACAAGTTAACTTTGGGCCAATCCAAGAGCACAACCCCCCCCCCCCCCTGAAAAAGTGGCCATTTTCTTCATACATCCACAGACGTGCTAGTCACACCTCACATGCAATTAGGCTATGGGACGGTAGCTAGCTAAGTGCACAGACTCAATGCACACAACACTAAAAACTTCCTCCAAACTAGCTAGTGTTAACATAATTAAATGACAATGGATTAGCTAGTTTCCGTGTAACAGCTGCCTGTGTTAGCTGCCGAGTTAGTGCAGTGTCCTTAGCTAGCTAGTTTTGTTGTGCTAGCTATGGAATATGCTAACTTTAGCTAGCTAGCTAAACATTTGGCTATGGGCTGGCACTGGCAGTATGGGATTATGGAGAGTGAATGTAACACCAACATTGCTCAGAGCCGGTCCTGACCTCTCTGGGGCCCTAAACAAAATTCTGCTATGGGGTCCTCCTACCTGACCCATGTAAACCATTTTCCATTGCCACAGTCACACCTGACACCCCAGTGCTCCCACTACAATCCTCCCTCCTTTAAAACAGTTTGCTCCATCTCTGTCTAAGAATAAGTAGACCTATGCAGAATAGAACTGAATATTTTCTATAGAATCTTAAGAAAATATTCACTTAACATTAACAAGAAATTGTAGAAGATATAAGATGTAAAAAAATATAACACTGAGCTTTGGTTCTGCTGCCTGGTAATTAGCCCAGTCCTCACAATATTATACAATTAGCTTTGGCTATACAATGTATATAGGGTATGGCTGCAGCTATACGTCTCAAAATAGTCATAAAACCCATACAGCTATGTGATTAACTTAGGTTCCCTCTACAGCCTAGGCATTTTCAGCATCAGCTGGCTTTATAAATACATTTGATAGACTGGTGCCCATGCTGATCAATCTGGAAGAAATGGAGAAAGTATGTCATAGTTAAACAGTCATTTACACAAACCACATTTCTGCCATACAATCTTAAAATGTTACGAAGTGTGTAAACATTTTCATTAAAATCTTACCATCAAAATATTCCTCTTCTGCACTCGAGGCAAAATCATCAATGTCATCATCATAGGACATGTTTCCCTACGATTTATACTCATGATGGCCAGACAACTCTGTGACACAACCTTCCTGTGACATGGAAGACCTCAGGTAGCTTTTGATGAGCTCACTGCCGATGCTGCTGTTACTGGTAGGATGACTGCAACTCTTAGGGCTATCCAAAAGGTTAGGATAGAATTCCTCCAGGTTTTTCCCCACAGAGAAAGGAAAGCAACACAAAAGGCCGTCATCTTATCTGAATCTTATGTGCCAGATCCATTCCACGAATGTCAGTCATCTCTGAATGCTAGAGTTTAACTTCCATGCAGAGAGCCTTTAAAGATTCACTGGACATCTGAGAGGCAGTGCTGAAGTTCAGCAGCACTCCATATTTGCTTGAGTGTTTCAAATATCTCATCCATGGATGTCACTACAATGAGTCGACTAAAATGTTGAAGTAGTTGACTTCAAGGTTTTTCAGTACATCAGTCACTGGTTCATCAGGAGCCTCATAGCTGAAATGTCCCTTGCTGTTTCTCAGTCTTGTCTCTTTCAGAACGGCCTCCACATTAACTTCTTCAAATACTTTTTGTTGTCTGGGCCGAGAATCCAGTTTCCCGGTATGTAGTGAGGGAGGCCTTTGCATTTGTGATGAAATTCTCTGCCATATCCAACTGCATTTAGAGGAGTCTGTTCACCTTGTTTGCCATTGTCAGTATCTCACACCTACTCTCACACCATCTTGTGTCACTCCATGTCTTCACAGTTATGTTCACATGTTTCTTAAACCCTCCATCTTTGTGCACCAGCTAAAAAGAAGGTGAAGAGCTTTTGCAAATGCCCCAAAAACCTGTATGTGCTCCATGTGAGACAAACACAGCTCTGGGATTTTTTTTGAGCAGTCTGGCTTGTACTCCTTGGTGCTTGCCCTTCATGTTGGCCCCATTATCATAAGCTTGCCCTCTGCAGTCTTCAAATGGAATCTTCAGCTTGTTCAGCTTATCTAAGATGACAGTGGACAGATTCAAGCCTGCTGTAACCTCAACATTCGCAAAGCCGAGGAAGTACGCCTTGATCTCTGGCTTTCCCTTTAAAGCCACGCTTCCCAGAATAATGGACATTTACTCCTGGTGACTTATGTCAGGTGTACAGTCCAAGATACATGGAGAAGTACTTTGAGTCTCGAGTCACTATTTGCTTCCAGAATCTTGTCATTCACAATCTGTATCAGCTCATTGTGTGTGCTCTTCCCAAGGTAATGAGCAGGTGTCTCAATCTTTCATTTTGCTGAGATGTTCCACAACGGGGTCAAATTTTGCCAGTAATTCAACCTCTTTTAGTAAGTTACCATTATCTGGTTGAAATAGTTTGTCTGATGAACCAGATTGCTAGATTTCTTTCAGCAAGAGACTGGGTGATTCTTATTAAAACGTGTAAGGATATCCCACCATCACTTTCTTTCAGCCTCAAATTGTAACTTGTATCTGGTCAAGAGTCTGTCCCCAACTTAAGCGCAGATCAATTGACCAGTCATTCATGCATTCCTTTATTATTTTGTAGTCTTCTGTAGATGACCTTATAACAAAAACACAGCATTGTTTTTGATTGGGTATGAAAGCCAGCTCCTGGTAATCTTTTCCCCATTTGACAGCGGTCTCTGTAATAAGCCTGAATGGGTACTGGGTCTCTTCTAGACTTGTCTTTAGGGTAAGAAAAATCCAGGCCTGGTTTAAAAATGGACCTCTGCGCACTAACTCAGTCCTTATAAAGTATGTTAAGACTGGGGGCCAATCTGCTGGGTAATTTGGTGGAGCAGAAACTATTATATTTGGGTCTGTGTTGGTACTTGCTGACGCTGCCAGTACTGGGTCTGTGTTGGTACTTGCTGACGCTGCCAGTACTGGGTCTGTGTTGGTACTTGCTGACGCTGCCAGTACTGAGTCTGTGTTGGTACTTGCTGACGCTGCCAGTACTGAGTCTGTGTTGGTACTTGCTGACGCTGCCAGTACTGAGTCTGTGTTGGTACTTGCTGACGCTGCCAGTACTGGGTCTGTGTTGGTACTTGCTGACGCTGCCAGTACTGGGTCTGTGTTGGTACTTGCTGACGCTGCCAGTACTGAGTCTGTGTTGGTACTGACGCTGCCAGTACTGGGTCTGTGTTGGTACTTGCTGACGCTGCCAGTACTGGGTCTGTGTTGGTACTTGCTGACGCTGCCAGTACTGGGTCTGTGTTGGTACTGGCTGAGGCTGGATGTGGATCAACTGAGTCTGTGCTTGTACTGGCTGATGATCCAACATCTCCTCTACTGAAACGTAAGCATAGCACCTGTAAATGATAGATAATACTATTAAAAATTTTATCAGCTGCATCAGGCCCATTTCAACCTGGATCCCACAGATTTCCTTTTATACATTTAAAAATATAAAATACTATTTATACTATGGCTTGGCTGAATACTTGGTTATGTATTGAGAGATGCCCAGCTAATCAACAATTCAATAAATAAATCAATAATAATATGTCCATCTTGCATTAGTCCAGAGTTGTAACTAAACCTTGACTGAGAGACTAGATAATAATGGTCTTGCATGGGTTTGTAAAGTGCTATAGGCTATGGCACTGCAGTAAAAAAAAATTGGCGGGGGGGAGGGGTGTGTGGACTTTCTTTTACACATTGCACATTTTCATTGCTTGCTAGTAAATGAATAAAAGTAGTCTTTAAAAAAAAGGTTGGATGTGTCTGACTATTCATTTATTCAACAGCAGTTGAGAGTTCTGGCTCTGAGGCCTATAATGTGTTATTAAAGGAACAATGCGCCAATCCTCTCCGGTATAATTTGACAAGAGTCTTTACTTAATATTGACTGATCAACGCTGATCAGGGCAGGTCCTAGCCGATATGCCGCCCTAGGTGACACCCCTCCCCCCAAAAGGTTGACTTCCAAGGTGAAAGCGAGGAGATGAAGGAGGAGACGGGTAAAAGGATTTTTAAGCCTAGAGACAATTGAGACATGGATTGTGTGTTATTCAGAGGGTGAATGGGCAACACAAAAAATGTAAAGCTTTAATTACACAGACAGCGTCACAGCATTTTGGTACACCACAATTTCATTAATTTCCAATGAAACTTTGTGTTGCAGTGCGTTCGGTGCATATGTTGAATTTATTGAACGTATGCGTCAAACTGTATGCGTAGACAGCTTGACAGAAATGGTAGCAGAAGGTGAATGTTGAACTTTTGTTGCACACATATCCAGATAATGCTGCATACTATTTTGTGCAATGACGCTGTTGGTGTGCTCAAAGCGTAAGTGCCTTGAACTGGGTATGGTAGTAGGTGCCAGGCGCACCAGTTTGGGTAAAGAACTGCAACGCTGCTGGGTTTTTCATGCTCAACAGTTTCCTGTGTTTATCAAGAACGGTCCACCACCCAAAGGACATCCAGATGAGAGCCTTTAATTCCTGGAGGAACAACGGGGTTAACCACACCACAGATCAGTCAAGCCCACCTACCATTAGGCCCAACCAAGCCTGGTGTTGATCTTCCCTCCCCGGTGAGGGGGCTTGTATTGGGGGCTGGGGGGATATTGGGTGTCTGTCAGGTCCAGGGGTCTGTGTGATATTAGCAGTCTGCCAATCTGGCATGGGGGAACGGACACTGTAATTACTACTGCTCTTACTGCCTCATCAATCTCTATCGCTCCTTCTCTCCCCCACCCCGCTCTCTTTCATTCCGTGACAGAACAAACAGATTGAGTGACAGAGACAAACAGAATGAAATCTAGTGTGTGTGTGTGTGTGTGTGACTTATATACCAGCGTGAACATAAATGCAATAAAATAAAATTGTCCTTAGTATGAAGTCAAGGAGCTGTGTATACAAGTATCTGACTGAGTTATCCCCATTTGTCTATTTAGATGGTAGCATTGTCACTCGGATGCACTATCAGTGTCAGACGATATCAGCTAAAAATGCGGTATTGGCCGATGTCTAGTTTAACGCCGATGTCAAAGCTGACGTGCATACCTATATAACGTGACGTAATGACGCCACGTAAAATTGTGTGCTACACATGCAACACAGCATTCCTAACCTAGCCCACAATGTCTGCTGTGTGGATCAAGCAGTAAACAAGTCATTTGAGAGAGTAAGAAAATTCAAAAGGTCAACAGTTTCCTGTGTGTATCAAGAATGGTCCACACTCCACACTCAACGTCAACAAAACAAAGGAGATGATCGTGGACTTCAGGAAACAGCAGAGGGAGCACCCCCCCTATCCACATCGATGGGACAGTAGTGGAGAGGGTAGTAAGATAAGTTCCTCAGCTTACACATCACGGACAAACTGAATTGGTCCACACAGACAGCGTGGTGAAGAAGGCACAGCAGCGCCTCTTCAACCTCAGGAGACTGAAGAAATTAGTCTTCACCAAAAGTACTAAAACTTCTACAGATGCACAATCGGGAGTATCCTGTCGGCCTGTATCACCGCCTGGTACGGCAACTGCTCCACCCACAACCGTAAGGCTCTCCAGGGGGTAGTGAAGTCTGCACAACGCATCACCGGGGGCAAACTACCTGCCCTCCAGGACACCTACACAACCCGATGCCACAGGAAGGCCATAAAGATCAAGGACAACAACCACCCGAGCCACTGCCTGTTCACCCCGCTATCATCCAGAAGGCGAGGTCAGTACAGGTGCATCAAAGCAGGGATCGAGAGACTGAAAAACAGCTATCTCAAGGACTGAGAGAATTTAATTTAGTAGAATAGTCTCCATCTATATTTAGAATTTAGTAGAATTTAGTCTCCATCTATATGCTCCATTTACCTTGGTAGGAATGGAGATTGAGAATACCAGAGGAGAATGGTCACTAAGCAATCTGGGTAGATACTCTACATCTAACACTCTATGAAACATTTGTTTCGAAAGTAAAAAGTTGTGTGTGTCTTGTGTGAATAAAAGTGAGGGTTTATCAGAAGACCTATCAAGAACTGTATCTAAGCAAAAATTAATCTCCTCCAACCTGTAGCCATCCTGGTGGTGCTTGAGCAACCTGAAGGAAGACATTCTGAATAAACATATGGTCATCGAAGTTAGGAGCATAAATATTCAATAGGGTCCAGTAGACTCTGAAAACATATGCCCCTGCACCAAAACAAACCTGCCAGAGGGATCAGAGATGGTGTTGTTGACGCAGAAGGGGATGTGTCTACTTTTCAAAATTGCAGTTCCTCTTGCTTTGGAGTTTTAAGAGGATGCAAAAACTTGTCCTACCCATTCCCTCTTCAATGTCTTGTGTTCACTGGCTGTAAGATGTGTTTCTTGTAAAAACACAATGTCAGCCTTTAATTTCTTAAGGTATGTACTCTTTTTCCTTTTAATATCGGGCTGTTAAGACCTTTTACGTTGAATGTGACATTTTAGTGGATTAAGCATAGGTTGGGTTTCAAATATGTAACTGAATAGAAATCTATCATATGCAGATAATTAGGAAATGTTTCAACTTTGGTTTGAGCACAAAAGTGACCTGTGTCTCTTTAGGAAGGAAACAATAAACATAGAAAAAAAGGGAGAAAAAAAATCATAAAAATCCCACCCACCCCGATTGTCAGACTAGAACAACAGTCCCAACAATCAAACATGAACACACTTGTTGAGATACATTACATTTACATTACATTTAAGTCATTTAGCAGACGCTCTTATCCAGAGCGACTTACAAATTGGTGCATTCACCTTATGACATCCAGTGGAACAGCCACTTTACAATAGTGCAACTAAATCTTTTAAGGGGGGGGGGGTGAGAAGGATTACTTTATCCTATCCTAGGTATTCCTTAAAGAGGTGGGGTTTCAGGTGTCTCCGGAAGGTGGCGTCGTGAGGGAGTTTGTTCCACCATTGGGGAGCCAGAGCAGCGAACAGTTTTGACTGGGCTGAGCGGGAACTGTACTTCCTCAGTGGTAGGGAGGCGAGCAGGCCAGGAGGTGGATGAACGCAGTGCCCTTGTTTGGGTGTAGGGCCTGATCAGAGCCTGGAGGTACTGAGGTGCCGTTCCCCTCACAGCTCCGTAGGCAAGCACCATGGTCTTGTAGCGGAGCTCGGTTTGTCAACGTCTGCTCAGCTCCTCGGCATCACGTCTCTCCTCCGGGTTGACACGTTTAAATGTTTTCCTCACGTCGGCTGCAGTGAAGGAGAGTCCACATGTTTTAGTTGCGGGCAGTGTCAGTGGCACTGGATTGTCCTCAAAAGCGGGCAAAAAGTTATTTAGTCTGCCTGGGAGCAAGACATCCTGGTCCGTGACGGTGCTGGTTTTCTTTTTGTAATCCGTGATTGACTGTAGACCCTGCCACATACCTCGTGTCTGAGCCATTGAATTGAGATTCTACTTTGTCTCTGTACTGACGATTAGCTTGTTTGATTGCCTTGCGGAGGGAATAGTTACTGTTTGTATTCGGTCATGTTTCCAGTCACCTTGCCCTGATTAAAAGCAGTGGTTCGCGCTTTCAGTTTCACGCGAATGCTGCCATGAATCCACGGTTTCTGGTTTGGGAATGTTTTAATCGTAGCTATGGGAACGACATCTTCAACGCACGTTCTAATGAACTCTCACACCGAATCAGCGTATTCGTCAATGTTGTCTGACGCAATACGGAACATATCCCAGTCCACGTGATAGAAGCAGTGTGGAGTCAGATTGGTCGGACCAGCGTTGAACAGACCTCAGCGCGGGAGCTTCTTGTTTTAGTTTGTCTGTAGGCAGGGATCAACAAAATCGAGTCGTGGTCAGCTTTTCCAAAAGGAGGGCGGGGCAGGGCCTTATATGCGTCGCGGAAGTTGGAATAGCAATGATCCAAGGTTTTTCCAGCCCTGGTTGCGCAATCGATATGCTGATAAAATTTAGGGAGTCTTGTTTTCAGATTAGCATCCTAGAAATACAATTGATTTTACACAGCATGCTACGATTTCCAGAGTGCATTTCAACTCCCATGGGATGCTGGCTGGCTAGTGGCTACTGCTAGCAAGCCCAGACAAACGCAAAGTAGTCTTAATATATTGCTATTATAGCTAAATTATGAGTGCATTTCACATTACTTTTGGGTTGTAATCATAGTATAATGCTCACATGAATGTCATGCTGAATACACTATGTTCATGTCACCAACTAGGTTTCCATCCAATTGGCAACAGATATGACAATATTCTAGAATCAACATAAAGAAAATATGCATATTTTCCCACCAGCGGTGTTTCCACCAAACAGACTTGTGGATACAAATCTGTGCTTGATGACATGCACACAAAATGTATTATTTCGGTTAAGTTTTCATTTACCGAATGAAAACTGTGTGGAGTTGGAAATGCAATGTGTTTCCATTGCATTTCCAACTCCACCAACTGTTGCGTTAAATAGCCTATTCTGGTCTGAGCACGTGTGCTCTAGCCAACAGCTTACAGATACTGCGCAGGTAGGCTAGTCTACATGAGATTATTATTGATAAGACGAAGAACGTTATTTATCTGACAAAACGGCAGCCAAACGTGAGATCATTATGTCACCAAGATAAGAGCCTGGATATTTATTCGAAAGAGCATCAAGATCACTGTGCACTTTCACCACTCTGAAGTTCATAACTTATTTCATCTAGTAGCCTAATAAACTTTGTTTTCCCAAGTCGACATGAGAGGACAACACACCAGATCACGTGATTCCAAGTTTACTTCAATATGGTTATTATTTCAATATTGGTGCATAAAAGGACTTTCCACCGCCCGCTCGCACAATTAATTGTACAGATACAAAAAGAGCCCACCACGTCAAACATGGTCACTGTCACTCAAACCTTAATCAAATGTTGTTGCTAGTAGAATAACATTACAATGCAGATGTCATGTGTAAAATAGTTTGTCGTTTTGCAACAAAACCTCCCTTGCCCTGTACTGCTTTGTAACTCCTTCCACATAGTTGTTTTGATGGGCTGGCCCTCATCTGCTCTGAAAGCAAAGTATTCCCAGAACTAGCTCCGGAAGCGAACTTTGTCAAGTTGTGGGCGTGGAGGTACAATGTTTGTTATAAGAAGCCATGCCGTCAGTATTTTCTCTCTCCTCTCGCTTTTCAAAAGTGGCTTGCGCTGTGTCAACTCCATATGCAAGTAGCCTGGCTAGTTTACTACAGCCCCCATGAGAAGATTCAGAAAAATTACTAGACCGTCTCGATCCTCTCATTCCGTATATGACATGAGCCATTTGACAGAAGAAGCAAAAGTACCAAATTCTAGTAGCAAACCACATTTCATTTTCTAGTATAGAAAAAGTACAGAAGTTTCAGTATACTGTGCAGCACTAGTAGTCAGCCTGCTTTGTTCAAGTTGTAAAGGGTTTCATTTACAAACCAAGTTAAGAACAATTCTCTGTTCTACATTCAGTTAACAAGCTTCAACCCAGTTGTCCTAATGTGTTGTAAATATTGCGTTTCTCTTTTGTCCCAAGTGGCATACTGTACAAGGCCTATATGAATTTCCCTTTACCCAAACCTTGGGCTGGGCCTGCTCTTCAGCCAACAGACGCCTAAAGCTTCAACCTCGTAAAAAACGCATTAAAAGTCTGAGGTTTCTCCAACAACTCATTAAGTTTTACAGCTAGGTTCAAATGAAGCTCTTTGAAAAATTATAATAATAATTAATTAGTCCTGTGATTCACTGGACGGCAGGGCTGATGACTAGTCTGGTCGGACACAGCCATAGACAAGTGGGGAGCTTTGCTGCACTGATATTTTTAGGTCTCCATAGATGTTTGATTGGGTTGAAGTCCGTGCTCTGGCTGGGCCACTCAAGGACATTCAGAGACTTGTCTGCGTTGTTTTGTTGTTGTGCTTAGGGTTGTTGTCCTGTTGGAACATGAACCTTCACCCCAGTCTGAGGTCCTGAGCGCTCTGGAGCAGATTTTCATCAAGGATCTCTGTACTTTGCTCCATTCATCTTTGCCTCGATCCTGACAAGTCTCCCAGTCCCTGCCGCTGAAAAGCATCCCCACAGCATGATGCTGCCACCACCTTGCTTCACCGTAGGGATGGTGCCAGGTTTTCTCCAGACGTGACCCTTGACATTCAGGCCAAGGAGTTCAGTCTTGGTTTTATTAGACCAGAGAATCTTATTTCTCATGGTCTGACGGGCCTTTCGTTACCTTTTGGAAAACCAAGCGGGATGTTATGTGCCTTTTACTGAGGAGTGTCTTCAGTCTGGGCACTCTACAATTTAGGCCTGATTGGTTGAGGTCTGCAGAGATGGTTGTCCTTCTGGAAGGTTCTCCCATGTGGAGACAGAGGAACTCGAGAGCTCTGACAGAGTGACCATTGGGTTCTTGGTCACCTCCCTGACCAAGGCTCTTCTCCCCCGATTGCTCAGTTTGGTTGGGCGGCCAGCTCCATGAAGGGTCTTGATGGTTCCAAACTTCTTCCATTTAAGAATGGTGGATGGGGACGTTCAATGCTGTAGAAATGTGTTGGTACCCTTCCCCAGATGTGTGCCTCAACACAATCCTGTCTTGGAGCTCTACGGACAATAACTTTGACCTCTGTAGCTTGGTCCTTCTGTAGCTCAGTTGGTAGAGCATGGCGCTTGTAACGCCAGGGTAGTGGGTTCGATCCCCGGGACCACCCATACGTAGAATGTATGCACACATGACTGTAAGTCGCTTTGGATAAAAGCGTCTGCTAAATGGCATATATTATATTATTATTATAAGTGTTTCTCTCAACATGTTCTGTACTTGACTGGGCAAGATAGGGGTTTTGCTCCTTGGAGAACATTTTACAATAAATCTAGGCCTAAATTCAGAAAGCAGTCTAAATAAAAGTGTCTGAACTATCTCAAGCAGCGATCAGCATCATCCCAGGTAACAGTAGCGGTCCACAGACTGGAGGTTGACAAACACTGATCTAGAACAGTCAAGGATGTCTACGGTCGGAGACATTCAATATGTTGTCCTTTATGGTTCGGTTGGTAGGGCATGGCGCTTGCAACGCCAGGATTGTGGATTCAATTCGCACACATTGTTAAGTCGCTTTATATAAAAAGCAGCTGCTAAACGGCATACATTATATTATCGATTTTAATTGTCTAGTACTAGACAACTAGGCTCACTTCAGGGGGGAAAAAAAATACAGCTTATTGCCTTTTTCAATCAACCACCAATAAAAGAAAAATAGCTTCATCTGGAGCCTAAAAACAACATGGCTGTTGCTTAAGTGGGTTGAAGTCGATTTCAAAACCCTGGCTTGCACCTCGGCAGAAATATTTCAATAAATAGACGTGCTTGAGTTAGTCATGTTCCGCCATTGGTTTTTACGGCTTAGATCTTAAACGTTCTACAACACTGGTTCAGTCAAACCTCTATGCTGGCTTATTCAGTAGAGCATGGCGCATGCAACTCCAAGGGACGTGGGTTCGTTTCCAGCTGACCCATACGTAAAAATGTACACATGCATGTATGTCGCTTTGGATGAAAGCCTCGGCTAAATGGCATATTATTAACCAGGAAAAACAACAGTGCAGAGAGAGGGTGGAGGAATTAAAGAAATGTGTAGTGTCATATCAAGAGAGAACTAGCTGCAGAAAAGGGAAGAGAGCACGCAAGCAAACTAACATTAAAAAGTAACAGCAGTGGCCTTTGACAAACTTTCCCCGTTGCACCAGCAGCTATTTTCACTGCCAATGCCCAAGAGAGAGAGAAGGAACAGAACAAGCCGTCAACCAGAATGGAAGCAAAGGAATTGTCTCTTCAACTTTGATCAATTCCTGTCTCTCCCTCTCGATGGCTTTTAATATGTTTCATAGTGAGTCTTCAAAAGATTTTAACAAAATTAAATGTTCACACGTATGAAGGTAATGTTTAACGTGAGAGAAAGAGGGATAGAGAGAGAAGAGGGGGAGGAGAAAAATAAAAATAAAGAACGAGAGACTGGTGGAGAAGAAGGGGGAGAGGGGGTCCTGGTATTTCGATCAGAACATTTCCTTAACAATGAAAACAATCTACCCAACTGCAGCACTCAGAGGAATTCACCTCCCCTCCTCCATTATTACCATATCAAAGCCCGGAGTTCAGAGCAAGTCTTCTTTCAAGAATAGGAGCGAGGCGAAGCGAGAGAAGGAGGGGTAGAGGACAAGACCGAAGCAGCAGGAGTAGACCAGAGCACGGACTTTGCTTTTATCCCTGCTGTTCAGTGTGTGTGTGTGTGTGTGTGTGTGTGTGTGTGTGTGTGTGTGTGTGTGTGTGTGTGTGTGTGTGTGTGTGTGTGTGTGTGTGTGTGTGTGTGTGTGAAGACTGCAGAAAATCTAGTAGAGATACTAGAGGACTACTGATTGGGGCCTTCCATAGGCCTTCCATAGGCTGCCTTCACTATATTGAAGCAAACAGTAAAGGAACATGCTAAGGAAAAAAAAGAACAGGTCAGAAATCAGCTCAATGTAATTTAGGCTTTGGTGGCATACCGTATACCGGGGTATTTGGAAATAGGGTTTACACTGCTTAAAGGCTTCTTTAAAAACTAATCGGGATAGCCCCCTTTTTTTCCAATTTTTGCCCAAATCCAACTGCATGTAGTTCAGGCCCTAAAGCAAGGATATGCATATTCTTGGTACCATTTGAAATCAAATCAAATCACATTTTATTTGTCACATACACATGGTTAGCAGATGTTAATGCGAGTGTAGCGAAATGCTTGTGCTTCTAGTTCCGACAATGCAGTGATAACCAACAAGTAATCTAACTAACAATTCCAAAACTACTGTCTTATACACAGTGTAAGGGGATAAGGAACATGTACATAAGGATATATGAATGAGTGATGGTACAGAGCAGCATACAGTAGATGGTATCGAGTACAGTATATACATATGAGATGAGTGTGTAGACAAAGTAAACAAAGTGGCATAGTTAAAGTGGCTAGTGATACATGTGTTACATAAGGATGCAGTCGATGATGTAGAGTACAGTATATACATATGCATATGAGATGAATAATGTAGGGTAAGTAACATTATATAAGGTAGCATTGTTTAAAGTGGCTAGTGATATATTTACATCATTTCCCATCAATTCCCATTATTAAAATGGCTGGAGTTGGGTCAGTGTCAATGACAGTGTGTTGGCAGCAGCCACTCAGTGTTAGTGGTGGCTGTTTAACAGTCTGATGGCCTTGAGATAGAAACTGTTTTTCAGTCTCTCGGTCCCAGCTTTGATGCACCTGTACTGACCTAGCCTTCTGGATGATAGCGGGGTGAACAGACAGTGGTTCGGGTGGTTGATGTCCTTGATGATCTTTATGGCCTTCCTGTAACAACGGGTGGTGTAGGTGTCCTGGAGGGCAGGTAGTTTGCCCCCGGTGATGCGTTGTGCAGTCCTCACTACCCTCTGGAGAGCCTTACGGTTGAGGGCGGAGCAATTGCCGTACCAGGCGGTGATACAGCCCGCCAGGATGCTCTCGATTGTGCATCTGTAGAAGTTTGTGTGCTTTTGGTGACAAGCCAAATTTCTTCAGCCTCCTGAGGTTGAATAGGCGCTGCTGCGCTTCTTCACGACGCTGTCAGTGTGAGTGGACCAATTCAGTTTGTCTGTGATGTGTATGCCGAGGAACTTAAAACTAGCTACCCTCTCCACTACTGTTCCATCGATGTGGATAGGGGGTGTTCCCTCTGCTGTTTCCTGAAGTCCACAATCATCTCCTTAGTTTTGTTGACGTTGAGTGTGAGGTTATTTTCCTGACACCACACTCCGAGGGCCCTCACCTCCTCCCTGTAGGCCGTCTCGTTGTTGTTGGTAATCAAGCCTACCACTGTTGTGTCGTCCGCAAACTTGATGATTGAGTTGGAGGCGTGCGTGGCCACGCAGTCGTGGGTGAACAGGGAGTACAGGAGAGGGCTCAGAACGCACCCTTGTGGGGCCCCGTGTTGAGGATCAGCGGGGAGGAGATGTTGTTGCCTACCCTCACCACCTGGGGGCGGCCCGTCAGGAAGTCCAGTACCCAGTTGCACAGGGCGGGGTCGAGACCCAGGGTCTCGAGCTTGATGACGAGCTTGGAGGGTACTATGGTGTTGAATGCCGAGCTGTAGTCGATGAACAGCATTCTCACATAGGTATTCCTCTTGTCCAGGTGGGTTAGGGCAGTGTGCAGTGTGGTTGAGATTGCATCGTCTGTGGACCTATTTGGGCGGTAAGCAAATTGGAGTGGGTCTAGGGTGTCAGGTAGGGTGGAGGTGATATGATCCTTGACTAGTCTCTCAAAGCACTTCATGATGACGGAAGTGAGTGCTACGGGCGGTAGTCGTTTAGCTCAGTTACCTTAGCTTTCTTGGGAACAGGAACAATGGTGGCCCTCTTGAAGCATGTGGGAACAGCAGACTGGTATAGGGATTGATTGAATATGTCCGTAAACACACCGGCCAGCTGGTCTGCGCATGCTCTGAGGGCGCGGCTGGGGATGCCGTCTGGGCCTGCAGCCTTGCGAGGGTTAACACGTTTAAATGTCTTACTCACCTCGGCTGCAGTGAAGGAGAGACCGCATGTTTCCGTTGCAGGCCGTGTCAGTGGCACTGTATTGTCCTCAAAGCGGGCAAAAAAGTTATTTAGTCTGCCTGGGAGCAAGACATCCTGGTCCGTGACTGGGCTGGATTTCCTGGACTTCCTGACGGGCCGCCCCCAGGTGGTGAGGGTAGGCAACAACATCTCCTCCCCGCTGATCCTCAACACGGGGGCCCCACAAGGGTGCGTTCTGAGCCCTCTCCTTCACTTTGAAGTTGGTGCAAATGTGAATTGAATTTAGGAGAATAACACACGAGCTGGTAGTAGAAAATAAAGTTGTTTTTTTAAACTGGTATTTTTCTACCACCATCGTTGAAATGCAAGAGAAAAGTCATCATTCTAGCCATCCCTCTGGTTGCAATTCCGATCATGTCCACAAGATGGCAGTAGTGTACGTGCACCGTTTCAGATGGATAAACTTGGAAGTATGAGTGAACTACAAGACTTTTATTGTGTAATCCCCAGGTACATTTTGGCTAATCGTGAAGGAGACACATTCATATTCCATTTTCTGCAAGAATATCATCAAATCTGTATACTTGGACTTTGATTTAGCTTTCCAATTATTAGTAGCCATTGCAAAACCAGTTTTCAGAACTCTGAATATCCTGATAATTTTTGTCCAAAATGAAAAAGCATGCTGTCGTACAAGATTAGTTACATTTTACGACATATACACAGTTTCCTGTAAATCCCAGCTCATTGGCTATCTAGCTAGCTTTGTTTGACCCAGATTGCTCATTTGACAAAGATACAGTCGTTCAAGTGATGGCTGACGCGTCATCGGCGTGCCATGAAGGCGTCACTCTCTGACCAAATATGTCGTCCTATAGGATATACTACACCCCTAGTCTTGTTACCTTCTTGGATCTCTGAGGAATAGATACGAACGTGATTTGGCTTGTTGAAACAACGTTTAGGGTGAGATTTTCAGATTCCCTTCTTTGCTAATTGAACGAGTGGAAATACACAATCAACCGCGCATGCTATATGGACCTTTTTTAGGGTAAGAAAAAGGATTTTATCTAACAAAACGACACTATGTTCATGTTATGGGACCCTTTGGATTATACATTCTGAAATAATTTCACGTTCAGAGGTGAATTTATCAAACCTATAGCAATGGCATTTTTTAGTGGTAATATCTACTGGAAATTGGACAGTGCAGTTATATTAACAAGAATTTAAGCTTTCAGCCGATATAAGACATGGGTACTGACATTTGTTTCTCTAAAATCAATCTTAAATCGATCTTGACATAACGAGCTGCATGATTAACAACTTGTCTCGTTGATAGAATGCCGATCCTTAAGTTTTAACCAGATTCCTCTCCGTCTGGTATTTTTTAATAAGGTCAACACTATTTACTTGCCTATTTTTTGTAGCTACTCTAAGTAAATAACTGCAGTCAACTTGTGCTATACGTTAGGTGATAGTGTGTTAATTTCATACATTTTTTTTAAACTTACAGTAGTACCCAGTCACGTGGTGCTCGTCTACAAGCACGGCCAGCCCGCTCATTAAGTGCCCGCCAATGGCGGCAGATTGACGTGGGAGACATTTTCTGAGTTAAACTGACCAAGACACCCCAACAACACATAACCACACAATTACTGCCCCCCAAAAATTGACAATCTCTCTCAACCAGCAGCATAAGGGCTTCTAAGGTGATCGTTGATGATACACAGGAGTGCAAAATATTTTACTTGTCCATTCCCAGCGCACCTCTCCAGGGTGCTGTTGGAGAGACATCACTGCGGCGCTCCAACAACATTCCAGAAAAAATAAATAAATCTAAGGGCCTACCGAGTAGTGCAGCGGTCTAAGGAACTGCATCGCAGTGCTTGAGGCGTCAATACAGATCCGGGTTCAATCCCGGGCCGTGTCGCAGCCGGCAGTGACCGGGAGACCCATTAGGCGGTGCACAATTGGCCCAGCGTCATCCGGGTTAGGGGAGGATTTGGCTGGCTGGGAAGTCCTTGTCCCATTGCGCTCTAGCGACTCCTTTCGGCGGCCTGGCACTTTGACTTCGGTCAACACTAATTACCAATTAAATATCTCAAAATTGGGGAGAAAATGGGGTAAGAAGTACAAAAATAATGATCTAGCATAAATCATATTGCAGATATAGAATACGGTAGCCTAGAGGCTGGAGATAAAATGTAAGACGGACACTTTTCACATCATGCAGGTTTCTCCGATCAAATAGCCAAACGGCGCCCAATCAACAAAAAGATGCACAGTCATGTTAACAAACATATCCTAAAAACAGGTCGGGGTCAAAGTAAAATGTACAATATGGAATGGAGTGTTTTCCAGGAGTTTCACTTCCATGAAGTGTTTTCCAGGAGTTGCACCCCATTGTCATGATTAGTAAGTTTCAAGTTTGTATGTGTCCATTTTTGACAAGCTGATCATAGCAAAAAAGAAAAATCTGCATTTCCTGCTGTGTAAAGACATTGCAAATAGGCTCATGATAAATTTGTGTAGCTGATATTCAGAGCTTAAATTGATTTTGTCTATTTGTCACAGGAATCAGGACTAAATAAAGCCAATTGCAACTGAGTGTTTTAGAAATGGTGGGTCTACCACATGGATGGGCATTCATAAAATTCCACTGCTGGCCGACATGGTACGCTACACCCCAGTAAATACGAGCCAACGACTTTTGACCTGTTTTTGGTCTTGTCCAGATGTTCTTTTTTTGTGTGTGTTTTACAAATGGTAGGCTTACCACATAAGATGGGCATTCATGAAAATCAACTTCAGGCAACAGTGTAGGCTACACCTCAGTAAGCACAGCCCAACACCCTTTGGGCATTTTTATTGGTGCAGTCCGAACTGGCGTTGATTTACACATCCACGGACATTGGTTTTTGGTCCAGTCCAAACCAGTCACAGACCATGCGTGGTTCAGATTTTGTCCAGTCTGGAACAGCTTTGATTTGGCCCAAACTGATGTCTATAAATTAACGTATTTTCTACTTTCATAGCAGAATACCTGACAATGTGACTGACCCAAAATTAAGGAAAGCTTTGACTATGTACAGGCTCAGTGAGCATGCACTTGCTATCAAGAGAGGCCGCTATAAGTAGACCTCCCGAGGGAAGACGGGCTATGTGCCCTCTGCCCACAAAATATAGTAGAAGCCGAGCTGCACTTCCTAACCTCCTGCCAAATTTATGACCAGACACACATTTCCCTCAGATTTACACACCAAAAATTGGAAAACAAATTCATATCATGATAAACTCCCATAGCTATTAGGTGAAATACCAGTGTACAACCACAGCAGCAAGGTGTGACCTGTTGCCACAAGAAAAGGGCAACCAGTGTAGCACAAACACCATTGTAAATACAACCTATATTTATTGATTCTCTTCCTACTTCAACTATTTGCACATCTGCATTGTTTATCCTTTAACTTTTGTGAGTATCATGTTTATTGTTCATTTCAGATTGTTAATTTCCCTTGCTTTGGCAATGTAAACATATGTTTGAATTGAGAGAGCGCAAGGGATACAGAGAGCAGGAGGAAGGGATGCCTTCTGTCTTGTGGAGATGAAGGGAAGAGGGAAATGGCAGATCAGGTAGGCCTATACAGAGCTGGTAGAAAGAGGGCCACTAAATACAAAATAGCCAGCAGACTGGAGCAGTGGCTGAGATTCTTGACAATAGTATAGGCCTACATACAACCACAGGTATTGTAACTCTAACAAGCTGTTTTGCATGGATGCAAGTACACTGAACAAAGATATAAAAACGCAACATGTTAAGTGTTGGTCCCATGTTTCAAGACCTAAACTAAAACATCCCGGACATTTTCCATTTGCACAAAAAGCTAATTTCTCTCCAATTTCATTACATCCCTGTTAGTGAGCATTTCTCCTTTGTCAAGATAATTCATCCACCTGACTTGTGTGGCATATCAAGAAGCCCATTAAACAGCATAATTACACAGGTGCAAACGTGTACTGGGGACAAAAGGCCAGTCTAAAATGTGCAGTTGTTGTCACTAGAGGTCGACCGATTAATCGGCACGGCTAATTAATTAGGGCCGATTTCAAGTTCGTAACAATCGGTAATCTGCATTTTTGGACGCCGATTATGGACTGACATTGCACTCCATGAGGAGACTTCGTGGCAGGCTGACCACCTGTTACGCGAGTGCAGCAAGGAGTCAAGGTAAGTTGCTAGCATTTAAACTTACCTTATAAATAACAATCTTAACATAATCACTAGTAAACTTAGTAATATCATCAACCATGTATAGTTAACTAGCTTGTCCTGCGTTGCAAATCAATGCAGTGCCTGTTAATTTATCATCGAATCACGGTCTACTTAGCCAAACGGGTGATTATTTAACATGCGTATTAGTGAAAAATAAGCACTGTCGTTACACCAATGTACCTAACCATAGACATCAATGCCTTTCTTAAAATCAATACACAAGTATATTTTTAACTTCTTACGGATCATTGGGACGCTACCGTCCCACCTGGCCAACATCAGGTGAAATTGCAGAGCACCAAATTCAAATGACAGAAATCGTAATATTAAACATTCATGAAAATATAACGGTCATACATAATTTTAAAGCTTAACTTATTGTTAATCCAGCCGCGTTGTCAGATTTCAAAAAGGCTTTACGGCGAAAGCACACCATGCGAATATCTGAGGAGAGCGCCCTGCACACAAAAGCATTACATACATTTTCCAACCAAGCAGATGCGTCACGAAAGTCAGAAATAGCAATAAAATAAATCGCTTACCTTTGAATATCTTCATCTGGTTGCAATCACAAGGGTCCCAGCTACATAACAAATGGTCATTTGGTCGATAAAGCCCTTCTTCATATCCCAAAAAAGTACATTTCAATGGCGCGCTTGACTCAGTAAGCCAATGGTTTCCCCTCGTTCAAAATTCATACAAATGAATCCCGTAAACCAATAAACTTCTTAACAAGTCAAACAACGTTCCTACTCAATCCTCATGTACCATATCAAGTAAATATTACGATACAATTTAAGACAGAACACTGGAGACCAATACCGGAGATAAATAACAATGGACTCACCGGAACGCGCTTCAAACACTACAGCCAAAATGGGAGCCACTTAGAAAAACTACAAATTCTAGCTCATTTAAAAAAAAACAAGCCTGAAACTCTTTCTAAAGACCGTTGACATCTAGTGGAAGTGCAAACTGCAATCTGGGAGGACTTCCTTCTATATTCCCATCCATTGTAATTAGAGGTGGGCTGGAGGGGGGAGAAAAAACTGGATGATTGTCTTCAGGTTTTCGCCTGCCATATCAGTTCTGTTATTTTTGGAAACTTTAGAGTTTTCTATCCAATATGACCAATTATATGCATATCCTAGCATCTGGGCCTGAGTAACAGGAAGTTTACTTTGGGCACCGCATTCATCCAAACTCCCAAATACTGCCACCTAGCCCGAAGAAGTTAAACCTGCATATTTAGTTAAAATAAATGTATGTTTATATTAACTAGGGAAATTGTGTCACTCACTTCTCTTGCGTTCTATGCAAGCAGAGTCAGGGTATATGCAACAGTAGGGCCGCCTAGCTCGTTGCAAACTGTGTAACCATTTCTTCCTAGCAAAAAACGTAAATCATTTGCCAGAATTGTACATAATATTGAAGGTTGTGCAATGTAACAGCAATATTTAGACTTATGGATGACACCCATTTGATAAAATACAGAACGGTTTCGTTTTTCACTGAAAGAATAAAAGTTTTGTTTTCAAAATTATAGTTTGACCATATTAATGACCCAAGGCTCGTATTTATATATGTGTTGATTATATTATAATTAAGTCGGATTTGATAGTATAGTATAGCGGTGGTAGGCAGCAGCAGACTCGTAAGCACTAATTCAAACAGCACTTTCCAGCAGCTCTTCGCAATGCTTGAATATGGCGATGTTTATGACTTCAAGCCTATCAACTCCCGTGATTAGACGGGCAATACTATAGCGCCTATAAGACCATCCAATAGTCAAAGGTATATGAAATACAAATGGTATAGAGCGAAATAGACCTATGAATCATTTTATAAACTACAACTTAAAACTTAACTGGTAATATTGAAGAACTGGGAATATTGAACTACAAGCTTTCATATGTTCTGAGCAAGGAACTGAAACATTAGCTTTTTTTACTGCACCTATTGCACTTTCACTTTCTTCAACACTGTTTTTGCATTATTTAAACCAAATTGAACATGTTTAATTATTTATTTGAGACTAAATAGATTTTTATTTATGTATTATATTAAAGTTAAGTGTTCATTCAGTATTGTTGTAATTGTCATTATTACACACACACACACACACACACAACTGGCCTATTAAAATCGGTATCGGCATTGAAAAATCATAAATCGGTCGACCACTAGTCGTCACGCAACCCACATATGAGGGCGCGTGCAATTGGCATGCTGACTGCAGGAATGTCCACCAGAGAATTTAATGTTCATTTTTCTACCATAAGCCACCTCAAATGTCATTTTAGAGAATTTGGCAGTACGTCCAACCGGCCTCACAAGCGCAGACCACGTGTAAGCACACCAGTCAAGGACCTCCACATACGGCTTCTTCACCTGCAGGATAGTCTAAGATGAGCCATCCAGACAGCTGATGAAACTGCGGGTATGCACAACAACCTGTCAGAAATCGTCTCAGAGAAGCTAAAAGCGCCAGGGTCTTGACCTGACTGCAGTTCTGCGTTGTTACCAACTTCAGTGGGCAAATGCTCACCTTCGATGGTCAATGGCACACTGGAGAAGTGTGCTCTTCAGGGATGAAGCCCGGTTGCAACTGTACCAGGTAGAAGGCAGACAGCGTGTAAGGCGTTGTGTGGGCGAGTGGTTTGCTGATGTCAACGTTGTGAACAGAGTGCTCCATGTTGGTGGTGGGGCTATGGTATGGGCAGGCGTAAGCTATGGACAATGAACAAATATTTTTTTTGCTCTGCATCGATGTGTGCGACAGTGCGTTCCAGTTCCCGCCAATATACAGCAACTTCACACAGCCATTGAAGAGTGGGACAACATTCCACAGGCCACAATCAACAGCCTGATCAACTCTATTAGAAGGAGATGTGTCGTGCTGCTTGAGGCAAATGGTGGTCACACCAGATACTGACTGGTCTTATTATCCCCACCCCTACCTTATTAAAAAAAGGTATCTGTGACCAACAGATGCTTATCTGTATTCCCAGTCATAAGAAATCCATAGATTAGGGTCAAATGCATTAATTTAATATCGACTGTTTTCCTTATATGAACAGTAACTCAGTAAAATATTTGAAATAGTTGCATGATGCGTTTATATATTTTGTTTAGTGTATTTCAAGTAATAACCATGGCAAAGCTAAAGGTGACATCCAAACCAAACTGGTTTAACCTATAACCATTGGTGCTCGCTCTATGCCTCCATTCCATCCAGCCACACATTTTCAGGCCTCAGTCCACCAGAAAGGTTATGTGAAAAATCAAAGGCATCAGGGTAAACAAGGCCGTGGGTTGCCTGGGCAACAGGCTATCCTACCCCTTCCAGCCTACTCTGATCCTATGAGGAGAGAGCAATAATACACTGCTGACAGGTCACCATAACAGGCAGCAGTGCAGCAGCACTTTCTAACTGTATTACAAAAGGAGAGCGGGGAGAGGAGAGAGGGCAAGAGAAGGGGAGAGTAGAGGAGGATGGGGAAGTAATTAAGGCAGGGAAAGAGAGAATCCATGAAAAGGAGAGGTAAGAGTGGAGAAAGGAGGGCAGGTAGCTCTAAAGCCCAGCCTCTCTCCTCCCACGCTAGCCACCATAACCATCAATATGCCATCCATCCATCCCTCCACTCCTGAGCCGGCCTCCTCCTTTGAACCATGCCAGAGAGCGCTAGCTGACTAGAATAGCTAATAAGATAGGAACTAAGAACTTTTTAACGAGAGCCATGGCTGGTCTGGAAAAGCTGCACTACGTGACCAAAAGTATGTGGACACCTGCTCATCAAACATCTCATTCCAAAATCATGGGCATTAATATAGAGTTGGTCCCCTCCTTTGCTGCTTTAACAGCATCCCCTCTTCCGGGAAGGCATTCCACTAGATGTTTGAACATTGCTGCGGGGACTTGCTTCCATTCAGCCACAAGAGCAATAGGGAGGTCAGGGACTGATGTTGGGCGAATGGTCCTGGCTCGCAATCAGAATTCCAATTCATCTCAAAGGTGTTCGATCGGGTTGAGGTCAGGGCTCTGTGCAAGCCAGTCAAGTTCTTCCACGCCGATCAATAAACCATTTCTGTATGGACCTCGCTTTGTGAAAGGGGGCATTGTTATACTAAAACAGGAACGGGCCTTCCCTGAACTGTTTCAATAAAGTTGGAAGCACAGTACCGTCTAGAATGTAATTGTATGCTGTGGCGTTAAGATTCTCCTTTACTGGAACTAAAGGGCCTAACCCGAAAAAAAAGAAAAAAAAAGCCCCAGACCATTATTTCTCCACCAAACTTTATCATTGGCACTATGCATTGGGTAGGTAGCATTTTTCTGGTATCTGCCAAAACCAGATTTGTCTGTCGGACTGCCAGATTGTGAAGCGAAATTCATCAAACGCGTCTCCACTGCTCCAGAGTCCAATGGTGGTTACACCACTCAAGCCCGACTCTTGGCATTGCACATGGTGATCTTAGGCTTGTGTGCGACTGCTCGGACTTGAAAACCCATTTCATGAACCTCCCAATGAACTGTTCTTGTACTGACGTTGCTTCCAGAGGCAGTTTGGATCTCGAGTGTTGCAACCAAGGAATTATTTTTTACAAGCTATGCGCTTCAGTGGTCCCACTCTGAGATTTGTGAGACCTACCCCTAAGCAACTGGGCAGTTGTTGCTCCGAGACATTTCCACTTCACAATAACAGCACTTACAGTTGATCGGGACAGAAATTTGATGAACTGACTTGTTGGAAAGGTGGCATCCTATGACGGTGCCATATTTATCTTCAGGAAGGCCATTCTACTGCCAATGTTTGTCTATGGAGATTGCATAGCTATGTGCTCAACTGTATACACCTGTAAACAACGGGTGTGGCTGAAATAGCCGAATCCACTAATTCAAAGGGTTTTCCACATACTTTTGTATATATAGCGTACTGTCTCAGATTCTATCCCTGCCCTTGAAATTGCTCAGACACAGAAAATGTAGTTCAAATTGAAGATATTTGCTCGTTTGCTTCCAGCAGGTTAAGATCAGCTCAGCATAACAAAAACAACCACCTACTTTCCTTTCAAACCTTAGTTACCAAATCAACCAATGAGATCAATATCCAGTCAATAGTGTTTGGAGGTATCAATAGGTAATGAACCAGGTGCCACGGTTTCCATTAACGAACCAATAGAAGCACCCATAAGGCCTATATGTCTGAAACAACCTGAAAATATTGGTGCAGAGTTCTGGTCCGCAACCCAAATGGCACCTTCTTCCCTAGATAGAGCACTTCTTTTGACCAGGGCCTATAGGACACAGTGAACGAGTGCTCGTTCAAGTTCTGAACTTCCCTTCGTCGATTTAAAAAGGAAAGCACTGGCATAAGAGAGATTGTGGAAACTCCCCAGCTCATGCTTACACCAATCCAATGCTTTGAAATGTGTGGAGAGGAGTAAGGTAACTGACAATAAAATTGTATTATTTTCCACAGAAATGTGGGTTTGCGTTATAAAACAATTCCTATTGAGTGCACATTTTAGTAGAACTGAGATTCAGGCAGATTGGGATGATAGTTGAGAACAAAAAGTGGAGACTCACCGGTCTTCTCTTTGATCTCACACAGAACGCTGAAGAGGGCAGGCTTCATTCTGTGACAGTTCAGGGCGTGTTTCCTGCCGGCAAGAAAGGAGAGAAAGCGAGAGAGGGAGAAGAAAGAGAGCGAGGAAGAGAGGGAGTTGGAGGTAAGATTAGAATATATGCCTGCTTGTCCTAGTCATTTCATAGCATATGAATGGAAAAGCAAGCTAAATTAGAGTCGATGAGGTTCGTCCATCCAGCATTGAGCTAGTAGTGCAAGGTCTGTATTAATGGACTTATAAAAGCTCATTTAAAAAAAGAAAAGTATTTGTATTATCACACACTCTGTTTCACATTGAGCTTAATATCTTGGTCCCCCATAACACTGTTATCAAGTTACCGCCAAAGCCATGTTACTTTTATACACGCAGCAATTTTTTGGTGAAAGCATACTCTGCTGAACACCCACTCAGCAACACTTGACTTTAATTATATTATAAACTCTCAATTAGAAAATGTAATTATGCAAACAAACTAAAAATGGGCCAGGCGCCATCACTGGTAGACCAGGGCCTTATTACTAACGAGCACGCAGAGCACGTGCCCTGGGGCCCCAACCTCCAAGGGTACCCATCCAAATGATTATTATTTCCGGCGGAGGGCACCCCAAACAAAACTTAGTTAGGTACCCAATACTGCTCTGATAGCATATGAACACGGCATAAGCAATGGCAAAATGTTTAGAATAGCAGGAAATTTGCTTTAAAACGGCTAAATTCTCTCTCAACCTCATTGCAAAATGTGTAGGATTGCAGGATTACCACTGGTAGTCATTAAAGATTGCGAAGCTGCATGCGGCTCTGGAATTTAAATGGCAGCTCGTGAAAATTCTATTTTAATAGGGGGTCCTTGCCCAGGGGCTCATAATATTTAGGAGGCCTTGACATTAAAGTTTGAAAATCCCTGACACAACACGCACACAGAAACATGACTCACATATTCCTCATTGCTCTGATCTGTGCAGCGTCAGTGAAGAGTTTAATATTGAGCCCTTCCAGAGTGTCATGATAACTCCCTAGAGCTGTGATCCCTAGAGCTGTGATCTCCAACTGAAGGGACCTTTATGATTTTTTTTTTTTTCATCTATGCCTATTTATAAAACCACAAAACATCTCATATTCAAACTCATTAAATACATTGGGGAAATCACGTGCTGAAATATGCAACAGCTAAAACATAGTCATGGATTTGATGGATAAAATAAATTGACCAAAACAATACAGGTCAAAATAATTACTACCCAAAAGGGGAGCATGACAAAGGTAAAAAGGTGTTCAACTGATGAGCTGTTTTGAAACATTCCCGACACAGGCATCAGAGAGAGAAGGAAACAACCATGATACAACGTATGAATGAGTAGGCAACGCCTAACCTCAACACCAGTTGTGTCCATGTAGGAGGCCTAACCTCGGCTATATCATATGGGGAAATGCGTGAGTATACGCCGAGAAGAAGTGTATATTGATGTGTCTGCTGATAATGAGGGAATCGCTTGTTACATTACTAGTTTGAGCGAGTGCATAATTGTGTCCACCTGTGTGTCAGTCTTAATTCTATATTTTTATTTAACCTTTAATTACACAGGTTTGTCTCACTGAGCAACATTTTTTTATTTTGCAAGTGAGAGGATTTGAGTGGGAGGGGGGCCATGGAGGGAGATGGGGGTCAGGGGGGGTATGAGCAGGAACTGGTGCTCGTGCTCTCATGGGGCATGCGGTCAGTCCTGTGGGTCCTGTACACTACTGACCTGTGCTGGAAGTTGAGGGGCAGGCCACCCCCTGCCGTGCCCCCCCCAGCTCCCCCTCCCTCTGCGGGGTCATCCGATCCGCCCCAGTGCGCCGGCGACTCCTCTGGCCAGCATCTGGATATGGGGTAATAGGGGGAGAGGGTGAGGGGCGGGCAGGACAGGTTGAGTGGTAGTGCACTAGTATGGCAATGTTGTTGTCGTCGTCGTCGTCTCCTCCTCCTCATTTGTTATCGCCGATGCCACCCCAGATAGTAAAACAGCCATCCTACCACACTGGGTCAGACCCGGTACATGTCCAGCCATCTCATCTGTTCTCTCCTGCCACCCAGTCCAGACAGTCCCCCTCCCCAGGTCAGTATAAGAGCTATGTATGCATTCATGCATGCAAGGGGCCCCACAGGTGGCATGCATGGCCTAGGCAGGCTACATTTGATGGCGTGTGTCTGCGAGTGCAGAGATACATCAAAAAAAAAAGTGGAGGTCACCTATTTGGCCTAGGAGAGCAATTAGTCCAAAATCAAAGGCTAACATGTAAATCATAGGATTGAATAAACCTTTATCAGACCATCTAAAATCATGGATTAGGGCTAATCCATGATGGGCTATATCATGTCCAAGTCAAACAGTCCATTGACTTTCTCCATCTTGCTGCAGTATTGAAATACGTAATTAACTTTCATCCCTGGCACGTTTTCAAATGTATACTGTGTTTGTATTTTGTTAAACTTTCAAATAAAAAATAAATAAATCTAGCCTACCTCTGCTGAGAGAAACTACTAGTGAATAATTTCACTGATCTAGAGCATCTCAGGTCTTCAGACCTGCATATACAACTAATTAGGGTTGTCACGATACTCAGCGGTATCATGGCAACAACAAAAACACATGAAGCGGACTACATTTTCTAAAGAAAACAGTCCTAATGCTGAAAACAAATAGCCTTACGTTGTCACCCATAATTATGTTTATTTCCCAAGCTATAGCACACAATATTACATGCAGCAGATTTTTCTTAAAGGACCCAAGAGTTCAGTCTGATACTGGTACCGTGACAACCTTACACCTCAGAATAGGCTTTAGCTGCTGCCTAAGAGTTTCTGACTCCATCCTCAGATGAGAAGGCCGGAGACATGTAAACAACAGGAGTAGGAGTGGTGATAGAACTCCTTTAGGAGTGCCAGAGACGCATGCTCGGTCTATCCTAGGGCAAACACTAAGCACCTTCTTGACAGACTCATTGAATCCCTTCTCAGAAAAATGTTGCCTATGTTTAATTGTTCCAAAAATGCTATCCAATTCAGAGTAGTGGTGGTGTGGTGCAACTCTTTAATTAGTACCAGAGATGCCCTGCTATGGATTGGCATGCTGTAGTCTGGTAGGGGGTGGGAATCATAAGTATCCTCTTGATTAGAGGTCGACCGATGATGATTTCTCAACGCCGATGCCGATTATTGGAGGACAAAATAGCCAATACCGATTAATTTGATGATTTTTTAAATGTATTTATTTGTAATAATGACAACTACAACAATACTCAATGAACACTTATTTTAACTTAATATAATACATCAATAAAATGAATTTAGCCTCATAAATAATGAAACCTGTTCAATTTGGTTTAAATAATGCAAAAACAAAGTGTTGGAGAAGAAAGTAAAAGTGCAATATGTGCCATGTAAGAAAGCTAACGTTTCAGTTCCTTGCTCCTAACATGAGAACATATGAAAGCTGGTGGTTCCTTTTAACATGAGTCTTCAATATTCCCGGGTAAGAAGTTTTAGGTTGTAGTTATTATAGGACTATTTCCCTCTATACCATTTGTATTTCATTAACCTTTGACTATTGAATGTTCTTATAGGCACTTCAGTATTGCCAGTGTAACAGTATAGCTTCTGTCCCTCTCCTCGCTCCTCCCTGGGCTCGAACCAGCAACACAACGACGATTAGCGTGCGCTAACTAGCTAGCCATTTCACTTCGGTTACACGAGCCTCATCTCGGGAGTTGAGAGGCTTGAAGTCAAACGGCGCAATGCTTGACGCACAACAAAGAGCTGCTGGCAAAATGCACAAAAGTGCTGTTTGAATTAATGTTTACGCGCCTGCTTCTGCCTACCACCACTCAGTCAGATACTTGTATGCTCAGTCAGATTATATGCAACACAGGACACACTAGATAATATCTAGCGCTAATACCGGCGCGGCCCACGCTTGGATTGCGTCCTACCTGACAGGTCGCTCCTACCAGGTGGCGTGGCGAGAATCTGTCTCCTCACCACGCGCTCTCACCACTGGTGTCCCCCAGGGCTCTGTTCTAGGCCCTCTCCTATTCTCGCTATACACCAAGTCACTTGGCTCTGTCATAACCTCACATGGTCTCTCCTATCATTGCTATGCAGACGACACACAATTAATCTTCTCCTTTCCCCCCTTCTGATGACCAGGTGGCGAATCGCATCTCTGCATGTCTGGCAGACATATCAGTGTGGATGACGGATCACCACCTCGAGCTGAACTTCGGCAAGACGGAGCTGCTCTTCCTCCCGGGGAAGGACTGCCCGTTCCATGATCTCGCCATCACGGTTGACAACTCCATTGTGTCCTCCTCCCAGAGCGCTAAGAACCTTGGCGTGATCCTGGACAACACCCTGTCGTTCTCAACTAACATCAAGGTGGTGGCCCGTTCCTGTAGGTTCATGCTCTACAACATCCGCAGAGTACGACCCTGCCTCACACAGGAAGCGGCGCAGGTCCTAATCCAGGCACTTGTCATCTCCCATCTGGATTACTGCAACTCGCTGTTGGCTGGACTCCCTGCCTGTGCCATTAAACCCCTACAACTCATCCAGAACGCCGCAGCCCGTCTAGTGTTCAACCTTCCCAAGTTCTCTCACGTCACCCCGCTCCTCCGCTTTCTCCACTGGCTTCCAGTTGAAGCTTGCATCCGCTACAAGACCATGGTGCTTGCCTACGGAGCTGTGAGGGGAACGGCACCTCAGTACCTCCAGGCTCTGATCAGGCCCTACACCCAAATAAGGGCACTGCGTTCATCCACCTCTGGCCTGCTCGCCTCCCTACCACTGAGGAAGTACAGTTCCCGCTCAGCCCAGTCAAAACTGTTCGCTGCTCTGGCTCCCCAATGGTGGAACAAACTCCCTCACGACGCCAGGACAGCGGAGTCAATCACCACCTTCCGGAGACACCTGAAACCCCACCTCTTTAAGGAATACCTAGGATAGGATAAAGTAATCCTTCTCACCCCCCCCCCCCTTAAAATATTTAGATGCACTATTGTAAAGTGGCTGTTCCACTGGATGTCATAAGGTGAATGCACCAATTTGTAAGTCGCTCTGGATAAGAGCGTCTGCTAAATGACTTAAATGTAAATGTAGTAATATCAAACATGTGTACTTAACTAGTGATTATGATTGTTTTTTTTATAAGAGAAGTTTAATGCTAGCTAGCAACTTACCTTGGCTTACTGCATTCGAGTAACAAGCAGTCTCCTTTTGGAGTGAAACGAGAGAGGCAGGTCGTTATTGCGTTGGACTGCAAGATTGGAGCTGACAAGGAGAAAATTTGTCATTCTGCCCCTGAACAAGGCAGTTAACCCACCATTCCTAGGCAGTCACTAAAAATAAGAATGTGTTCTTAACTGACTTGCCTAGTTAAATAAACATTTTTTTAAATAATAAATACATTTTTTTTTAAATCGTCCCCCAAAAATACTGATTTCCGATTGTTATGAGAACTTGAAATCGGCCCTAATTAATAGGCCATTCCGATTAGTCGGTCGGTCGACCTCTACTCGATGGACTAATCCAATCCCAGACTCAAAAAAAGAAGCTAGGCCTACCTAATCATGCGCCGAAAAATGCTAGGCAAGTAAAAATAATAATACATTTTAAAAAATGAACTAACTGCTTAACTCTGAACATCTCTCAGACACAGAGTATAAATCTATAGCACAGACATCCAAAAACTCACAACCACATCATGCACACACCATAGACATTGAGAAAAAAAGAAAAAAAAAAAGTCTTCAACATTGTACACACACAAACATTATTTTGGGCCTAATTTTTTTCTTGAACACGTATTCCAGTTAGTTACGTCTTCAAAGTTATACCCTTAACAGTAAAGGTAATATCCTTGAGTTCATCAGAATCATCATAAGCTGTGGGTGTAGCGTCCAGCACCCCCATCTCATTAATAGAAACTAGATTCAGACAGCTGCACTCCCGTACACGTTTTAGGAGAATTGATTGCACCACTTGCAAAATGAAAAGGATTGCACACCACGAGGACGGGAGGGAGTGAATTAATTAAGAGAACCAGGTGGTCAAATGTGTGGTGGAAAATCACTAGCAAATGACATCACACACACTGGTCTCGTATTGGGACAGCCGGGTCTTTTGTTCACAATTCTGAACACCCCCCTGAATTCAGCTGACCTACAGCTCCTCAAAGTCACATGGCATATGAATATGGGCAATTTGCTTATTGTCATGCACACACACACACCAAGAGTCATGATATGCAAACATATATTATGCATGCATTAACAAGTGAAGTGAAAGACCTAAAATATTAATGATTGTTCTGTCAAAACAAGTGACTGATTAGATTAACATGTCCTATAACTACACCATACTATTATATTTCCATAGCCATGTTGATGTGTCATATCAGATCTGGCAATAGAAATAACTTTTACAAGCCCACACAAGTGAAGTCCCTCCAACATTTTAACTAACGACCATTTGAATTTCAAAAGATCACCGACAGCGACGGCTCAATTAAAGGCAGCCTGATTATCTATGCTAATGACAATGTTGGAGATTAATCAAGTGTATTTGTGTCCAAACGTGCACCCTATATAGTGCAATATGCAAAAAAAAATTGTGCACTATATAGGGAACACGGTGCCATTTGGGACGCATTCCTAAATGGTCCTTGCTATCTGGGTTCTTTGGGACGTCCTTACCACATGGATGTTAACTCTTACCTTAGCCATTGTAAATTTTAAGGTTCGGTAAGACTTATGGGATCCCGGATAGCACTAACACACCATTTATCTAGGAGGGCTAACAATTTGGCAGGCCTGTGATGGGAAAAAATTGTTTGATTACGCTTGCATGTGTTCAGTGATGTAACATAAAATAAAATTAAAATAAATAAAATAACAACACTAAATGAATGCTAATGTAATTGAAAGAGGAAAAGTGACTTCACAACCTTCATCCACTTTTTATTTTAAAAATGGTGGTCTGACACACACCTTCATTAGGATGTAGGTTGAACAATCGTAGATAGTACAATCTGTCAAGATTAAATACTAACCCTTAGCAGAGTTAAACAAGTTGAAATGTGTGAACTGAAAATGTATTTATACTACATGCACTACTGTCACATGGCATGGTCATTTGACAACAGCCAAAAACATGTTTCAACTTAACACATTGGGGAAAACTTCAGCTTTCATGTAGTCATGCCCACTCTTCAAGAGATCGAGGTGAACCGACAAGGTATCATAGATCTGAATGTTACATTTTACATAACCCAGGTAACACTGTTTGCCCTGGCTTTCCAACTACCTAGGAGCTAAATCAGATGTGCTATTTGCATAGTTGAAGTCGGAAGTACACTGGGGTTGGAGTCATTAAAACACTCCACACATTAATTGTTAACAAACTACATTTTGGCAAGTCGGTCAAGACATCCACTTTGTGCATGACACAAGTCATTTTTACAACAATTGTTTAGAGGGATTATTTCAATGTATCACAATTCCAGTGGGTCAGAAGTTTACAAACACTAAGTTGACTGTGCCTTTAAACAACTTAGAACATTTCAGAAAATGATGTCATGGCTTTAGAAACTTCTGATTGACTCAAATTATGTCAATTAGCCTATTGGAGGTGTACCTGTGGATGTATTTTCAAGGCCTACCTTCAAACTCCGTGCCTCTTTGCTTGACATCATGGGGAAAAAAACAAAAGAAATCAGCCAAGACCTCAGAGATAAAATAAAAATTGTAGACCCCACAAGTCTGATTCATCCTTGGGAGCAATTTCCAAATGCCTGAAGGTACCACGTTCATCTGTCAAAACACTAGTACGCAAGTATAAACACCATGGGACCACACAGCCGTCATACCGCTCAGAAAGGAGACACGTTCTGTCTCCTAGAGATAAACGTACTTGGTGCAAAAAGTGAAAATCAATCCCAGAACAGCAGCAAAAGGACCTTGTGAAAATGCTGGAGGAAACAGGTACAAAAGTATCTATATCCACAGTAAAACGAGTCTTATATCGACATAACCTGAAAGACCGCTCAGCAAGGAATAAGCAACTGCTCCAAAAACGCTATAAAAAAGCCAGACTACGGTTTGCAACTGCACATGGGGACGAAGATCGTACTTTTTGGAGAAACGTCCTCTGGTCTGATGAAACAAAAATGGAACGATTTGGCCATAATGACCAATGTTATGTTTGGAGGAAAAAGGGGGAGGCTTGCAAGCCAAAGAACACCATCCCAATTGTAAAGCACAGGGGTGGCAGCATCATGTTGTGGGGGTGCTTTGCTGCAGGAGGGACTATATTATATTGAAGCAACATCTCAAGACATCAGTCAGGAAGTTAAAGCTTGGTCGCAAATGGGTCTTCCAAATGGACAATGACATCAAGCATACTTCCAAAGTTGTGGCAAAATGACTTAAGGACAACAAAGTCAAGGTATTGGAGAAGCCATCCAAGGCATGACTTCAATCCTATAGAAAATGTTTGGGCAGAACTGAAAAAGCCTGTGTGAGCAATTAGGCCTTACAAACCTGACTCAGTTACACCATCTCTGTCAGGAGAAATGGGCCAAAATTCCCCCAACTTATTGTGGGAAGCTTGTGGAAGGCTAACCAAAACATTTGACCCAAGTTAAACCATTTAAAAAGGCAATGCTACCAAATACTAATTGAGTGAATGTAAACTTCTGACCCACTGGGAATGTGTAGAAATAAAAGCATGAAATAAATCACTCTTCTATTATTCTGACATTTCACATTCTTAAATTAAAGTGGTGATCCTAATTGACCAAAAACAGGGAATATTTACTAGGATTAAATGTCAGGAATAGTGAAAAACTGGGTTTAAATGTATTTGGCTAAGGCATATGTAAAGTACCAACTTCAACTGTAACTGTACATCAAAACATGAAGTCAGGCAAAGATGCCACGATGTGTGAAAACCACAATTTCTTTATATTTACCTTTATTTAACTAGGCAAGTCAGTTAAGAACATATTCTTATTTATAATGGCAGCCTAGGAACAGTGGGTTTAACTGCCTGTTCAGGGGCAGAACGACAGATTTGTACCTTGTCAGCTCGGGGATATGAACTTGCAACCTTTCGGTTACTAGTCCAATCTGTAAAATAGGAGCCTAACGTTAACGCTTTAGTCCAAAGACCTTGGCTCTGCCAGCCAACAACAGCCAAATACTCCATCTAAATGTGAATAGATTCTCAATTGCGGTACGTTTCTAGAAACTTAAAGCAGTCTTTATCACATCAAAACATTTTTTCACAAATGCTAAATTTACACTTGCTGTATACTGCTTTAATAACCTGTTGTAACAGTTGCAGCCGAAAGTATTTTTCAGTGACAACACGTTTGTGTGGCGTCAGTCTTCTGTTTACAGACAGGTGTTTGGATACGCTGCCAATTAGCACAGGTAGTCAACTGTCTTCCGTAAAACAAGCGCTTTAACTTGGAAATATGGCCACGTGGGAACCCTAAAGCACAGTAAAAAAAAGTGAGCGGTAATTGAACCTTTTGTTTTTTGAAAATGATTTCTTGCTGCTATGAAAGATACAATCATTATGTTTCCAAAACTGTACCACAATTGATGCATGTTACCTTTTAGCTTATGCGTGGGGCTCTTAACACAACTTCACTAGCCAGAAGACACCATTGTCACTAGGCGTTAAAGGTGGTTAGCATCTATGAATGGGCTAAAACAGAGGTGTTAAACTAATTTTGTCCCAGGGCCGCATTGTCTTCGAGGTACGGAGAGCTGCACTGAAAATGTTTTATTTCCCTGCCTTCAAAAATCGTAAAGCTTTCATTTGTGATTTTTTTTGAGTGCTCGACAGTCAAGAAACTGTATGCGTGTAACTCCATTATCATTTATACAGTTAAGATTTTGTTTTAGTAATTTAAAGTATTTTGACTGTTTTCCTCCACACAAACTATTTTACTCAAAGATTGCATGATTGGACCCCTCGTGGGCCGGATATGGCACCTGGGCCGTATGTTTGGCACCAATGGGCTAGGCTATAGAAATATTGTGTGTATGTATGAGCCTGCTTCCTTTATTAGTGTAGCCCTCCATTAAATTATTAGTCAGATAAATGAAATATTCTGTTGACAAACCACAAGTGACTGAATAAAACAGCGTGCATATCACATCAAAATATCCATCATTGTACTGTACCAGGCAACAAGCGAGCAACAGAACACAAGACGAAAGCATTAACAAAAACATATCGTCTCATCTTCGCTCCAAATTTCCCTCACAGCTCGTTTCTTACCTGGCCTGCGCCTCGTCCAAGCTTTCGTCTGTGATTGCCATGATCTGTTGTAGAATATCCCCAATGTCTTGTTGAGGTTGACCGAGCTGTTTCCTAACCGAGTCTGGGTCGCCAACGTCGCCTTGTGATAACCCGCCGAGTCCGGTGAGACCCGCCAGCATTCGCGTTTGATCATCCATAGCTACTTAAACGTAGGTCCTTTCCTCACAATCGAATTCACAGTTAGCCAGATAGCTAGCTAACAATGAAACCCCCAGCACAAATCATACGCCACTGGCTGATAGTAATTAATTACAGTCAGCTAACGTTAGTTAACCTAAAAAAAATCATTCCAAAGCAGTTCCACATTCATAAACGATTTGTGCTTACTCGCCGATGTCAAACGGGGCAAGCTGCTATAGCGAATAAATGCTGCTAGCTAAGCAACTGTCAAGCTAGCTGTGTAGCCCTAAGAAATATACAGGGGGGGGGGGAAGCGACGGACACATGCACCTAAGTAGGGAGCTGGCAGACAGCGCCTCGCGCTAAATACAAGAAAATCGTTATGTCCGGCAAAATAAAATATGCATTCAAAATAATGCAAAAAATAAAGACAAAACAAAATGTGGCAACACCTTGCTAGCTAGATGCATACATCAATAAATCACACTCGCGGTGGTTCAGAAGGGGCTTATAAAAAAAAGAGTATTGTTTACCCAGACAGGGAAAAAGCTGCGCGAGGACCAGTGTGCGTCGTTCACATACCAGCTCGCGCTAGCTGGTGTAGCTAATGACCAAATTAGCTGGCTAAGTAGCCAGTTAGCTAGACACTTCTTGTGCATAAAACAAACTCGTATGGCATCGGTAAAGAAAATAACTGATTGACTATAATTTGATAACACTAGCTACGCAAATAACAGGTAACATGTGGGTTCATTTAGAGAACTATGCTGGCGCAAGTAAATAACGCTAGCTAAGTTGATATATATATATTTTTTAAGTGGGACCACAATGCTGAAGCTCAAAACATAGCTAAATTGATGTGTGCTAAACTAGAATCACATCGCAAATGATTGATCAATTCCAAACAATTGTAGCAAGTGGGCAATGCTAGTTAATAAGGCAACGACACTGGCATGCTAAACAGTTAGCTAACAAGATGATCAACCGTGTATTTTCACGGGTCCTCAGTGGGACAGTCACTCTCCTCCAACATAAAAACCACGTTTGAGGAAAAAAATGTTTGCTGGAAGTTATGACATTTTCCACCGGTCAGCCACGGCAAGTTGAATTCCATTACACCCTCGGCTGCAGTGGTGTGTTTTCTCTGATCCTTATATTTTTGCAGGACTAAGGTTGGCGTTTCCTCCTTTCTGCTCACGAAGCCACAGCAGACTGACTATACAATATCGCGCGTTCAATTCATGATGAAACTGCGTCACCTCACCTAGGCTGTCATATCTTATTGATGAGATATCTACCTTCCATTTTATTGAAATATTTTCCTGTTTCATATAAACTAATCCAGGGCCACATGAAAAACTTCAAGTCGGCTAATTTAGACTTTTGTTTTGAACCACTTCCCTGACATGCAGATGACCCTGAACAGTGTTAGCCCACTGAGCTAAGGCTGGCAATTAGGCATCGTTCCTATTTATGTCAAAGGACTTCAAGGAAGCACTTCTGCTACAATAGTATACTGCCAAGAGGTCTTGACCTCAGTGGCACAGGCGATACACTACATCTGCAGGGGGCAGATCAAGGGGATGAGTTTGAATAAGTGTACTTATTGGACTTGGCTAAGTGTCAGTCTGACACAATTGTAATTAGTAGTGCAAGCTTTTACTGTCAAGATCACCTGAACTGTCAATCGATTGAATTACCACCACACTCAACCCATTGACCAAATCAATGACTGAATCATACAGTACTGGGACCAATATTGAAGCATCTCATTATTAATCTACAAAAAATGTGTCAAATTAGAACAAATCACACCATCAAATAGGCCACTATTAAAACAGGCTGTGTTCAGAAACATCCAATGAATGAAACGTCCTGTCTTTTAGTGTGAGAAATATGGACAGCACCGATTGAATACATGTCTTCAATTTTTTATATATATAATTTTTTTAACAAACGTGGACGTTTTTGCTGTCATTTATCACTCAGATGAGAGAGCAGCGCCACTAGATGAATTGGGAGACTGAATAGACATGGAGAGAAGGCTGACTGCTGTGCTGGAATGATGGGTGTATACACCACGAAGGGGAGTGCACAGGACAAAACTGGCTGTGGATTATGCTGATGCTCGGCGCATCCCTCTTCTACAGTCTATGCCTAATCAATCTGAAGTTAAAGGGAGAGGGGGTAGATTTTTACAAAGACCTGGCCTAACAGGGAGAAAAATCATTTTTACAGCACCAACAGGCATTTACACATCAAAGTAGGCCCAGGCCTGTTATGGGTCACAAGAAACCATCACGTTTAACCCTGTTTATTTGAATACATTTTTGGTCCATTTGCAAACGCTATATTGTAATAATGTTAAGCAGTGATGTCAAAACATCTAAATAAACTACACGATCAATAAATAAGCTAATCCATATTTTGTATCTAGTTCTGTTCTTTTCCTATTTATATCCCTTCTGTTCTGTGAATGTTGTTTTCTCCAGTGCCTGAATGCGTCTGGACTACTTTCAATTTGTAAGCAGGAGAAGCTCTCTTTCTTATCCCACAAGCACCCAGCCTTATTTTAATCTAAATAAGAATCAATCTCTTGCCGTGCACCACCCTCCCTCCGTGATTCCCAGCACTCACAACCTCACTTTTCTCCCAAACCTCTATCCTTTCATTCTTACCATGCACCCCCCCACTGCAAGAACAGCCCACAGAAAATATGTATGTTTGTAATACAGCAATAAAAAAGATGAAATATCATGGCGATTTGAGTCAGTAGGTGCAAGGCACCTTTCCTATTTGGTGGTCAGAACTTGAACCTGTCAGATTCCTTTTACACAATTTCTTTAAAAAAAAAAAATTTTTAAACAGACATCACATTGTTCATGCAAGTGTAACCCTATTGACTGTTAAACTTTGAGGAAATATTCCTCGTTGGGGCCACATTCAGTTCATGTTTCTCCTGGTAAGAGGAAGGCTCAACCTTGTAACATGAAAGATGGTGAGAACTGAAGATGTGAGAGGGGGGGGTTATGACACACCAGGCATAATGTCAGGCCTTCGTTCTGCGCCAGTGACCCGGTGAAAAGAAAGGGAGGGAGTCAAGATGAGGTGGGGGAGGGGCCTCCTCCCTGATGGGCAGGAGAAGGGACAGGAAGACATAGCAGTGCTGGAGGAGAGAAAAGAGGACCGAATCTCTGGACAAAACAGAGAAGATTGAGGGATAAGAAAGGGTCATGGAGTAAAGTATTATACAAGTGTGTGTTGAGAGAACTATCAAGTTGTGTGTACAGAGAATTCTTCCCCTCGTTACACACTGAAACCAAGAGATGTTTCAAAGGAGTTGGGAAGGAATAATAGTTTCACATTTCTTTGCTTATGAAGGGTTAAAAACAAACACAGGATTGGACCTGATCTTAAAACAACTGATTCAATGGTCAAATGCAAGACAAATTCAAATTACTGTTTAATAATATATACATTTTTAGCATAAACAAAACATTTTTTTTACAAGAAAAACAGACAAGAATGTACAGGAAAATTAAGAAAAGCAGGTATCTTACAAAACTAACCCCAAAATTCATCCACTGCAAGTTCATATTTTTCTCTACATCTTTTACTGTAGGTGAATATTCATTAGCTATTTAAATAAAGGGTGAGATCGCCCTCTGGTGGCCAACAGCATACGTTTCGTAGGGAGACCGGTATCTGTCAGGACCCATAGCACTCTGGTCAAAAGTAGTGCACTATATAAAGGAATGGGGTGCCATTTGGGAGGACCCAAATAGTATAGTGGTGGAATAGAATAGATAGAAAGTTTTAGCTGAAATAATCCACATTCATCCCGTGAAGGATACCAGAGACTTATTTACAAACAACCACACAAGCCACCACCGAGAACAGCTAAATTAGGGAGCCATGGGTAGAGTTAAGACATTACATAAATACAGAAAAAGCCAGACTGATCTTTCTCATAGGTCATTCATTGAGTGAACCTGGATGAAACCAAAGGTCACAATAGAGTCTGTGCTATTAAAGGCGTGCCTTGTCCTGCGTGTACAAAGCCAGAATTCAGTTCGCTTAGTTATCTTTTTTTGCCATGAAAAATCTAGTTTGGTTGTACCATGATACTGTATTGCAATAACCCTAAAACAGAGGTACTAGAATTATACGGTGGATGATGTATTGGTTGATACAGAGGATACGGGTCCTGCCAGTAGATCTCTGACTGGGTCAGAGGAGAGATACTGGAATCCCACATCAGCCGCTAATGGGAGCAGATGTACACACTTAATACATGATCACAACAAATACATTTAATAAACACAAAGAGAATATACTCACTAGGCTGCAGGTAGCCTAGTTGTTAGAGTGTTGGACTAGTAACCAGAAGGTTGCTAGATCAAATCCCCAAGCTGACAAGGTAAAAAAAAAAAAAAAAATGTTGTTCTGCCCCTGAACAAGGCAGTTAGTCTCCCAGGGAACAGTAGGTTGTCATTGACAATATGAATTTGTTCTTAACTGATGTGCCTAGTTAAAGGTTCAATAAAAAAATTAATCAAAACAATTCAAAGGGGCAGCGCAGTTAAAAATGTGATTGCCAATTTTTAAATGCTTCCACACAGAGGTCAAAATAACACGGAAATGGTTAATTATGATAATGCCCTTCTTGGAAGAGCTGCCTGGAATTTCAGCCCACATCATGACTTCACAAGGTGATCTGCTTATAATAGACCAATGACTGTTCATCTGGGTAAGGGGGGGGATAGGCTCTAGACCATCCTATCAGGGATGTGTATACAAATATCTTAAAATTTGCTTCATAACACCCACAAGATCAGATTGAACATTTCAACAGCCAAACGAGGCTCAGGGAATAAAATTATCAAAATAGTTATTTTTCATTAAATAAACAGTGATTAGACAGTGATGATTTAAAAGACCTTTAATAAGTCAAGAAGTGTTCAGCAGGGAGAAAACATTTTGAAACAGAAGGGGAAGGTACTACCTAAATTGAAACATTTGAATTTTCTGTTGCAAAGGTTCTGCCCAACTGAACACGACCCTGAGAACCACTACAGCCATCCATCCATACAGACATGCCATTACCCAATCTGCTGCTTGTCACATTCACCAGTAGCCGAGCCTGTTCCTGTCTGGACTGCAGCTCCCTGACCATCTTACACTGTGTGTCCATCTATGGAGGAACAATGTTTTTTTTATTACGTGCAACTCACATTTTATGAGGGTGATAAGCGTTTCACCACTTCAACAGTAATAAAAACCGGCCTTCGATATGCACTCATCTACAACAAAAGCCAGGGCAGCACCGTGGTTGAGGCAAATAAACTCTCGGCTGGGCGATATGGCCAAAATATGTCAATACTTTTTTGTATTAAAAAAAATTAATACAATTTCTAGATATGCTTTATGAGTAGTGCATGACTAGCGTGGCAACATTAATTCTAAGTGTTTTAATGGGCCTTTCTCCATTCTGGTTGAACAATATAAAACAAATCAAAGTTCAACCAAAATATTGAATATAGTGACTGGGCACTTGAAGTGTTTGACATGACAAGGAATGAAAAAGCAAGGTGTTATTGCGACAGGGTATGAACCAAATGTTGGTCAGTGTTTTCCAGTGGATCCCAATTAGAGGTTACGTTTCATGCACTCTTACTTGATGTAGCTAAAATATTAATGTGTTATACATTTGCAATTTTATTTAACTTGGCAAGTCAGCTAAGAACAAATTCTTATTTACAATGACGGCCTACACCAACCAAATCCGGACGACACTGGAGCAATTGTGGGACTCCCAATCACAGCTAGTTGTGATACAGCCTGGAATCGAACCAGGGTGTCTGTAGTGACGCCTCAAGCACTGAGATAGTGCCTTTGACAGCGGCGCCACTCGGAAGCCCAGGCGTTGCCTATTCCTCTCAGATTTAGAATATGCCATTGTACAAACACTGGTACCAGCAGATAGATATTTCACCGGACGTATAAATGTGAAGTATCCGCTTGGCGTTTCCACTCACTGGAAGCCCACTGGCCAGCAGGGGGAGAAGATGCATTTTGGCTGACATACTACGATTTCTCATCAACTGAACATTTGATCTCAATACAGTTCTGTTCCCAAAACTATTAAATCGGTTATGAACAGAGCGGACTACCCTTTGCAAAAGTAAAACATACATTTATTTTTTTAGGAGTGCAAAGGGGAATTGAGTTATTGCACACGCACACTTCAGAGTAGGCGTTCCCCAAGAGAAATATGCAAACGCATGTTAGAACGCGCAAATAGGATCGCACTAGCTCATGCTGGGCTCTGCCCACAATGACTCAATTGTTCCCATTTGGAAACGGGCTGTGGTCCATCTTGGTTTAGTTGTAAAAATCTTTGGTATCAGGCTAGCTTGCCAGCTAAGTAGCTATTTGCAGCTAACAATTTGTATGAGAGACACTAAGATACAAACTAAAAGTGTAATTGTAGAATGTTTGTGGATTTACATTATAAAGCAAAGTGGAAAGCAGCATCGTTGTCAACAGCATCTTGTTGCATCTGAAGCGTTGACCATGCAGACTGTCACTGCGAGTGAACGGCTAGTATTTTAACTTGACTCATGGAAGAGCAAAAACAAGTCTCCTTGAGTGACAATTGGCTGGCTGTGTGTGTAAGGAGAGAAGACTCAAATAGCAAACGGAGTAAACTATAAAACTGACATTACACACAGAGTGGAGTAACATTTAAACAAATCAAACATAAATACTAGTATACAAAGGTAAACTAAAGACCCAAACTAATCTGCATCAATACCAGTATTTAGTCAAATACAGTATACCGCCTAGCCTCATCTCGGGCTATTAAATGGACATTTTATGTTAGATTCATTAACACACAAGGGTGTGATAAAGATGGAGAAAAAAATAATTGTTCTACCCTGAAGGCAAATGTGGACACTGTTCACACAGTAGTCAATGTTTTTATTGCATTGGAACTATAATGTGTGCACTGCAGCTACCATCTTAATTTGAGCATGGGACATGGAACATTGAGGGGTGAATTCTAACTTCCACTTCAGTCAAATGTGTAATTACTCGTAGTCGATCATAGTAGTCCTTCAACTTTAAGCATCAGCTGTCAGAGCAGCTTACTGATAATTACACCTGTACACAGCGCATCTGTAAGTAGACCACCCAACTACCTCATCCCCATATTACTTTTTGCTCCTTTGCACCCCAGTATCTCTACTTGCACATTCATCTTTTGCACATTTCACTCGTGTTTAAATTGCTAAATTGTAATTATTTCACCACTATGGCATATTTATTGCCTTACCTCCCTAATCTTACTACACTTTTCTATTGTGTTATTGACTGTACGTTTGTTTATCCATGTGTAACTGTCGCACTGCTTTGCGTCATCTGGGCCAGGTCGCAGTTGTAAATGAGAACTTCTCATCTGGTCTACCCGTTTAAATAAAGGTGAAATAAAACAATGCCATCAATGCAGGACTAAGTGGAAATCTGACTTAAATGCAAGCTAAGATTTACCCAATAGAACATTAAATAAATAAAAACTCCAAAAGGCCTTTTTCCTGGACACAGAGCCAAATACTGGACTACAAAACTATTAGAGATTCTCCATTGAGCTTGCTTTTAGTCTAGGACTAAACTGTGTTCAAGAAACCATCCCCAAGTGGAATAATACAAGTTTGTTCGTATTACCACCAGTTCTACAGTGGACAGTACAGCCCGCTGTCTGCGGAGCACACTGTGGTAATCAGGTTTGTTCTGGATGAGCTGGCTGTGAGGACTGGGCCAGGCAGCTAGGGTCTAACATCACCCCATTCTCCAGGCATTGCTCCAATTGCCTGCAAAAGGAAAGATGAGATACCAACACATTTACACGAGGCAAAAACCACAGTCCTAAAATGGGCCGTAACCAACTCTAGTATCGTTATGCCATTCTGAACAATGAACAATCATTGGGGGAAGATCAGCTTTGATATTATAGATGGTAGCTTCCATCAATGAAATTGTCTGCACAACTTCCATTCATACACGTGTATGTAAACATGCATACAAAGGAGGTCTACCGAGTATGGTTTCTCAGTGCCGATACCAATTATTGGAGGGAAAGAAAGCCAATATTTTTATTTTTTTTAATGAAAAATTTAAAAAGGCCAATTTCTCATTTGTAATATTGACAATTACAACAATACTGATGGAACACTTATTTTAACACATCAATAAAATCAATTTAGCCTCAAATAATGAAACATGTTCAATTTGGTTTAAATAATGCAAAAACAAAGTGTTGGAGAAGAAAGTAAAAGTCAATATGTGCCATGTAAGAAAGCTAACGTTTCAGTTCCTTGCTCAGAACATGAGAACATACGAAAGCTGGTGGTTCCTTTTAACACGAGCCTTCAATATTCACAGATAAGAAGTTTTAGGTTGTAGTTATTATAGGAATTATAAGACTATTTCCCTCTATACCATTTGTATTTCATTAACCTTTAACTATTGGATGTTCTTATACGCACTTTAGTATTGCCAGTGTAACAGTATAGCTTCCATCCCTCTCCTCGCCCCTACCTGGGCTCGAAATAGGAACACAACGACAACAGCCACTCTCGAAGCCGCGTTACCCATGCAGAGCAAGGGAAACAACCACAGGCTCAGTGAAAGTGACACTTGGAAAGCTATTAGCGCATGCTAACTAGCCAGCCATTTCACGTCGGTTACACCAGCCACATCTCGGGAGTTGATAGGCTTGAAGTCATAAACAGCGCAATGCTTGACGCACAACGAAGAGCTGCTGGCAAAACACACGAAAGTGCTGTTTGAATAAATGTTTACGTGCCTGCCTCTGCCTACCACCGCTCAGTCAGATTATATGCAACGCAGGACACGCTAGATAATATCTAGTAATATCAACCATGTGTAGTGAACTAGTGATGATTGATTTGACAAGATACGTTTAATGCTAGCTAGCAACTTACTGCATTCGCGCAACAGGCATTCTTGTGGATTGCACAAGGACTAGTTAACTGTAAGGTTGCAAGATTGGATCACCCGAGCTGACAAGGCGAAAATCTGTCGTTCTGCCCCTGGACGAGGCAGTTAACCCACCGTTCCTAGGTAGTCATTGAAAATAAGAATGTGTGCTTAACTGACTTGCCTAGTTAAATGGAGTACAAAAAAAAAAATATATATATATATATATATATATATATATTTAGGCAAAAAAAAACACCAAAAAAACAAAATCGGTGTTCAAAAATACAGATTTCCGATTGTTATGAAAACTTGAAATCGGCCATTCCTTAATCGGTCGACCTCTAGTATACACACTTTTTACATTGTAGAATAACAGTGAAGACATCAAAACTATGAAAGTAGCCACCCTTTGCATTGACAGCTTTGCACACTCTTGGCATCCTCTCAACCAGCTTCACCTGGAATGCTTTTCCAACAGTCTTGAAGGACTTTGCACACATGCTGAGCACTTGCTAGCCTACTTATCCTCCCCTCTGCAGTTCAACTCATCCTAAACCATCTCAATTCTGTTAAGGTCAGGTGATTGTGGAGGCCAGGTCATCTGATGCAGCAATCAATCATTCTACTTCTTGGTCAAATAGCCCTTACACAGCCTGGAGGCGTGTTGGGTCATTGTCCTGTCGAAAAACAAATTATAGTCCCACTAAGCACAAACCAGATGGGATGGAGTACTGCTGCAGAATGCAGAGGTAGCCATGCTGGTTAAGTGTGCCTTGAATTCTACATTTAAAAAAATATTATTTTTTAAATCATTGACAGTGTCACCAACAAAGCACCCCCACACCACCTCCATGCTTCGTGGTGGGACCCACACATGCATAGATCATCCGTTCACCTACTCTGCGTCTCACAAAGACACGGCGGTTGGAACCAAAAACGCAAATTTGGACTCAGACCAATGTTCATTACGTGTGTTTCTTGGTCCAAGCAAGTCTCTTCTTATTGGTGTCTTTTAGTAGTGGTTTCTATGCAGCAATTTGACCATGAAGGCCTGAGTCACGCAGTCTCCTCTGAACAGTTGATGTTGATATGAGTCTGTTACTTGAACTCTGCAAAGCATTTATTTTGGCTGCAATTTCTGAGGCTGGTAACTAATGAACGTATCGTATCCTCTGCAGCAGAGGTAACACTGGGTCTTTCTTTCCTGCAGCAGTCCTCATGAGAACCAGCTTCATCATAGCGCTTGATAGTGTTTGCGACTGTACTTGAAACTTTCAAAGTAATATAATTTCCCGGATTGACTGACCATGTCTAAAAAGTACTGGACTGTCGTTTCTCTGCTTATTTTAGCTGTTCTTGCCATAATATGGACATGGTCTTGTACCAAATAGGGCAATCTTCTGTATACCACCCCTACCTTGTCACAACTGATAATGCTCAAAACGCAGACATTTTAAGGAAAGAAATGACACAAATCATCATTTAACAAGGCACACCTGTTAATTGAAATGCATTCCAGGTTGAGAGAATGCCAAAAGTTTGCAAAGCTGTCAAGGCAAAGGATGGTTATTTTGAAGACTCAAATTGATTTAACAAACACTTTGGTTACATGTGTTATATAGGGATGCACAATGTAAAAATAAATTATTATTTTTTAAACATTATTATTTTAATCGGTGAACATAACGGAAATCGGCCGATATTAGCTCAAATGCCAACATCGGTATCGGCCAGATATGTAGTTTAATGCCGATGTGCAAAACCAATGTCAAAGCTGACGTGCATACCTATATAATGTAGGTACATGACGTAATGACTGTACATAAAATGTAAAGGCTACACATCATTCCTAACCTAGCCCACAATGTCTGCTGTGTGGATCGAGCAGTCAACAAGTCGAGCAGTTATTTGAAAGAGTAAGAACTTGTCAGTGAGACAACTCAAGGACAAAACTCATTAACACCAAGATAATGAAATTCATTGCCCATTACAAGAAAACGTTCTGCCGTGGGTGATGTTGGCTTTCGCGACTGGTCGAGCACAGGTACACACTAACGTTACCAAGTGCGCAATTTCAGATGTCGCCCTACCGGAGTTACACAGTAATAGTGTCATTGATATTAGCTTCACGACATTATATGGAAAGCCGTTTGGGCGTACATTTTTTGAATGGAGCATGCTTATTTAAGATGGTGAGGAAGGCACTTTTAAAGAATAACCATGCATCCTCTTGACGGGATGAGGTCAATGTCCTTCCAGGATAACCCGGCCAGGTCGATTAGAAAAGCCTGCTCGCTGAAGTGTTTTAGGGAGAGTGTGACGTGATGAGGGGTGGTTGTTTGACCGCAGACCCATAAAGGATGAAGGCAATGAGGCAGTGATCTCTGAGATCCTGGTTGAAAACAGCAGAGGTGTATTTGGAGGGCGAGTTAGTTAGGATGATATCTAGGAGGGTGCCAATGTTGACAGATTTGGAGTTGTATCTGGTAGGTTCATTGATCATTTGTGTGAGATTGAGGGCATCAAGCTTAGATTGTAGGATGGCATGTCCCAGTTTAGGTCACCTAGCAGCACGAGCTCAGAAGATAGATGGGGGCAATCAATTCACATATGGTGTCCAAGGGCACAGCTGGGGGCAGAGGGTGGTCTATAGCAAGCGGCAACAGTGAGACTTTTCTGGAAATTTTTAGAAGTAGAAGCTCAAATTGTTTTGGTACAGACCTGATATTAAGACAGAACTCTGCCGGCTCTCTCTGCAGTAGATTGCAACACCGCCCCCATTGGCAGTTCTTTCTTGTCGGAAAATGTTAGTTATGGAGAGACATTTCAGGGTTGTTGGTGGTTTTCCTAAGTCAAGATTCAGACATGGCTAAGATATCCAGGTTGGCAGAATGTGCTAAAGCAGTGAATAAGGCAAACTTACGGATTAGGCTTCTAATGTTAACATGCAAGAAACCAAGGCTTTTTACGGTTACAGAAGTCAACAATTGAGAGCACCTGGGAAGTAGGAGTGGAGCTAGGCACTGCAGGTCCTGGATTAACCGCCACATCACCAGAGGAAGAGGAGAAGTAGGAGAGGGGTACGGCTAAAAGCTATAAGAACCGGCCGTCTAGCACGTTCGGAACAGAGAGTAAAGGGAGCAGGTTTCTGGTAGCATAGATTCAAGGTATAATGTACAGACAAAGGTATCGTAGGAAGAGTACATTGGAGGTAAACCTAGGCATTGAGTAACGATGAGAGATTAGTCTCCAGAGACGTTTAAACCAGGTGATGTCAACACACATGTGGGAGGTGGAACAACATGGTTGGTTAAGGCATAGTGAGGCTCTACAGTGAAATAAGACAGTAATCACTAACCAGGACAGTAATGGACAAGGGAAATTGATATCAGGGAGAGGCATGCGTAAGTGATTGTATGGGTCCAGTGAGTGGTTGGGCCGGCAGGGGACACTGCGATTCAGACAGCAGGCTGGGGCTAGCGAACTATGGGGCGGGGTGGGGGGTCTGTTTTTGCCTCCTCGAGCTGTGTCGTCGATAGACCAGTCTTGGAATTAGTAGGTTTCCAAGTACCAGAGGGGTTCAAGTCCAATTGGAGAAATGGGTATAGTGGTCCAAGAAACTGGCCGATGGATCAGCTAACAATCCAATATGCTCTAGATAGCTTGCAGGTCGCGGTTAGCAGAATGGGCCTTCAGGGGACGTCGCACCTGAGGGGCCTGTTGGGGTCCTCGAGCAGATTATGTCAGTATTTCAGTCATGAAGGATCGGCAGGGTTCCGTGCCCCGTACCCGCAGTAGAAGGGGTCCGGATATTGTAGCCGAGGAGTGTGCTTCAGTAGTAGCCCAGGAGCCATAGCCGGGAGATGGGTTTAAGCATGGGCTAGCTCCAGGATAGTTGGTGCTTGCGCCGGGATGGAAAGGTTAGCCAGGAGTAGTCAACCCGGGTTGCGGTTAGCTAGCTGCGATGAATCAGATGAAATGGTTCAGTTTGAGGTAGGAATCCAGGGATATGGAGAGAAAAATATGTCCAGTATGCTCTGGTTTGAAACGCATTGTACGAACTGGCGAGAGCTTTCCGAGCTAAAGGTTAGCTGATGACCGCTAGCAGTGGTTAGCTGACTAATAGCTGGCTAGCTTCAGTTGAGGTATTCCAGTTCGGAGGTAAATAGAAATACTTTAACAAAAAAACAGATCCACACCACATCGGGTGAGGTGGGTTGCAGGAGAGTATTTTGAAGTAGAAGTTTAGGAAAATTTTTTAAAAGAATGCAAAAAATATATATATATATATACACACACACACACACACACACACACATATGGGACGAGACAAGACGTCTTGACTGCAACACCATCTTGGATTCCTGCATTGTGATTTCAATAGATGTCAAATTAACAATTAGTTTGTTGATTTTATATAAAACATTACAATCTCGTTTAGCATGATGCATTCAATTATGGCATAATTATACTGCTTGTATTAATTTGCTTCACTTTCAATGACATACTTTCATTTTGAAGGCTACAGCAAAGTCCACTATTGTGGCAAATCCTTACTGTGGCTAGGTGGTTCCGATCAACATTAATCAAATAAGAACAGTCTTATAAATTAGGGTTATTTTAGATGACAGCTAGCTAACTATAACTACTGAAACAAATGTCGTTTTGGGGGAAGAACATTGTTTGCTTCCATGAGCTAGCTAGTTTGCATCCATGAGCTAGCTAGTTAATTTTTTTTATGACCAGCACCGTAGGTGCGCGCGAGAACTTCACCAGCATCATAGCATACGTATCGACGAATCGTTGTGAAATATGAAATACCAGTGAGTTTAATCAATATGTAAAACTCGTTAAATTGTGACGTGCAGACATATTCAGGTCCTGATATGTCAACAAGCTGTTTTGACACGCAAAGACCCAAATGGCGTTCATTAGAAATCCTGATTGAGAATGAAACGACTGAACGAAACAGCACAGCAAGTAAGTGAAATAAATAGGTTTTGATTATGTTTTACTGGTAATGGGGACATGCGTAAATGCCAACAAAGTAACTTTTTAGTCTGTACACAGCCTGTATTCGAACCAGGGACTGTAGTGATGCCTCTTGCATTGAGATTAGAAGAAGTCGACCGATTATGATTTTTCAAAGCCGATACCAATTATTGGAGGACCAAAAAAAAAAAAAAACGTTACAGATTAAATCGGACGAGATATACACACACATACAGAATAATGACAATTACAACAATGCTGAATGAACAACTTAATAAATAAAAAATAAATTTAGCCTCAAATAATGAAACATGATCAACTTGGTTTAAATAATACAGTGTTGAAGAAAGTATTAGTACAATATGCCATGTAAAAAAGCTAACGTTTAAATTCCATGCTCAGAACATGAGAAAGCTGATGGTTCCTTTTAACATGCGTCTTCAATATTCCCAGGTAAGAAGTTTTAGGTTGTAGTTATAGAACCATTTCTCTATACCATTTGTATATTGGATCTTCTTATAGGCACTATAGTATTGCCAGCCTAATCTCAGGAGTTGATAGGCTTTAAGTCATAAATGTCGCTGTATTCAAGCATTTGCGAAGGCTGCTGGCAAATGCAGGAAAGTGCTGTTTGAATGAATGCTTACGAGCCTGCTGCTGCCTACCACCGCTCAGACTGCTCCATCAAATCAGACTTAATTATAATAGAACACAGAAATATGAGCCTTAGGTGAAACCCGGAAACAACCATTTTGAAAAGAAAATATTTATTCTTTCAGTGAAATACAGAACCATTATGTATTTTAATCGAACAGGTGGCATCCAGAAGTCTACATATTGAGGTTACATTGCACAGCCTTCATTGCCATGTCATAATTATGTAAAATTCTGGCAAATTAATGATGGTCCTTCTTTGGAAGAAATGTTCTTCACACAGTTCGCAATGAGCCAGGTGGTCCAACTGCTGCATTTTCTCTGAATCTGCTTGCAGAGCGCGCAAGAGAAGTGACAATTTCCCTAGTTAAAATAAATTCATGTTCACAGGCAATATTAACTAAATATGCAGGTTTAAAAAAAAATATACACACATGTGTATTGATTTTAAGGCATTGATGTTTATGGATAGGTACATTCATTCAACGATTGTGCTTTTTTCACAAATGCGCTTGTTAAATCACCAGTTTGGCGAAGTAGGCTGTGATTCGATGATAAATTAAAACGCACTGCGCATTGCAAATCATCTATGTGGTCAGCCTGCCAAGCAGTCTCCCCGTGGAGTGCAACATAATCGGCGCTCAAAAATGCCGATTACGAACACTTGAAAATCGGTCGACCTCTAATTGAGATGCAGTGCCTTAGACAGCTGCGTCCATGTGTGTTAACTATACTAGAATGCTTAAAAGGCTGCAATTCTTTCAATAATATCGGTATGGTTTTTTTTGGCAAGGAAAATATTGGATATCAGTAGAGGCCAAAAGTGGCACTATTATTCTACAATGTAGAAAATAGTTTTTTTTAAACTAACAAACCCTGGAATGGAGTAGGTGTTTCCAAAGGTATGACTGGTACTGTATGCATGCATGTATACACACCCTTTAAAAAAAGTTCCACTAACATCAAAAATCACTTCCCAACTATTTAGCAACCTATATGGCACAGCTGTGAATTTTGGGGTAGTTAAAAAAATAAAAAAAATACCAGTTATCACAACATTCTTTAATGCAGGGCCACAGACTAGTTCCTTACTTATTCCCCCTTCCACTTCCATTTTTTTGCAGGAATTCTGCAATTAGTTAGTAATAATTATTTAGAGCAGACATTTCCATACATTTTTGTTAGCTGTATGTGTGACAACTCCACCAGTCGTATTTATTATATTCTCTTTTAATTTAAAACATTTTATTGATTAAAACAATAATCAATTACTATATTTGAGTTGAACCACAATATGTTGTACGAGTGTGTCTTACGTGGTGGATTTAACTGAAATTGCAACCTATGGCATGTTTAAAAAATATTGATATTTTGGAGATTTCATTTCACATATACCTGAAATTCAAAGGTTGTAATCTGAATAAAGGCCATTCTGGAACATTGGATGAGACTTTCTTACTAATTTGCTAGAGAACCAGTTAAGATTTATGTATAACTTTCGTATGAATGACACCTTTAGTGAGAGGTCTAATGCTTTAATATTTAAATAATTTCTGCCCTCTGAATTCATATTCATTATATAAATAGGCCCTTGAATGACAAGCCAGACACAATTTTAGATAAAATGCTATATTTTTTGCCCATATAATTTAACAAAAAGCAGGTCGCTAGGTGGAGTCCTTCTGTAGCTCAGTTGGTAGAGCATGGCGCTTGTAACGCCAGGGTAGTGGGTTCAATCCCCGGGACCACCCATACGTAGAATGTATGCACACATGACTGTAAGTCGCTTTGGATAAAAGCGTCTGCTAAATGGCATATATTATTATTATTATTATATATATATGGAGGCAAGACCATAAGCAAATAGGTAAACTGGGATATGACTGAAGAGTTAATCTGGGAGATTTTTCCAGAAATAGACAAGTGTTGTCCTTTCCTTGGTAGCAAGATATATTTTTGCTAACTTTCTATAAAAAAAAAAAATTGAGTGAGATTATTTCTTTCAGGACATATACTGAGTATGTCCACATCCGTCAGACCATTTTATTGATAAACTACACAGTAATGTAAAAAATAATAATAAATGTGATCAATATCCAGATAGATACTTAAAATAAATAAAAACCTAGATCCTCTATGAGGCTGTGGAGGGATCCAAATTGTGGATTTAAAAGGAAACATGACCTTTGTTTTCAAGCCCTGGATTACCAACCCCTTAATATTATTGTTAAGCTAAAATTTTAACAGCTAACATTTCAATGGCAATAATAAAAAGATATGTTGATAGTGGACAACCTTGTTATACTCCGACAGTTTAAAACTTCCTGAGAATAGCCATGATTTACAGAGGGTTACTATACATAACTTTAAACCATTTTATAAAAAGAGATTCTCCAAAATTGAAATATTCCAGGCATTTATATATGAACTCCAGTTATACTTTATCAACGCCTTTTCAAAGTCTCCAATGAATACCAGGTCTGGGTATTGATAGCTAACATTGGATAATGCCCAAATTGGACTGAAGCACCAGGCACATAAGAAAAATCACTTTGACAACCTGAAACTTGGAGCATGGGGAGTGCAGAACGAGAGTGAACAAGTACATGTAATTTGTGGGTGTGTGAGAATGTGCTCACCTGTCTAATTGTTCAGCTTTACTCCGGTGCTTGTCTAACAGGGCCTCCCAAGACGCACTCTCAGCCTGCAGCCTGAAATCACAGGTGAAATAAAACATTTTTAAAAGACAATATTTATTACAGGCACTCACACAGTGATGAGGAAGTCAGTTACCTGTGTATAGCCTTCCTGGCCTGCTCCATGGTATTCTGCATTTCAGTGTCACTAGTGAGAAAAAGAGTCAAAAGGGAGCCATAACAGAGGACTGAATAAATACAGAAAGGGCTGAAATAGAGATAAAGGACAATACAGAAGAATGACAGCCCTTTTTCTCTTGGGCTGTGCCGATACTAGTTTCGCAATATTTTTTCCATGCCAAAAACAAGAAGCCTTCCTCTAAAAACCTGCTGTTTGTAAAATATTGTGTGCTATAGCTTGGGGGACTCTGGATGACATGACACTGCTTGTTTCCAAAAGAAGTTAAAAATCAGTTGTTTCCTTGCCACTATACTGACTAGTATCATGATACTCAGATCGTCCCAGACCCTTTTCTCATGTTAAGGGATCAGGGGAAAAAAATAATACAAATTCAGTGCTGGAAATGTATAAAATAGTAAAATAGACTGCTCAGGAAAAAGGTAAGTATGTTTAAGGACGTTAAGTCAAGGAACAAAATTAGGTTGAGGGCTGTGACGAGACAGCATTACCTGGCTGTGCTAGTGAGAGGTAGCAGACACTGCGGCTCATTGAGTAAGTCTTTGGCCAGGCACCACCACTCCTTCTGTAAAGCCTCCACTGAAACAGGGAAGAAAATTGTTATTATTAGACAACACTTAAAGTGAATTTGGAAGGTATTCAGACCTTAACTAATTTTAAAAGGCTGTAACTGAAGAAGTTAGCTTGGGGGGACAATTTATCTATACACAGAGCAAAAACAAGTTTGTAGAATTGTTGGCAAAAAAACAACAAAAAAAATGTACAAAGTATTCAGACCCTTTACTCAGTACTTTGTTGAAGCACATTTGGCAGCGATTAGAGCCTTGTCTTCTTGGGTATGACGCTACAAGCTTGGCACACAGAGTTTCTCCCATTCTTCTTTGCAGATCCTCTCAAGCTCTGGCAGGCTGGATGGTGAGTGTCGCTGCATAGCTATTTACATCTCCAGAGGTGCTATTGGGTTCAAGTCTGGGCCACTCAAGAACATCCAGAGACTTGCCCTGGCTGTGTGCTTAGGGTCCTGTGGGAAGGTGAACCTTCACCCCAGTCGGAGGTCCTGAGCACGCTGGAGCAGGTTTTCATTAAGGATCTCTGTACTTTGCTCCGTTCATTATTCCCCTCGATCCTGACTAAGCTCCCAGTCCTTGCGGCTGAAAAACATCCCCACATCACGATGCTGCCATCACCACGCTTCATAGGGATGGTGCCAGGTGTTTAGTCTTGGTTTCATCGGACCAGAGAATCTCGTCTCTCATGCTCTGAGAGTCCTTAGGTGCCTTTTGGCAAAATCCAAGCGAGCTGTCATGTACCTTTTACTGATGAGTGGCTTCCATCTGGCCACTACCATAAAGGCCTGATTTGTAGAGTGTTGCAGAGATGGTTGTCCTTCTGAAAAGGTTCTCCCATCTCCACAGAGGAACTCTGGAGCTCTGTCAGAGTGACCATCAGGTTCTTGGTCACGTCCCTGACTAAGGCCCTTCTCCCACAATTGCTCAGTTTGGCCGGCCAGCCCTAGGAAGAGTCCTGGTGGTTCCAAACGTCTTCCATTTAAGAATGGAGGCTGTGTTCTTGGGGACATTCAATGTTGCATACAATTTTTGGTACCCTTCCCCAGATCTGTGCCTCGACACAATCCTGTCTCAGAGCTCTACGGACAATTCCTTCAACCTCACGCCTTGGTTTTTGATCTGACAGGCACCGTCAACTGTGGGATCTTATATAAACAGGGGTGTGCCTTTCCAAATCATGTCCAATCAATTGAATTTACCACAGGTGGACTCCAATAAAGTTAAACATTTCAAGAATGATCTATGGAAACAGGATGCACCTGAGCTCAATTTTGAGTCTCACGGGAAAGGGTCTGAATACTTGTGCAAATAAGCTATATGTTTTTATAAATTAGCACACAAAAAAAATCTAAGCCTGGTTTCACTTTGTCATTATGGGGTATTGTGTGTAGATGTATTATTTAAAAAAATATTTAATACATTTTAGAATAAGGCTGTAAGGTAACAAAAAATGGAAGGGTCTGAATTCGAGGTCGACCGATTAAATCAGGGCCGATTTCAAGTTCTCATAAAAAAAAATCGGAAATCTGTATTTTTTTCACACCTTTTTAAATCTTTAATTAACTAGGCAAGTCAGTTAAGAACACATTATTTTCAATGACTGCCTAGGAACGGTGGGTTAACTGCCTCGACAGACTTTCACCTTGTCAGCTCGGGCAATGTCAGCTCGGGGATCCATTCTTGCAACCTTACAGTTAACTAGTCCAACGCAATAGCCACATGCCTCGTTGCACTCATTACATTACATTACATTTAAGTCATTTAGCAGACGCTCTTATCCAGAGCGACTTACAAATTGGTGCATTCACCTTATGACATCCAGTGGAACAGTCACTTTACAATAGTGCATCTAAATATTTTAAGGGGTGGAGGGGGGTGAGAAGGATTACTTTATCCTATCCTAGGTATTCCTTAAAGAGGTGGGGTTTCAGGTGTCTCCGGAGGGTGGTGATTGACTCTGCTGTCCTGGCGTCATGAGGGAGTTTGTTCCACCATTGGGGAGCCAGAGCAGCGAACAGTTTAGACTGGGCTGAGCGGGAACTGTACTTCCTCAGTGGTAGGGAGGCGAGCAGGCCAGAGGTGGATGAACGCAGTGCCCTTATTTGGGTGTAGGGCCTGATCAGAGCCTGGAGGTACTGAGGTGCCGTTCCCTTCACAGCTCCGTAGGCAAGCACCATGGTCTTGTAGCGGATGCGAGCTTCAACTGGAAGCCAGTGGAGAGAGCGGAGGAGCGGGGTGACGTGAGAGAACTTGGGAAGGTTGAACACTAGACGGGCTGCGGCCCCCCTGTAGAGGTTTAATGGCACAGGCAGGGAGCCCAGCCAACAGCGAGTTGCAGTAATCCAGACGGGAGATGACAAGTGCCTGGATTAGGACCTGCGCCGCTTCCTGTGTGAGGCAGGGTCGTACTCTGCGGATGTTGTAGAGCATGAACCTACAGGAACGGGCCACCGCCTTGATGTTAATTGAGAACGACAGGGTGTTGTCCAGGATCACGCCAAGGTTCTTAGCGCTCTGGGAGGAGGACACAATGGAGTTGTCAACCGTGATGGCGAGATCATGGAACGGGCAGTCCTTCCCCGGGAGGAAGAGCAGCTCCGTCTTGCCGAAGTTCAGCTTGAGGTGGTGATCAGTCATCCACACTGATATGTCTGCCAGACATGCAGAGATGCGATTCGCCACCTGGTCATCAGAAGGGGGAAAGGAGAAGATTAATTGTGTGTCGTCTGCATAGCAATGATAGGAGAGACCATGTGAGGTTATGACAGAGCCAAGTGACTTGGTGTATAGCGAGAATAGGAGAGGGCCTAGAACAGAGCCCTGGGGGACACCAGTGGTGAGAGCGCGTGGTGAGGAGACAGATTCTCGCCACGCCCTGGTAGGAGCGACCTGTCAGGTAGGACGCAATCCAAGCGTGGGCCGCGCCGGAGATGCCCAACTCGGAGAGGGTGGAGAGGAGGATCTGATGGTTCACAGTATCGAAGGCAGCCGATAGGTCTAGAAGGATGAGAGCAGAGGAGAGAGAGTTAGCTTTAGCGGTGCGGAGCGCCTCCGTGATACAGAGAAGAGCAGTCTCAGTTGAATGACTAGTCTTGAAACCTGACTGATTTGGATCAAGAAGGTCATTCTGAGAGAGATAGCGGGAGAGCTGACCAAGGACGGCACGTTCAAGAGTTTGAGAGAAAAGAAAGAAGGGATACTGGTCTGTAGTTGTTGACATCGGAGGGATCGAGTGTAGGTTTTTTCAGAAGGGGTGCAACTCTCGCTCTCTTGAAGACGGAAGGGACGTAGCCAGCGGTCAGGGATAAGTTGATGAGCGAGGTGAGGTAAGGGAGAAGGTCTCCGGAAATGGTCTGGAGAAGAGAGGAGGGATAGGGTCGAGTGGGCAGGTTGTTGGGCGGCCGGCCGTCACAAGACGCGAGATTTCATCTGGAGAGAGAGGGGAGAAAGAGGTCAGAGCACAGGGTAGGGCAGAGTGAGCAGAACCAGCGGTGTCGTTTGACTTAGCAAACGAGGATCGGATGTCGTCGACCTTCTTTTCAAAATGGTTGACGAAGTCATCTGCAGAGAGGGAGGAGGGGGGGGGGGAGAAGGTGGCAAAGAGCTTCCTAGGGTTAGAGGCAGATGCTTGGAATTTAGAGTGGTAGAAAGTGGCTTTAGCAGCAGAGACAGAGGAGGAAAATGTAGAGAGGAGGGAGTGAAAGGATGCCAGGTCCGCAGGGAGGCGAGTTTTCCTCCATTTCCGCTCGGCTGCCCGGAGCCCTGTTCTGTGAGCTCGCAATGAGTCGTCACGCCACGGAGCGGGAGGGGAGGACCGAGCCGGCCTGGAAGATAGGGGACATAGAGAGTCACTCCACAAGGAGACTGCCTGTTACACGAAAGCAGTAAGCCAAGGGAAGTTGCTAGCTAACATTAAACTTCTAATAAAAAAAACAAAATCAATAATCACTAGTTAAATACACATGGTTGATGATATTACCAGTTTATCTAGCGTGTTCTGCATTGCATATAATCTGACTGGGCATACAAGCATCTGACTGAGCAGTGTTAGGCAGCAGCAGGCTTGTAATCATTCATTCAAACAGCACCTTTAGTGCGTTTTGCCAGTAGCTTTTCGTTGTGCGTCAAGCATTGCGCTGTTTATGACTTCAAGCCTATCAACGCCCGAGAGTTTAGCCGTATCCTTATCCTACTTCTCCTCTGGTGATGTAGAGGTGAATCCAGGCCCTGCACTGCCTAGCTCCACTCCTATTCCCCAGGCACTCTTTTGAGGACTTCTGTAACCATAATAGCCTTGGTTTCATGCATGTTAACATGAGCCTTCATCCCTAGGTTTGTTTTATTCACTGCTTAAGGCACACTCTGCCAACCCGGATGTTCCAGCAGTGTCTGAATCCTGGCTTAGGATGACCACCAAAAATTCTGACATTTTCAACCCCAACTACATTTTTCAGACAAGATAGAACAGCCAAAGTGGGCGGTGTTGCAATCTACTGCAAAGATAACTCTGCAGAGTTCTGTTCTACTATCCAGGTTTGTACCCAAACAATTTGAACTTCTACTTTTAAAAATCCACCTCTCGAAAAACAAATCTCTCACCGTTGCCACCTGCTATAGACAACCCTCTGGCCCAAGCTGTGCTCTGAACACCATATGTGAACTGATTGTCCCCCCCATCTATCTTCAGAGCTCATGCTGCTAGGCGACCTAATTCAACATCTGATTGTTTGTGGTGTAGGCGGTTTTGGTTGCACATAAGGGCAAATACATTTTTTATTTTACCTTTATTTAAACTAGGCAAGTCAGTTAAGAACAAATTCTTATTTTCAATGATGGCCTAGGAACAGTGGGTTAACTGCCTGTTCAGGGGCAGAACGACAGAGTCGTACCTTGTCAGCTCGGGGATTTGAACTTGCAAGCTTCCGGTTACTAGTCCAACGCGCTAACCACTAGGCTAGCTGCCCACTGCACTGAAGATAGGAAACACTGTCACCACCGATAAATCCACTATAATTGAGAATTTCAATAAGCATTTTTCTACAGCTGGCTATGCTTTCCACCTGGCTACCCCTACCCCGGTCAACAGCATTGCACCCCCCACAGCAACTCACCCAAACCTTCCCCATTTCTCCTTCTCCCAAATCCAGTCAGCTGATGTTCTGAAAGAGCTGCAAAATCTGGACCCCTACAAATCAGCCGGCCTAGACAATCTCTTCCGTGTCGTCTGAGATTCCCAAAGATTGGAAAGCAGCTGTGGTCATCCCCTCGGAGGACACTCTTCGAATCCCACCATACCTTCTCCGCTATGCAATCTGGTTTCAGAGCTGGTCATGGGTGCACCTCAGCCACACTCAAGGTCCTAAACAATATCTTAAACGCCATCGATAAGAAACAATACTGTGCCTCTGGCAGTCTATGGGGGTGCCACAGGGTTCAATTCTTGGACTGATCCTTATCTGTTTACATCAATGATGTCGCTCTTGCTGCTGGTGAGTCTCTGATCCAACTCTATGCAGATGACACCATTCTGTATACAACCCTCCAGGGCAGCTTCAATGCCATACAACTTTACTTATGTGGCCTCCAATTGCTCTTAAATACAAGTAAAACTAAATGAAGGCTCTTCAACCGATCGCTGCCTGCACCTGCCCAACATCACTACACTGGATGGCTCTGACTTAGAATATGTGGACAACTACAAATACCTAGGTGTCTGGTTAGGCTGTTAACTCTCCTTCCAGACTCACATCAAACATCTCCAATCCAAAGTTAAATCTAGAATTGGCTTCCTATTATACAACAAAGCATCCTTCACTCATGCTGCCAAACATACCCTTGTAAAACTGACCATCCTACCAATCCTCGACTACGGCGACGTCATTTACAAAATAGCATCCAATACCCTACTCAATAAATTGGTTGCAGTCTATCACAGTGCCATCCATTTTGTCACCAAAGCCCCATATACTACCCACCACTGCGACCTGTACGCTCTCGTTGGCTGGCCCTCGCTTCATACTCGTCGCCAAACCCACTGGCTCCAGGTCATCTACAAGACCCTGCTAGGTAAAGTCCCCTCTTAGCTCGCTGGTCACCATAGCAACACCCACCCGTAGCACACGCTCCAGGAGGTATCTCTCTGGTCACCCCCAAAACCAATTCTTTGGCCGCCTCTCCTTCCAGTTCTCTGCTGCCAATGACTGGAATGACCTACAAAAGTCTCTGAAACAGGAAGCACTAATCTCCCTCACTAGCTTTAAGCACCAGCTGTCAGAGCAGCTCACAGATTACTACACCTGTACATAGCCCAGCTATAATTTAGCCCAAACTACCTCTTTTCCTACTGTATTTATATAGCTCCTTTGCACTCCATTATTTCTCTACTTTGCAATCAACCATTCCAGTGTTTTACTTGCTATATTGTATTTACTTCACCACCACTGCCTTTTTTGCCTTTACCTCCCTTCTCACATTGTATATAGACCTTTTCTACTGTGTTTGTTTTACTCCATGTGTAACTGTTGGTGTCAAACTGCTTTGCTTTAGCTTGGCCAGGTTGCAATTGGAAATGAGAACTTGTTCTCAACTTGCCTACCTGGTTAAATAAATCAAATTTAAAAAAGATGAGGCTGGTGTAACCGATGTGAAATGGCTAGCTAGTTAGCGGGAACAAACGTCACTCGCTCTGAGACTTGGTTGTTCCCCTTGCTCTGCATGGGTAACGCCGCTTCGAAGGTGGCTGTTGTCGTTGTGTTCCTGGTTCGAGTGAGGAGAGGGACGGAAGCTATACTGTTACCCTGGCAATACTAGTGCCTATAAGATCATCCAATAGTCAAAGGTATATGAAATACAAGTGGTATAGAGGGAAATAGTCCTATAATAACTACAACCTAAAACTTCTTACCTGGGAATATTGAAGACTCATGTTAAAAGGAACCACCAGCTTTCATATGTTCTGAGCAAGGAACTTAAACGTTAGCTTTCTTACATGGCACATATTGACTTTTACTTTCTTCTCCAACACTTTGTTTTTGCATTATTTAAACCAAATTGAACATGTTTCATTATTTGAGGCTAAATGGATTTTATTGATGTATTATATTAAGCTAAAATAAGTGTTCATTCAGTATTGTTGTATTTGTCATTTTAAAAAATAATCATAATCGGTCAACCTCTAGTCTGAATACTTTCCAAATGCACTGTATACCTACTGCTAGGCACACAACTAAAGCTCTATTCAAAACACAGCACCGAACCAGTAGGGGGCAGAAGAAATCTTTGGATGTTTTTTTTGCTGGATGTTACAATCCAAAACCACTACTTATTTGATACTTACAAGGATCCTACCAACCTTGTGTCTGAAGTGACTCTAAACTGCCTTTTGGTGTCATGCTCAGTGAGTCTTGCAACTTCTTGACTGCCAGCTGGAGACAAAGAGGAGAGAGATAGGGCACAAAGTCAGCGAAATTGTCAGCCAGGCTCCTAGACATTGAAATAACCTCCAGGTTGAAGTTAGCCTGACTTTCAAAACACAGACACTAGCGAATTGCAATCACTTAAACATACCCCCATAGAAGCCTCCATCAGTTTCTCTTGCCTCTCCTCCTCTGGTAGGGATTGGCTGATTCACCTGCATATAGCTGGATAGGAGGCATTTAGACAGAAGCTTAGCATTTACAGGTTACAAGAGAGCATTTTGTAAATCACTTAGCCCCAATTGTGCCTCCTTCCCATACTGCCATTCATTGTTTAAGGGTCAACCTGGGATAGGTGGCCGACTCTAGCCATAGCTTGGAAAGAGTATATGTTTTACGCCTCAAGAAGACGTAAACAATACTCTATCTAGAGTCACTCATCCCAGACACCACAACCAAAGTTGTCGATATTGAAAAATACGGGTTTTGGGCCTCACTCTGGGAGGTGTTGGGGAGGGAAGGGAGAGAGTGTCGGTCCCTGGTCGACCTCCAGGAATTCCTTGGCGTGCTGCTGGGGCTCAACGACCGACCCTCTGTTAGAACATCTCCCTCAGGATCCCTTCCATGCCGCTCTTCTCCAGAACACGGCTCCATCTGTGCCTCTTGTTTCTGACATCTGTATGTTGGTGGTGGTGGAGGCAGGAGTGTGTCTGCAGGGAGATTTGGGGTGAAGAGCTGCTGGGTTTGGACTCCCAGGGCAAACTCTTTTGAGTCCCTGCTGAGGCTTTTCATCCTCGTGGACCTTGATCAACTAAGTGGGCTTTTAGGTCATTTGTATGTTATCATCAGTGCTATGCTAACTTCATCAGCTAGCTACCATTTTAGTGAGTTTATATTATGTATGGGGCGGAGGGTGTCTAGTGGTTAGAGCGTTGGACTAGAAACCGGAAGGTTGCAAGTTCAAATCCCCGAGCTGACAAGGTACAAATCTGTCGTTCTGCCCCTGAACAGGCAGTTAAACCCACTGTTCCTAAGCCGTCATTGAAAATTATAATTTGTTCTTAACTGACTTGCCTAGTCAAATAAAATAAAATAAATTATATTGGCCCTTATGTGCAACCAAAACCGCCTACACCACAAACAATCAGCTGTTGATTGTCTTACCTTCTTCTGGTGTTCAGCAGAGCTGTCGCAGCTGCTGATAACATCAATGAAAAAGAGAGAGAAAGATTAACATAACCACACGAGCATAGTTTATGTTTAAATGGCTAGTTTGCTGTCGATAGACGTGGCTACCACTAGGACTACTTTAAAATAGGAGTGTTAGCTAGTAGCTAACGTTAACCGGGCAGTGAGGTCGGAAGTTAAACACAATACGACCCTCTGAGATAGCGCGCTAATCCCACCCAATTCTTCACAGAAAAGCAGTGACCTCCGGGAAAACTTTCAGTAACGTTATTAATTTAAAATAAAACAAAAAATACAAACCTTTCCGACTGCATTCCAGAACGAATATCCGCCATATTTATTTTAACAATCTACCCAAACAAAATCGTCCCCTCCCATTTACAGATATGCATTTCGGGAAATGGTAGCTGGAGCACTACTTAGGCTCCAGCTACCATTTCTCTGCATGAATCGAATGTGTGAATTGATGTGAATTGTTTGTTTTTTGCCTCAGAATGGGCTTCAGGATCTTGTCACGGTATCTCTGTACATTTAAATTGCTATAGATAAAATACAATTGTGTTCGTTGTCCATAGCATAACCCGACCGCCAACATGGGGCCCTCTGTTTACATCGGTGACATCAGCAATCCGCTCGCCCACACGACGCCATATGTGGTCTGCGAGGCCAGTTGGACGTACTGCTAAATTCTATAAAACGACAGAGGCGGCTTATGGTAGAGAAATTAACATAAAATTATTTGGCAACAGTGGTGGATATTCTTGCAGTCACCATGCCAATTGCACACTCCCTCAAAACATCAGACATCTGTGGTGTTGTGTTTGTGTGACAAAACTGCACTTTTTAAAGTGGCCTTTTATTGTTCCCAGCACAAGGTGCTGTGTAATGATCATACTGTTTAATGAGCTTCTTGCTATGCCACACCCGTCAGGTGGATGGATTATTTTGTGAGAAATGCTCACTAACAGGGATGATCATCAAATCAAATTTATTTATATAGCCCTTCGTACATCAGCTGATATCTCAAAGTGCTGTACAGAAACCCAGCCTAAAACCCCAAACAGCAAGCAATGCAGGTGCTGAAGCATGGTGGCTAGGAAAAACTCCCTAGAAAGGCCCAAACCTAGGAAGAAACCTAGAGAGGAACCAGGCTATGTGGGGTGGCCAGTCCTCTTCTGGCTGTGCCGGGTGGAGATTAATAACAGAACATGGCCAAGATGTTCAAATGTTCATAAATGACCAGCATGGTCAAATAATAATAATCACAGGCAGAACAGTTGAAACTGGAGCAGCAGCACGGCCAGGTGGACTGGGGACAGCAAGGAGTCATCATGTCAGGTAGTCCTGAGGCATGGCCCTAGGGCTCAGGTCCTCCGAGAGAGAGAAAGAAAGAAGAATTAGAGAGAGCATACTTAAATTCACACAGGACACCAGATAGGACAGGAGAAGTACTCCAGATATAACAAACTGACCCTAGCCCCCCGACACATAAACTACTGCAGCATAAATACTGGAGGCTGAGACAGGAGGGGTCAGGAGACACTGTGGCCCCATCTGATGACACCACCGGACAGGGCCAAACAGGAAGGATATAACCCCACCGACTTTGCCAAAGCACAGCCCCCACACCACTAGAGGGATATCTTCAACCACCAACTTACCATCCTGAGACAAGGCCGAGTATAGCCCACAAAGATCTCCCCCACGGCACAACCCAAGGGGGGGGGGGGGGGACGCCAACCCAGACAGGAAGATCACATCAGTGACTCAACCCACTCAAGTGACGCACCCCTCCTAGGGACGGTATGAAAGAGCCCTAGTAAGCCAAGTGACTCAGCCCCTGTAATAGGGTTAGAGGCAGAGAATCCTAGTGGAAAGAGGGGAACCGGCCAGGCAGAGACAGCAAGGGCGGTTCGTTGCTCCAGAGCCTTTCCGTTCACCTTCACACTCCTGGGCCAGAATACACTCAATCATATGACCCACTGAAGAAATTAGTCTTCAGTAAAGACTTCAAGGTTGAGACCAAGTTTGTGTCTCTCACATGGGTAGGTTGACCATTCCATAAAAATGGAGCTCTATAGGAGAAAGCCCTGCCTCCAGCTGTTTGCTTAGAAATTCTAGGGACAATTAGGAGGCCTGCGTCTTGTGACCGTAGCGTACGTGTAGGTATGTACGGCAGGACCAAATCAGAGAAATAGGTAGGAGCAAGCCCATGTAATGCTTTGTAGGTTAGTAGTAAAAACCTTGAAATCAGCCCTTGCCTTGACAGGAAGCCAGTGTAGGGAGGCTAGCACTGGAGTAATATGATCACATTTTTTGGTTCTAGTCAGAATTCTAGCAGCCGTATTTAGCACTAACTGAAGTTTATTTAGTGCTTTATCCGGGTAGCCGGAAAGTAGAACATTGCAGTAGTCTAACCTAGAAGTGGCAAAAGCATGGATTGATTTTTCTGCATCTGTTACGGTAAATGAGTGAAGAGGTGTGGAGTCAGGCGCAGAGAGCAAAAAATGCGGGAAAAACAACACGCTTTAATGTCCCGGAAACATAACATGTACAAAAGTGGAAACACAAACGAACAGAAATATAAACGGACAGCGTGAAACCCAAATTCCAACAAAAATACACTCAAACAACAAAACAGACGAACAAGCCCGCACGAAACAGAAGCGGGCTAAACAGACTATATATAACCCTATCCTAACAACCAAACTAGAAACAGGTGCTACCAATTAGACAAAACTTAACGAACACAGAACAACGGATCGGCGATAGCTAGTAGACCGGCGACGACGACCGCCGAGCGCCACCCGAACAAGAAGGGGAGTCACCTTCGGTAATATTCGTGACAGCATCATTTTGACAGAAAGTTTCAGATTTTTGCAATGTTACGTGGATGGAAAAAAAGCTGTCCTCGAAACAGTCTTGATATGTTCTTCAAAAGAGAGATCAGGGTCCAGAGTAACGCCGAGGTCCTTCACAGTTTTATTTGAGACGACTGTACAACCATTAAGATTGTCAGATTCAACAGAAGACCTCTTTGTTTCTTGGAACCTAGAACAAGCATCTCTGTTTTGTCCGAGTTTAAAAGTAGAACGTTTGCAGCCATCCACTTCCTTATGTCTGAAACGCATGCTTCTAGCGAGGGCAATTTTGGGGCTTCTCCATGTTTCATTGAAATGTACAGCTGTGTGTCATCATTATCAAATTTTTGCACAACATTTTAGAGAAATAAGCTTTTGTGCAACATTTCTGGGATCTTTTATTTCAGTTCATGAAACCAACACTTTATGTTTATATTTTTGGTCTATGGGTGGCCTGTACCAGTCATCATGACATCATCCCACCTCTGTTGTCAGTGTAGTAATCTCATCACGAAAATCAACTAGATTTTAATCTGTCACAATAGACTGCCAGTGTAGCAAGCAAGAGTGCACCAGACATTTTTACATTTTAGTCATTTAGCAGACACTCTTATCCAGAACGACTTACAGTAGTGAGTGCATATATTTTTCATACTGGTCCCCCATGGGAATAGAACCCACAACACTGGCATTGCAAGTGCCATGCTCTCCCAAGCGAGCCACACAGGACTTAAAAGTCCTCTCAAACATAAATCAGGCTTTTCTTGTGGCCTCTCAACTTGACTTCCAGTTCAAATGTATGCAGCTCACTCATCAATTAAAAAAATATATGTTCAATCCCTTATAGTAGGCAGTGCATTGCATAGGTAAATGGAACATGACAAAGTAGCACTTGACACAAACAGCACCACTTGTATTTTTTGGTATTTTATAAGTCTGTAAGAGTTATCTTTTTACAAAATGAAGAGAAAACAAAATGTAAAAAAACAAACACTTCGCAATTCTCTTGGAGAACGCCCTGTTGTGTGTGTGTGTGTGCGCATTTCACATGGGCCGGCACACAATCTCAAATGCCACACAATACTGCTGTCTTCTTGGCCTTCGGTGATAGAGGGAGGGATGGCGAGGGGGAACGGGAAGGCAAGAGGGGGAGTCTAACTACACCTGGGAATCCAATAGTATTTGTTTTCTTTCAAATACTTTAGCTGCACTTGTTTCAGCTTACCTGGCGCAACAGTCCCAAAAGTGCAAACCCTGCTTATCTGGAGCTCCTGGCAGGATCAACCAAAATGCTCAAAGTATTCGAAAGAAAGCAAATAGCATTTGAGCCCAAGTTTGTCTCTAGCATAGAAGAAATATAATTTTAAATACATTAGTGAAGAGGGGGAACAGAGGGACAAAGCAGAGAGATGGGGTAACATTTAGGGGTGTGGTAGGGGTACAGTACTGCACGTCTGCCTGACATGCCTAGTCCATCTCCTCAGCTGTCTTGTGCATCACATCAGCCTTTAATCTTTTCCTCCCTCCACAAGTCTCCTCAATCCTTTCCCTTTACAGATTGGTTGCTGAGGGCAGAGGGTTGCTCAAGGCAGCTGTTGGCATGGCGATTCAGAAAGGCGGCCTCAGGGTTCCTTTGCCCAGCAGGAACTGCAGAATGCGGTCGACCAGCAGGGCAGCAACAAAGTCAACCACCAGGACGCGGGCAATGACTAGCTTGAACTGCAGGGGAAAAAACACATAGATAATAATAATTTATACATCCTTTTGCGCCAGTTTCCGACACAGATTAAGTCTAGTCCTGGACTAAAAAGCAGTTAAATGGAGAACTTCCAAACATGTTACTTCATTATAAAAAGGTTCATACAAGCTTTTAACAAGTTATAAAGCAATCACACAAAATGTGTGTGAAAGTACAGATGTTGGATCCTAATTTGACCCGTTTCATTGCAGAAGGAAAATAATCAAGTGTTTGATTATGTTTGAATGTTTGAAGAAATATTTAGAATCACCGCCAGGAGACAGCTGGAAGCGGTGTTTATGTACAATGCAATAGAGTACCTACAATGTACCTTAGCCTGCAGGTCCACTGTGTGCCAGTTCAAGTAGCCTATGCAGGCTCTATGCAGGCTACAGCGCGTCTCGTGTGAATTCTTATGTGGATTATAAAACATTGACATATTTGTAGAGGGTATATGTATTTTTCATTAGGGAAATTCATTTTTTTATAAATTGTTTTAATATATGTTAAAATGTTTTGCAATAGGCAAAATCAATTATTGGTGGCCTCAGTGCCTGTGTGGTCCAGCGTCTACAGCCGCTGACCCCGGGACATATATGCCTGTGTCGGCATTGGTTCAAATCCATCCCACTGCCTCTTCAATAAAAGCAAAACAATTACGAAAGGAGTGGGATTGCCCCACTCTTTAAAAAATACCTTTAAGAAATAATAAATCGGACAAATAACAATTAGATTGTGAGCGCACATCCAACATAAAACATAATTATAAATAACACAAGGTATGCCAAATTGATTAATAGAAAATGCACAGACCTAGCAAGTAACAATAGACTGTGAAACAAACAGTAGATATTATTACTGCATTGTCGGAACTAGAAGCACAAGCATTTCGCTACACTCGCATTAACATCTGCTAACCATGTGTATGTGACAAATAAAATTTGATTTGATTAGCCTATTATCGGTTTTCACACCTTTCATTATGTGACAATGGATAGGCTAATGGTTAGCCTACAGAATATGGACAAATATAGCCCCACTGGTCTGAAAAACTAGACTGCTCCCGCAAGGAGAAAGAGAACTGCTGCTTTTCAGTAACATAACTACTATAAATCACAAAGCTCATTTGAATTTCCTAATGAGCAGGATATTTATGTGATCAAATTAAGATCCAATATCTGTCTAATATATGCTGACCTCTGTTGGTATATCTACAAGAGCAAACTGCTCGTTGAATTCAGGCGAGGATCCTGAGAGAAGGCCCACGATTGCCAGAACTGAAAGGGCGATACTCCATAGCAGCGGCCTGTTCTCACTCAGAGACTCCATGAAAGGATGACCCTAGAAAAACACACAGTATTAGTGGAATACATGTTATTCAATGATGGCTAGGATAAGTACTGCATAAAATGGGGCACATTTTTTTATTAGGTATCGCTTAATGAAGCCTTCATAAGCCCTAAATAGAAGCCTCAAAAATATTTTATATGCAAAGAAAGGCCTTAATAAGGGATCATGAAGGCTACATTAAACCTAAGACATGGAGGAGGAAGAGCAGTACCTTGTAGTTAATGGCAAAGGTAGCCATCTGCATGGCCATAGACATTATGTACACTGTGCTGTTGATGAGATTGGGCTCAAACTCTTTGTACAGGTCCGCAAACCGCTCCGCCCTAAAAGATAAAGGACAACAGACAGAGGATTATGAGAGGGGATACTTGGACAGGTTGGAAACAAGACAATGTCAATAACTGTAAGGTGAACATGTTAAGGTTAGTACAGTGTGGGTGAGAATACAGTATCAACAAGTCTGTAGGTATCTATAGTGTGTGTGTGATAGAGAATGTGTGTTTGCATGTATGTGTACCTTGGAGGACTTCTGCTCTGCGCTCCTTTGTACAGGTATACCAGACTACAGAAGTGAACAGCAAACTGCAGCAGTACTGTCAGAACAGTGTACAGGTTGAAGATGTTAGGTAAGGGCAGCTCTTTAGACAGAGTCTTCAGGGGCTGGACAGGACAAGAGAAAATAGGATGATAACTTAAAAGGGCGCTTTCACATCTCCCCTGTATGATCCATTTCCTGGAGCGTTTGGTGCCCTGAGCCGCACTATAAAGCATGTGTGAAACACAAATTAATCCTGACTAAAACAAATCCTGGACCTTCGTTTGTAGCGGGTCCAAGATGCAGGACCAGAGTATCAGGAGTCGCATGAAACCTTTTGCCCGTTGTAAACAAGCTAGCTCGCTAACGTCATGTAGAATGTGCGTCTTGCTAATCGCACCCTGAAATGGGTATTTTCAGGTCTTGTGAAAGCAAAACTTATTTTGTAGAATTCTCACACACTCTCCAGGAGAACGTACCAGGGCACCAAATTTAATGTGAAAACCACCTAAGTTGAATTAAAGGCTTAACTTGAAACTACACCTGTTAGCACTAGGGCTACATAATAATATACAGTGGGGCAAAAAAGTATTTAGTCAGCCACCAATTGTGCAAGTTCTCCCACTTAAAAAGATGAGGCCTGTAATTTTCATCATAGGTACACTTCAATTATGACAGACAAAATTAGAAGAAAAAAAATCCAGAAAATCACATTGTAGGATTTTTTTATGAATTTAAGAACAGTGAGCAAAAATCCCAGAACCACACGGGGGGACCTAGTGAATGACCTGCAGAGACCTGGGACCAAAGTAACAAAGCCTACCATCAGTAACACACTACGCCACCAGGGACTAAAAGCCTGCAGTGCCAGACGTGTCCCCCTGCTTAAGCTAGTACATGTCCAGGCCCGTCTGAAGTTTGTTAGAGAGCATTTGGATGATCCAGAAGAAGATTGTGAGAATGTCATATGGTCAGATGAAACCAAAATATAACTTTTTGGTAAAAACTCAACTCGTCGTGTTTGGAGAACAAAGATTGCTGAGTTGCATCCAAAGAACACCATACCTACTGTGAAGCATGGGGGTGGAAACATCATGCGTTGGGGCTGTTTTTCTGCAAAGGGACCAGGACGACTGATCCGTGTAAAGGAAAGAATGAATGGGGCCATGTATCGTGAGATTTTGAGTGAAAACCTCCTTCCATCAGCAAGGGCATTGAAGATTAAACGTGGCTGGGTCTTTCAGCATGACAATGATCCCAAACACACCGCACGGGCAACGAAGGACTGGCTTCGTAAGAAGCATTTCAAGGTCCTGGAGTGGCCTAGCCAGTCTCCAGATCTCAACCCCATAGAAAATCTTTGGAGGGAGTTGAAAGTCCGTGTTTCCCAGCAACCGCCCCAAAACATCACTGCTCTAGAGGAGATCTGCATGGAGGAATGGGCCAAAATACTTTTTTGCCCCACTGTATGGTTTCCTACCAATCACAACTACAGTACATGCATGTCACAGGTTCTTTCGCAATACTATTTCCTCGATTCCTTATGTCCTTTCCTCCTAAAAAATGTCTTTCTGGAACTGATGAAAGGATTCAAGGAAAATAAACGACTCCCTCTGATGCTTTGAAGAAGCAGCGAGGAGAGGACACAAGGAACTGAAGGAGGAAAAACTATCAAGAGAAAGCACTACAGTGTTTTTCCCGCCATGTGACCTTTCACCTTTGACCTGGAGATGAAGAGAAAGCAGGCAGCCAATAGCAGGCCCTGTAGGGTGGCCTGGAAGTCACTGAACTTGACCCCCTCCAGGTAGAGGACAGACTGGCTGTAGGCCAGCACCAGGGCGTTCAGCGCCAGGATCTTAAACATCTGTAGTGTGGTCACCAGCGTACAGCGGCCCTGCTTTATCACGTGGCAGACTAGGCAGGAGGAGATGATAAAGAGGGAGACTGTGTGTGAGGGAGAGAGACAGTGAGTGAGTGAGTGAGTGAGTGAGTGAGTGAGTGAGTGAGTGAGTGAGTGAGTGAGTGAGTGAGTGAGTGAGTGAGTGAGTGTTAATTTGTGTTTGTATTCAGTGTGGGTGTAAACAAAAACACACATTTTATAAAATAAAAAATGTGTATTGATTATGTGTGTGTATGTTCCTCACTGCACTGTATGGAGGATAATTTGTAGGTGAAGGGGGCAGCAATGGAGGCATCTCCCAGTTTCACTATTTGTATCTGATCTTCTTCCAGCTCCCTTAAGACTTGACTAATCCTCTCCTACAACAGAATTAACACCAAATGGTTAACAACACGCACAATCACCTCTCCCTCCCTCCCTCCCTCCCTCCCTCCCTCCCTCCCTCCCTCCCTCCCTCCCTCCCTCCCTCCCTCCCTCCCTCCCTCCCTCCCTCCCTCCCTCCCTCCCTACCCCAACACACACACACCATTTTCTGTGCGGCTAGCTGCTCCTCTCTCTGGGCCATAACCCTTTGCCTGGCTGCCCTGGAGGTCAGTTTGACCCCTGAGCTGGTGACCGGAGGTAGGGAGGGTCTGGAGTCGGCTGCTGGGGTCTCCTCTCTGCCCCTCTTCCTCCTCTCAGGCATACGCTCTGGAGCGTTGGCCAACAGAGCCACACCTGATGGGGGGAAAGGGGGAGGGAAGGGGAGAGAGAGCGAGAGCGAGAGCATGGTCACAAAATTACTCACATATAGCGACATTGTTTTTGATAAGATGGTATAAATTTTCCTACTGAGACAATAAATGTTGAATTGAAGGTATCATGGTGTAAGACAGGTGTGTCCGTTAACGTTGCTGAATATTGTGCACAGCTTTGACATGTCGAGTGACCTCACCAATATGAGAGTGTTTGAGTGCTCCGACGTCATTGGTCCCGTCTCCGCACATTAATGTTGTATAGCCCAATCCTTTAAGACTAGTGATTACAAACTCCTGCAACACAATAAGAATACACACAGTTAGCACAAAACTAGCCTCAAAATGTACCACCAGTTCTTGAGTGTGTTGGTTGTACACCGAGTGTACAAAACCCGAAAAACACTTTCCTAATATTGAGTTGCACCCCCCCATTCTTGATACACACAGGAAACTGCTGAGCATGAAAAACCACAAACGAGTGCGTCTGGCACCTACTAACATACCCCGTTCAAAGGCACTTAAATATTGTGTCATGCCCGTTCACCCTCTGAATGGCACACATACACAATCCATGTCTCAATTGTCTCAAGGCTGAAAAATCCTTATTTAACCTGTCTCCTCCCCTTCATCTACACTCCCCAATAAGGGATCATAGCTTTCAGCTGGATTCACCTGGAAAAGAGCCTGTGTTCATAATGTTTTGTACACTCAAGAATATATGTAGTCTATCTTTTATAATTTAATAAATTCATTACATCAACAAAAATGGAGTAAAATAAGAACAATTGGAATTGAAGGGTAATCAAATTAAACAAAGCTTTATTGACACAAAAATATAATTCAGTGGTAGTGTCCAAAATTGAAGCCTATTTAATCCCTATACTGTATAGTGCACTACTTTTGACTAGAGTCCTATGGGCCCTGGTCAAAAGTAGTGCACTAGAAAAATAGTAGGGTGCCATTTCTGACTTAGCTAACATCTACATGGAGACAAGAAGACTGACCTTCTGTTTAGGGCTGACCCGTGCGAAAACCCGGACATGTGGCAGGAGGGCGTGGAGTAACCGGGTGTCATTGATCAGTCTGGTTAGCCCCTCCCCCGTCACACACAGATCATACTGATGAACTAACGAGGGTACAGATGGCGGGAGAAGCGGAACACACACACTGCCGTCTATAGACTCCCACTGCCATTCACCTGGAAGGAACAACGGCACAAGCTACCGTATTATATGCATTCTTAAAAAAGCGACGCACTACACCTGGGTTAAAAACATACATATTATGTCAAATAGTCTCAAGTACTTAAGGTGCGCCTGATTTGGTTTGCATATTATTCCATTGCACTGGGGCGAAGTAGATCAAGTGCACCTCAAGTATAATATATATGCATTTGACCCAGGTCTACAACACATGCACTGTCCACTATAGATCCCTTCATTACAACAATCACATGATTATATCATCAGTGCATTAGTCTGTAGATTAGTTTAGTACAGAGCCCTCCAACCATGTTCGGAGAGCTACCATCCTGTCTGTTTTCTGTCCTACCCCATTTGTAACTAGCCTGATTCAGATTATCAACCAGCTATTAGAATCAGGTGCATTAGATTAGGGTTGGAGTGAAAACCGACAGGACGGTTTTCAGATCAAGCATAAATTGGCTCTTAGTGTGCCATACCCTGGTTGGGTCTGGCCTGCAGTACGAGTGTGTGTTCCTTCTGGATGAAGTGGAGCTCTCTGGCCACATGGCACGCTGTTAGAGGGTTGTCGCCTGTTATCATCACCACCTGAGGGAGAGACAGAGGAGAGGAGGGTTATGTGTATGTGTGGTGTGTAGTGTGTGTGTGTGTGTTTGTGCGCGCGTGACTGAGTGACTGCGTGCATGGATGTGCCTGATATTATTGTAATAATTGTAATCTGTGTCAATGTGGGTGAGCGTGCGTGTGTATTTTGAGACGGCCTGCTCACATGATGCGATGCCTCCTGGATCTCTTTAATGACAGCCTTGCTGTCGGTCTTCAGGGGACACGAGACGACCATGAAGCCAGCAAACTGCAGGTCACACTCCAGAGCATCACGAGTCACCTCCCGCACCTGTACAGACAGCCACAAAGCACCCAGTCACACAAACAACCAACCCCTTCTGTAAAAGAGAGACACCCTCAACTAACCGCTTGGCTGAGGTTCACGAAAGCCTTGTAGCTAACGTGGTACTTTATTTATCTCGAAGACCCAGAACTACCCCACCCACCCTCTCGCGGCTGAGCAGCTGGATTGTTGAGAGTATTGAAATAGCGTGCCATGTTAACTATGAGGCTTTCGGGAAACTCATCCCCTCACACAGAGCAGGGCAGGACCGATAGGTGAGTTAGACAGGACAAGTAGGTGAGATAGGTGAGTTAGAGGGGACAGGGCAAGACTGGTGAGTTAGACAGGACAGGGCAGTTAATTAGGTACACCCATCTAGTACAGTCAGACCCTCCCTTCGCCTCCAGATCAGCTCGAATGGGGAATGGAAATTTTGATAAATTAGTATCAAGGGCCCTAACATGTGCCAGGAAAAAATTCCGCACACCATTATGCCACCAGCCTAAACCGTTGACACAAGGCAGAATGGGGCCATAGATTCATGCTACTTACACCAAATCCTGACTCTGTCAAAAGTATGGCTGTAAGCCAGAGATTTCTCTGGAGACAATGAAAATATCTTCTTTTGCAAGAAAACAGTGAAGGAGCTGAAGCAAGAAAGAACTTTGTCTAAGAGTGCTTTTACCAAGCAAGCAAACTTCCTTAGCAGAGTGCAGAACACATGACTAAGAGCGAACTGCGAGAGGAGTTCCAGAAGCTCACGTCGGAGGCAAGGAAGGTCAGTGAGACAAATTATGAATACAGGGCTGGATTTCTCACAGCGCAAAGAATTGCAGAAGAGGCTAAAGACAGAGGGAGAGTGCCACAGATGCCCGTGCCAGCTCCACAGCCGACACTGAGAATAAAACCAACCTGTTTACCCAGGTTCAGTGGGTATAAAAGGAATTTCCATCGATGGAGGAGAGACTGGGAGAGTCTACAGAAGCAGGGGGAACCAACAAGCTCAGTCGAAGTAAAGAAGATCCAAATCCTTGACAGTGTAGATGAGAGAATGTGCAGAGACCTCCGTTTGTCTACTGACAATACTGCTGAGGACATGTTCAGGGTGCTTGAGAACAGGTATGGAAACAAGTCTACAATTGCCTTGGAGATAATTGAAGATCTGGAGAAAAATCCTGCTTTAAGAGCAAAGCAGACAAGGAAAGTTATCGACATGTTCCAAACTATAGAGAAGGCACTGGATGATCTCACAGAGCTTGGAGGCACAGGAGCCATCAACAACCCTCTAGTGATCAAATCCATAGAAAGCAAGTTCCCTGACAACATCAAGTGGCTCCTTGGCTTGTCTTCATGGTTAACCCGAGGAATAATGTCATGCTGGACAATCACTTTGAGAACCTTCTTAAATTCCTGAAAACATAGGAGGAAATTCTTGAAAAATTAGAGCAAAAATTGCCAACATCCACAGAGTCATCAAACCTGAGCAACTCAAGAAGTTCTTCCCAGAAGTCAATCTAGGATATCTGAGTAGACCGGAGAGTATTGAGCTACTGATAAGCCACCGCGAAGGAGGACTTGCTCTGCAAAGAGTGAAGGTGATTGGAGACCTTGTCTTGTGGGAAGGCCCGCTAGGAAAGACTGTTGGTATAGCACATCCAGATCTGTTTGAAGAAGTGGATATAGCCGCACACAGGTCTGAAACACACTTTTCTCAATCCATGAGAGCAACCGCTGTCAAGTATCAAAAGATAGCTAAGCTGTTCACAGCTGAAACCAAAGGCACAGTTGCTCGCAGAGAGTTCTTGGATTGGTGGAAATGGGACAGCATTGGAGCAGCTTGCGACCCAAACTGTGGAGGATGCCGGAGCGGCAACTGTCAACCAGGAGGCAAGGAAATTACTCTGAGTGAGGAAAGAGAGCTGGTGATCATAAGGAAAGGCCTCACCTACATCAAAGCAGATGCTCACAGTGATGAACCCCACTGGGACACAAAATACCCCTGGATTCAAGATCCAAGTTTCCTTCCTGACAACAGGAGTGGGGTGGAAGCCACCTTCTTGAGAACAGAAAAGCAACTCAAAAAAGCCAGAGTGGAGAATAGCATACACAGCTCAAGTCCATGAAATGGTGGAGAGAAGAGCAGCGAAGAAACTCACCAAAGAGTTCATTGCCAGCTGGAAGGGGCCAGTATGGTATGTCAGCCACTTGGTGGTGCCAAACCCGCACTCTCTCACAACACCTGTGCGACTGGTATGGAACAGCAGCCAGAAGTTTAGAGGGGTCAGAATGAATGACCTTCTGCTGAAAGGGCCTGATGTCCTCAATCCCATCCGAGCAATACTACTCAGGTTCAGGAGAGGCGTCCATGCGGCGACATTAAGAAAATGTACAATTCTGTGTGGTTGGAAGACCTGGAGATGCACCTCCACAGATTTCTCTGGAGAGACACTGAGGAGGAAGAGATTGAAGAGTATGCGATCACCAGAGTCAACAATAGCGATCGACCAGCAGGGTGCATTGCGCAATTGGCTATGAGAGAGACAGCCAAACTGCCCATGTTTGCTCACCTGGAGGAGGAACGTAGGATCCTTGAAGAGGATACCTATGTCGATGACATCCTGACTTCCCATAATGACTTGTAAAAGCTGGACCAGAACACCAAGAGGGTTGAAGAGATCCTGAAGGCAGGCGGCTTCTTCCTCAAGCCCTGGGTCCGGTCAGATCAAAGTGGAAGGCAGGAGATCGTACCAGGAGAACAAGGAGTGCAGTCAAGCACAGCACTCATTCTCCCAAACCAAATGAGGGAAGGAGACAATAAAGCCCTTGGAGTTGGATACCTTGTTGAGGAGGATAAACTGTACCTCATGACTTCAATCCATTTCTCAAAGAGGAAAAAGAAAATGAGTCGGCCAAAATCTCCTTGATGAAGAGGTGAGAGGGAAAACTCCAAACCCCACTGACGAGAAGAGAACTGCTGAGCCAGGTAGCTAGCCTGTAAGACCCAATAGGCCTCGTCACACCTGCCAAACAAAAGGGCGCCATTCTTGTCAGAAAGGCGTTTCAGGAAGCTGGAGGCAAAACTCTGACCCGAGACACTTGGGACAAACCTTTGTCTGAAAATTTGAGGGAAGAAGCCATCCAATTCTTTGAGGAATACACACATCTTGGCCAAATCACCTTTCACAGAAGCCTCACACCAGTCAACTGGATTGGAAAACCTTGGGGAATAACATTCTCTGATGGAAGTGACAAGAGCTATGGAGCCGTAGTGTACTTAAGATGGGAGACCCAGCAAGGCATCAAAGTCAGACTGGTTGAATCCAAAGCAAAGCTCACACCATTGGACCAAAAGGGAGAACCAGTAAAAGCTGAAATCTGCAGTGCAGCACGACTTCGAAATTACGTTGAAAAGCACAGTCGAATAGAAATTGAACGATGGCTCCATCTACTGGACAGTCAAACTGTGTTGGGAGCAATCCAGAGAGACAGCTATGGATATCAAACTTTCTTTGCGAATAGAGTTGGAGAGATCCATAAATCCACATCCATAGAAGACTGCCTCTTATTTTTAGCTGATAGAAGTGGTCATCTGGGTGGTCCATCTGCTGCAACAGCCCATCCGTGACAAGGATTAACGAGTTGTGCGTCCTGAGATGCCGTTCTACACACCACTGTTGCACTGCGCCGTTATTTGCCTGTTTGTGGCCCGCCTGATAGTTTGCAAGATAATTGCCATTCTCCTTCAACCACTCTCATGATCGAGCTCGTTTCGACCACAGGACTGCCGCTAATTGGATGTTTTTTGTTTGTCGCACCATTCTCGGTAAACCATATACACTGTCATGCATGAAAAGGCCAGGAGGGCGGTCGTGACTGAGATAATGGATTCGGCGCACTTGGCACCGCCGATCAGACCACGCTTAAAGTCGTTTAGGTCACTCGTTTTGCCCATTCCAACGTTCAATCGAACAGTAACTAAACGCCTCGAAGCCCGTCTGCCTGCTTTATATAACGATCTATTTTCGTGAACAGGGTGGTGTACCTAATAAATGTTTATTTTATGAAAATATGACTAACAACAACAACATGTAACAATTTTTGACGAAGGGATATGTGGAATAAGTATGGAGAGTGCAATACAATACAATGTAATATTATTCATCCACAATTTGTTCTTAAACATGGGCAACATGGGCCTGGGAGGCTAACAGGGATATTGGTATCCTCAGTACTCACACAATACTTTTTTTATTCCCCCAAATGTATTATTATTATTATTATTGTTTTTTTACACAAGTGCACTGTCATTTAATCCCTAAAATTGCTACGTTTTTCTCTCTGCCCCATGGAAAAATATGTAGCGTTGCAGGATATTAGCTTTAAAGCTGCAACAACAACAATTATCTCTGCCCCATGGAAAAATATGTAGCGTTGCAGGATATTAGCTTTAAAGCTGCAACAACAACAATTATCTCTGCCCCATGGAGAAATATGTAGCGTTGCAGGATATTAGCTTTAAAGCTGCAACAACAACAATTATCTCTGCCACATGACAAAATGTGTAGAATTGCAGGAAATTTACTTGAAAACGAACGTTTTCTCTCCGATGCTAAGAGGCAGGTCTTCAAGGGCCCAAGATTTGGTTCGTCCAGCCATGTAATACTGAAGTCATAGTAAAACTCATTGTATGCTATTTTTTATCTCACGTGAGTTGTGTTCTGATTATGATGGGGCCCCTGATGAATTTGCTATCACAAAAGGGGTCCCCGGCCGCAAAAAGTTTGAGAAACCCTGAGTTAGACAGGACAGGACAGGTAGGTGAATTAAACAGGACAGGTAGAGTTACCTGTTGGTGGCTGAGGTGTCCGATCTCTCTGTATCCCAAGGCCAGAACCCTGGCCCCTTCTCGGGACATCTCCCTGTGCACCTGATCATAGCTGGCTGGGCACTCTGAGAACTATAGAAACAAACAAATGGTTAGAACAATGATAATGACACAAAGAAAGTGTAATAAGCAGGTTGTAACTGCAGCAGTGATGTATCTACTCAACACTGAGATGATGTACTTGTATGTGAAGTGTAGTACAGTAGACATGTATTATATTGACCATAAAGATACAGTTGAAGTCAGGAAATGTACATACACTTAGGTTGGAGTAATTAAAACTTGTTTTTCAAACACTACACAAATTTCTTGTTTACAAACTATAGTTTTGGCAAGTCGGTTAGGACATCTACTGTGTGCATGACACAAGTACTTTTCCCAACAATTGTTTACAGACAGATTATTTCACTGCATCACAATTCCAGTGGGTCAGAACACTAAGTTGACTGTTCCTTTACACAGCTTGGAAAATTCCAGAAAATTATGTCATGGCTTTAGAAGCTTCTGATAGGCTACTTGACATAATTTGAGTCAACTGGAGGTGTACCTGTGGATGTATTTCAAGGCCTGCCTTCAAACTCAGTGCCTCTTTGCTTGACATCATGGGAAAATCAAAAGAAATCAGCCAAGACCACAGAAAAAAAATTGTAGACCTCCACAAGTCTGGTTCATCCTTGGGAGCAATTTCCAAATGCCTGAAGGTACCACGTTCATCTGTACAAACAATAGTACGCAAGTATAAACACCATGGGACCACGCAGCCATCATACCTCTCAGGAAGGAGACGCGTTCTGTCTCCAAGAGATTAATGTACTTTGGTGCGAAAAGGCCGCTCAGCAAGGAAGAAGCCACTGCTCCAAAACCACCATAAAAAAGCCAGACTACGGTTTGCAACTGCACATGGGGACAAAGATCGTACTTTTTTGGAGAAATATCCTCTGGTCTGATGAAACAAAAATGGAACTGTTTGGCCATAATGATCATCGTTATGTTTGGAGGAAAAATGGGGATGCATGCAAGACGAAGAACATCATCCCAAACGTGAAACACGGGGGTGGCAGCATCATGTTGTGGGGATGCTTTGGTGCAGGAGGGACTGGTGCACTTCACAAAATAGATGGCATCATGAAGCAGGAAAATTATGTGGATATATTGAAGCAACATCTCATGCCATCAGTCAGGAAGTTAAAGCTTGGTCCCAAATGGGTCTTCCAAATGGACAATGACTCCAAGCATACTTCCAAAGTAGAGGTTGACCGATTAATCGGAATGGCCGATTTCAAGTTTTCATAACAATCAGAAATTTGTAAAAATGTACACACCTTTATTTAACTAGGCAAGTCAGTTAAGAACGCATTTTTATTTTCAATGACGTCCTAGGAACGGTGGGTTAACTGCCTTGTTCATGGGCAGGATGACAGATTTGTACCTTGTCAGCTCAGGGATTCAATCTTGCAACCTTACGGTTAACTAGTCCAACACTCTAAACACCTGATTATATTGCACTCCACGAGGAGCCTGCCTGTTACGCGAATGCAGTAAAAAGCCAAGGTAAGTTGCTAGCTAGCATTAAACTTATCTTATAAAAAACAATCAATCAATCATAATCACTAGTTAATTATACATGGTTGATGATATTACTAGTTTATTTAGCGTGTCCTGTGTTGCATATAATCGATGTGGTGGCATTCGCGAAAAAGGACTGTCGTTGCTCCAACGTGTACCTAACCATAAACATCAATGCTTTTCTTAAAATCAATAAACAAGTATATATTTTTATACCTGCAAATTTAGTTAATATTGCCTGCTAACATGAATATATTTTAACTAGGAAAAATGGTGTCACTTCTCTTGCAACAGAGTCAGGGTATATGCAGCAGTTTGGGCCACCTAGCTTATTGCAAACTATTTCTTTCTAACAAAGACAACCAACTTCGCCAAACGGGGGATGATTTAACAAAAGCGCATTTGCAAAAAAAGCACAATCGTTGCACGACTGTACCTAACCATAAACATCAATGCCTTTCTTGAAATCAATACACAGAAGTATATATTTTTAAACCTGCATATTTAGCTAAAAGAAGTCCAGGTTAGCAGGCAATATTAACCAGGTGAAATTGTGTCACTTCTCTTGCGTTCATTGCACGCAGTCAGGGTATATGCAACAGTTTGGGCCGTCTGGCTCGTTGCGAACTAATTTGCCAGAATTTTACGTAATTATAACATTGCACAAGGTTGTGCAATGTAACAGAAATATTTAGACTTATGGATGCCACCCGTTAGATAAAATACGGAACGGTTCCGTATTTCACTGAACGAATAAACGTATTGTTTTCGAGATGATAGTTTCTGGATTCCACCGTATTAATGACCTAGGGCTCGTAGTTCTGTGTGTTATTATGTTATAATTAAGTCTATGATTTGATAGAGCAGTCTGACTGAGCGGTGGTAGGCACCAGCAGGCTCGTAAACATTCATTCAAACAGCACTTTTGTGCATTTTGACAGCAGCTCTTCGCTGTGCTTCAAGCATTGCGCTGTTTATGCCTATCAACTCCCGAGATTAGGCTGGTGTAACCGATGTGAAATGGCTAGCTAGTTAGCGGGGTGGGCACTCATTGCGTTTCAAACGTCACTCGCTCTGAGACTTGGAGTAGTTGTTCCCCTTGCTCTGCATGGGTAGCGCTGCTTCGAGGGTGGCTGTAGTCGATGTGTTCCTGGTTCGAGCCCAGGTAGGGGCGAGGAGAGGGATGGAAGCTATACTGTTACACTGGCAATACTAAAGTGCGTATAAGAACATCCAATAGTTAAAGGTATATGAAATACAAATCGTATAGAGAGAAATAGTCCTACAATTCCTATAATAACTACAACCTAAAACTTCTTACCTGGGAATATTGAAGACTCATGTTAAAAGGAACCACCAGCTTTCATATGTTCTCATGTTAGGAGCAAGGAATTTAAACGTTAGCTTTCTTACATGGCAGATATTGCACTTTTACTTTCTTCTCCAACACTTTGATTTTGCATTATTTAAACCAAATTGAACATGTTTCATTATTTATTTGAGGCTAAATTTATTTTATTGATGTATTATATTAAGTTCAAATAAGTGTTCATTCAGTATTGTTGTAATTGTCATTATTTAAAATAAAATAAAAATTAAAATCGTCCGATTAATTGGTATTGGCTTTTTTGGTCCTCCAATAATTGGTGTTGAAAAATCATAAATCGGTCGACCTATATTCCAAAGTTGTGGCAAAATGACTTGAGGACAACAGTTACTCAGTTACATCATCTATGTCGGGAGGAATGGGCCAAAATTCTCCCAACTTATTGCGGGAAGCTTGTGGAAGGCTACCTGAAACGTTTGACCCAAGTTAAAAAATTTAAAGGAAATGCTACCAAATACTAATTGAGTGAATGTAAACTTCTGACCCACTGGGAATGTGATAAAATAAATCATCCTCTCTACTATTATTCTGACATTTCACATTCTTAAAATAAAGTGGTGATCCTAACTGACCTAAGACAGGGACATTTTACTAGGATTAAATGTCAGGAATTGTGAAAAACTGAGTTTAAATGTATTTGGGTAAGGTGTATGTAAACTTCCGACTTCAACTGTATATTCAATTATACATTTAAAATGTTAGTATTCTATTTAAAACAATGATTTTTACCATGTCCCTGAGTGTCTCTGGAGCTCCTTTGACAGTGGAGACAAAGCAGAGGTCAGTGGAGCCCAGCTTCTCATAGGAGGCGAGGACGGACATCCTCTTCAGAGCACTGGCAAAGTGGAACCGCAGGTGGATCTTCAGGCCTGGGGTCTTTATACCGCGAGCAAACACCTTTTCATCTACACCACACAGAGAGAGAGGGACAGAAGGGTAGAGATGATGCAAACATATGGAGACACACACACACTCTCACTTCTGGTGTACAAAGGAGACAGAGCAGAAATCCTGAGGTACACACGTGTGCGCACACACACACACACACACACACACACACACACACACACACACACACACACACACACACACACACACACACACACACACACACACACACACACACACACACACACACACACACACACACACACACACACAACCTTTAGTGAGGGTCCAGTCAGCTGCAGTGAGCATGGCCTTCTCCAGGGGGTCGCCTACCAGCTGTCCGTCGTCAAGGGTAACCAGTGAGTGACAAGTAGCAACCACCCGATGCGTTTCCACTGGGATCTCTGACACAGGCATCACTTCTTTCCCTTCTCTGGAGGAGTTTAGAAAAGGTTTACAAAAAAATGAAAAACGTACTTCATATTCTTCCAAAGATTTTAATACGATTAATTCATGCTAAAAACGTGTCAGTTTCTCTTTAAATGTCACTCCTCAATATGACAATACTCACAGTATGACACCAGCGCATAAGGGCAGACCGTTACAATGCATTATGATGCCATTATGTAGCCTTTAAAACATCTTAATATCATCAGGACCAGTCAGTATTAGGAAAAATTTGCAACAAAGAAATGTATCATACTGAAAAATCTAAAAAAAGAGAGTGTACCTGAGTCCTGCGACCCCCCGCACAACCAGATGGTCGCTGGTCAAGGTGCCCGTCTTGTCAAAGCAGCACACCTCCACCTTGCCTGCAAATGGGATCCTGAAGGGCTCAGTGCAGAACACATCTAAGTAAGGGAGAAGAAAGAAAGGGGTGAGTCAAATAGCAGAACAGCGAGGTGTACTGGCATCATTAAGTACTACAAACATTACTATACCAGTTTCAGAACCACTTTCACAACACATACATCCACATACCACCCCGCCCACACTGCTGACTCACAGAGCTTGGCCAGAGCGATGAGGGATGTGTTGACTGCAAGAGACAATTCTATAGGGAGCTCAGGTGGAACCACGGAGGTCAGGATGAGAGAACACTCCAGGAACAACTTATAGCGGTTCCTGCTAGGGTCCTTAGTTCCTGCAGGGGAGAGCACACAGAGACAGTTACACAACTAAACTCAGCAAAAAAAAGAAACGTCCTCTCACTGTCTACTGCATTTATTTTCATCAAACTTAACATGTAAATATTTGTATGAACATAAGACTCAACATCTGAGACAAACTGATCAAGTTCCACAGACATGTGACTAAAAGAAATGGCATTATGTGTTCTTAAACAAAGGGGTGTTCAAAATCAAAAGCAACAGTCAGTATCTGGTGTGGCCACCAGCTGCATTAAGTACAGCAGTGCATCTCCTCCTCATGGACTGCACCAGATTTGCCAGTTCTTGCTGTGAGATGTTACCCCACTCTTCCACCAAGGTACCTGCAAGTCCCTGGACATTTCTGGGGGGAATGGCCTTAGCTCTCACCCTCCAATCAAACAGGTCCCAGACGTGCTCAATGGGATTGAGATCCGGGCTCTTCGCTGGCCATGGCAGAACACTGACATTCATGTCTTGCAGGAAATCATGCACAGAACGAGCAGTATGGCTGGTGGCATTGTCATTCTGGAGGGTCATGTCAGGATGAGCCTGCAGTACCACATGAGGGAGGAGGATGTCTTCCCTGTAACGTACAAAGTTGAGATTGCCTGCAATAACAACAAGCTCATTCCGATAATACTGTGACACACCACCCCAGACCATGACGGACCCTCCACCTCCAAATCGATCCAGCTCTAGAGTACAGGCCTCGGTGTCACGCTCATTCCGTCGACGATAAACGCGAATCCGACCATCACCCCTGGTGAGACAAAACCATCAGTGAAGAGCACTTTTTGCCAGTCCTGTCTGGTCCAGCGGCAGTAGGTTTGAGCCCATAGGCGACGTTGTTGCCAGTGATGTCTGGTGAGGACCTGCCTTACAACAGGCCTACAAGCCCGCAGTCCAGCCTCTCTCAGCCTATTGCAGACAGTCTGAGCACTGATGGAGGGATTGTGCGTTCCTTGTGTAACTCAGGCAATTGTTGTTGCCACCCTGTACCTGTCCCGCAGGTATGATGTTCGGATGTACCGATCCTTTGCAAGTGTTGTTAAACGTTGTCTGCCACGGCGAGAACGATCAGCTCTCCGCCCTACCTCCCTGTAGCGTGGTCTTAGGCATCTCACAGTACTGACATTGCAAATTATTGCCCTGGCCACATCTGCAGTCCTCATGCCTCCTTGCAGCATGACTAAGGCACGTTCACGCAGATGAGCAGGGACCCTGGGTAGCTTTCTTTTGGTGATTTTCAGAGTCAGTAGAAACGCCTCTTTATAGTGTCCTAAGTTTTCATAACTGTGACCTTAATTGCCTACCGTCTGTAAACTGTTAGTGTCTTAATGACTGTTCCAAAAGTGCATGTTCATTAATTGTTTCTGGTTCAATGAACAAGCATGGGAAACAGTTGTTTAAACCCTTTACAATGAAGATCTGTGAAGTTATTTGGATTTTTACGAATTATCTTTGAAAGACAGGGTCCTGAAAAAGGGACGTTTCTTTTTTTTGCTGAGTTTTTAGTAATAGTTACTCACACAGAGAAAGCTATGCAATATGTTTGCACACATGCCTGTAAGTTGTTTTGGATAAAAGCATCTGCTAAATGGCATATATTGTTATTATTATTAATAATAATAAAAAATACAGTTATACTGCAGCTCTCTCCTGACCTCAGGGCCTATTTCAACAACTTGTTTTATAACATTTTATAAAGAAGGAATTTGTGTTTAATAGGTCATGTTGGTTTTTTTTTGTGAATAGGGCCCTTCGGCACGACTGTCAATGTTCAGTAAAAATGTTAATTGAATAAAATATTATCTCCTTAAATTGTCTCTTGGCTAATAAACTACTGCCAAGATATAAACAAACTGTATAATGGAGAAATGCTCTAAGTAGGACCAACTGTACTTCTGCCTCTGCATTGCTTGTTCCATGGGGTTTTAGAATGGGTATCTGTGAAGAACTTTGTGACAAATGTTGAAGTAAAAAGGGCTTTATAAAACACATTTAATTGATTGATTTAGTTGCGTTTTTCACTGCATCCCTCACCTTCCACCCACACATAGCCAGCAGCAGCGATGGCAAACACCAGGAGGAAGAGGATGAAGATGAATGTTTCCAAGTTGTTGGCTGTCACCCTCTTCACTCCAAACAAGATGGTCCTCAGCAGTTTACCCTGTAGACAGGTGTGGTTAACAACACCAGGGTTGTATTCATTACTGAACACCGTAGCAAAACATTTTGCAACAGAAAATTAAAACAAGCGGTTCTTATTGGACAAGTTCGGTAGTCAAGGGCAGCAGCTCCTCACCTGAGAGGTATAGAATCCAGTTCTCAACACATAAGCCACACAGCCATTGTCCACAGCTGCAGAAAAATGAAAAAGAAGAAAAACAAACTATTATAATTTGCTCATAGTGAGACAAGATAGATACAAGGGCAGATTCAATTCATCTATTCTGAGGCTGAGGGAGATGACAGTTGAAACATAACTGATCTAAAATATATATTTGTTTTTATATTGATAAGGGATAACTAAATATAGATTTAAAGTGCTTTATAATTAGAATTGTTCATCTCAAAGTGCAAAAAATGCAGGACATTTCTGCCTTATAAGTGAATAATATACTAAACAGTAGGTAGGAACTGACGTTTGAGTCCTACAGTGGCACGGAGCGGGGGGCTGTGCTGTACCACCTTGGTCCCACCAGAGATTATGTGGAGGCGGGCATCACCCTGGAGATCCAATACCCTCTCTGGGTCCAGATCCTCCACCGGCTCCTAAACACACAACATGGTGGAACATCAAATTTAAAACGTATTTTAAAGGATAAATAGAGCCTATGATTTAGAAAGCATATGATTTTGCTAAATGATTTGTGGAGCATATTTGATATCATATTTGATATATGATATCCTATTCTCGCTATACACCAAGTCACTTGGCTCTGTCATAACCTCACATGGTCTCTCCTATCATTGCTATGCAGACGACACACAATTAATCTTCTCCTTTCCCCCTTCTGATGACCAGGTGGCGAATCGCATCTCTGCATGTCTGGCAGACATATCAGTGTGGATGACGGATCACCACCTCAAGCTGAACTTCGGCAAGACGGAGCTGCTCTTTCTCCCGGGGAAGGACTGCCCGTTCCATGATCTCTCCATCACGGTTGACAACTCCATTGTGTCCTCCTCCCAGAGCGCTAAGAACCTTGGCGTGATCCTGGACAACACCCTGTCGTTCTCAACTAACATCAAGGCGGTGGCCCGTTCCTGTAGGTTTATGCTCTACAACATCCGCAGAGTACGACCCTGCCTCACACAGGAAGCGACGCAGGTCCTAATCCAGGCACTTGTCATCTCCCGTCTGGATTACTGCAACTCGCTGTTGGCTGGGCTCCCTGCCTGTGCCATTAAACCCCTACAACTCATCCAGAACGCCGCAGCCCGTCTAGTGTTCAACCTTCCCAAGTTCTCTCACGTCACCCCGCTCCTCCGCTCTCTCCACTGGCTTCCAGTTGAAGCTCGCATCCGCTACAAGACCATGATGCTTGCCTACGGAGCTGTGAGGGGAACGGCACCTCAGTACCTCCAGGCTCTGATCAGGCCCTACACCCAAATAAGGGCACTGCGTTCATCCACCTCTGGCCTGCTCGCCTCCCTACCACTGAGGAAGTACAGTTCCCGCTCAGCCCAGTCAAAACTGTTCGCTGCTCTGGCTCCCCAATGGTGGAACAAACTCCCTCATGACGCCAGGACAGCGGAGTCAATCACCACCTTCCGGAGACACCTGAAACCCCACCTCTTTAAGGAATACCTAGGATAGGATAAAGTAATCCTTCTCACCCCCCTTAAAATATTTAGATGCACTATTGTAAAGTGGCTGTTCCACTGGATGTCATAAGGTGAATGCACCAATTTGTAAGTCGCTCTGGATAAGAGCGTCTGCTAAATGACTTAAATGTAAATGTAATATTCTATGCTTATGAAGTCTTTATGAATGATCTATAGTAACATTCCCATTGTTTTGACAATCTACAGTGATCATCCTTGAGAAGTTTCTACAACTTGGAGTCCACCAAATTCAATTGATTGGACATGATTTGGAAAGGCACACACCTGTCTACATAAGGTCCCACAACTTACAGTGCATGTCAGAGCAAAAACCAAGCTATGAGGTCGAAAAAAATTGTCCGCAGAGCTCTGATTGTGTCGAGGCACAGATCTGGGGAAGGGTACCAAAACATTTCTGCAGCATTGAAGGTCCCCAAGAACACAGTGGCCTCCATCATTCTTAAAAAGAAGAAGTTTGGAACCACCAGGACTCTTCCAAGAGCTAGCCGGCCAGCCAAACTGAGCAATCGGGGGAGAAGGGCCTTAGTCAGGGAGGTGGCCAAGAACCGGATGGTCACTGACAGAGCTCTAAAGTTCCTCTGTGGAGATGGGAGAACCTTCCAGAAGGACAAGCATCTCTGTAGCACTCCACCAATCAGGCCTTTATGGTAGTGGCCAGATGGAAGCCACTCATCAGTAAAAGGTACATGACAGCCTGCTTGGATTTAGCCAAAAGTCACCTAAGGACTCTCAGAGCATGAGAGACGAGATTCTCTGGTCTGATGAAACGAAGATTGAACTCTTCGGCCTGAATGCCAAATGTCACGTCTGGAGGAAACCTGGCACCATCCCTACGGTGAAGCATGGTGGTGGCAGCATCATGCTGTGGGAATGTTTTTCAGCAGCAGGGACTGGAGACTAGTCAGGATCAGGGAAAGATGAACAGAGCAAAATACAGAGAGATCCTTGACGAAGAGCGCTCTGGAGCGCTCAATACCTCAGACTGGGGCGAAGGTTCACCATCCAACAGGACAACAACCCTCAGCACACTGCCAAGACAATGCAGGAGGGGCTTCGAGACAAGTCCCTGAATGTCGTTGAGTGGCTCAGCAAAAGCCCGGACTTGAACCCAATCGAACATCTCTGGAGAGACCTGAAAATAACTGTGCAGAAACGCTGCCTATTCAACCCGAGTTTGAGAGGATCAGCAAAGAAGAATGGGAGAAACTCCCCATATACAGATGTGCCAAGATTGTAGCATCATACCCAAGAATACTTGAAGTACTGAGTAATGGGTCTGAATACTTATGTAAATGTGATATATTTTGTATTTTTTAAATACATTTGCAAACATTTCTAAAAGCCTGTTTTTTCATTGTCATTATGGGGTATTGTGTTCTAGATTGATGAGGAAAAAACAATTTACATCAATTTTAGAATAAGGCTGTGTAACGCAACAAAATGTGGAAAAAGCCTGAAGACTTTCCAGAGGCACTGTATAATGTCCAGATAGACTGCATTGTTTTACATGGTTGTTATCTAGTATAGGACAGGTTTCCCGTATGTCTGACCTTCATCTGAGGAACTGACTCTCCCGTCAGCATGGCCTCGTCCACGATGCAGCGCCCTCTCAGCAGAAGCACGTCACATGGAACTAAGTTCTCCTGGGGAGAGCGGCCTGGGGGGGGAAAGACAGATATATACTGTGTCAAACCAACGTGAGAATGCTGTTTACTTTTTAATTACCGTCTATATTTTTGTTTTTTCCCTCAACTTTTTCACTCCGGACGCTTTATCTGGACACGGTTCGTCAGGACCTCCAACAGCCGAAGCTAAGTAGTAACATTAACATGATGCCTTCTAATTATAAAGGCAGACTAACTAAACGAAGCACAGAGATTTATACACACAAAATCTTTCCCTCAGCCATTACATGCGGAAACGGTCAGAAAAGTTGGGGGAACGCCTCAGCGTTCAGCACCATGGTATCCTCAAAGCTCATCACTAAACTAAAGTCCCTGGGACTGAACACCTCCCTCTGCAACTGGATCCTGGACTTCCTGACGGGCCGCCGCCAGGTGGTGAGGGTAGGCGACAACACATCAGCCATGCTGACCCTCAACATGGGGGCCCCTCAGAGGTAATAATAATAATATAATAATAATATAATAATAATAATATATGCCATTTAGCAGACGCTTTTATCCAAAGCGACTTACAGTCATGTGTGCATACATTCTACGTATGGGTGGTCCCGGGGATCGAACCCACTACCCTGGCGTTACAAGCGCCATGCTCTACCAACTGAGCTACAGAAGGACCATGCTTAGTCCCCTCATGTACTGACTGTTCACACGTGAAGTTTTCCAGACGACACGGCGGTGGTATGCCTTATCACCGACGAAGATGAGACAGCCTATAGAGAGGTCAGAGACCTGGCAGTGAGGTGCCAGGACAAAAAGGGTTAAGGGTTTTCACCCTTAAAGTCAGTAAGACAAAAGGAGCTGATTGTGGACTACAGGAAACGGAGGACCAAGCACACACCCGTTCACATCGACAGGGCTGTAGTAGAGCGGGTTGAGAGTTCCTCGGTGTCCACATCACTAAGGGTATATCATGGTCCAAACACACCAACACAGTCATGAAGAGGGCACAACAACGTCTCCTCCCCCTCAGGAGCTAAATCATCGCGCACCAGTGACTCCTGACGCGGGCCGGGCGCAGTGCGCGCTAACCAAGGTTGCCAGGTGCACTGTGTTTCCTCCCACACATTGGTGCGGCTGGCTTCCGGGTTGGATGGCGCTGTGTTAAGAAGCAGTGCGGCTTGGTTGGGTTGTGTATCGGAGGACGCATGGCTTTCAACCTTAGTCTCTCCCGAGCCCGTACGGGAGTTGTACGGGAGTTGTAGCGATGAGACAAGATAGTAGCTACTAAACAATTGGATACCACGAAATTGGGGAGAAAACGTGGTAAAAATTTTAATACCAACAGGGCCCTGAAAAGCATCTATTCTCAAACCATAAGACTTCTAAAAAAAGGCTGACTATGCACATACACTGGACTCTACCCACACACTCACACATACTTACACCAACATAACATATGCCCAAACACACATTACACACACTTTCAAACTCACCACATACACTACCGGTCAAAAGTTTAAGAACACTTACTCATTCAAGGGTTTTTCTTTATTTGGACTATTTTCTACATTGTAGAATAATAGTGAAGACGTCAAAACTATGAAATAACACATATGGAATCATGTAGTAACCAAAAATAGTGTTATATAAAATATACTTTGATTTGTTTTTGAGATTCTTCAAATAGCCACCCTTTGCATTGATGACAGCTTTGCACACTCTTGGCATTCTCTCAACCAGCTTCACCTGGAATGCTTTTCCAACAGTCTTGGAGTTCTCACATATGCTGAGCACTTGTTGGCTGCTTTTCCTTCACTGCGGTCCGACTCATCCCAAACCATCTCAATTGGGTTGAGGTAAGGGGATTGTGGAGGCCAGGTCATCTCATGCAGCACTCCATCACTCTCCTTTTTGGTAAAATATACCTTATTTGTCATTGTCTTGTTGAAAAACAAATGATAGTCCCACTAAGCGCAAACCAGATGGTATGGTGTATCGCTGCAGAATGCAGGGAGGAGGAGGTGGTGTGGGGGTGCTTTTCTGGTTAAGGGTGCCTTGAATTCTATATAAATCAATGACAGTGTCACCAGCAAAGCACCCCCACACCTCCTCCTCCATGCTTTACGTGGGAAATACACAAGCGGAGATCATCCGTTCACCCACACCTCGTATCACAAAGACACGGCGGTTGAAACCAAAAATCTCCAATTTGGACTCCAGACCAAATTTCCACCAGTCTAATATTCATTGCTCGTGTTTCTTGGCCCAAGCAAGTCTCTTCTTCTTATTGGTGTCCTTCAGTAGTGGTTTCTTTGAAGCAATTCGACCATGAAGGCCTGATTCACAGTCTCCTCTGAATAATTGATGTTGAGATATGTCTGTTACTCTGAAGCATTTACTTGGGCTGCAATTTCTGAGGCTGGTAACTCTGATGAACTTATCCTCTGCAGCAGAGGTAACTATGGGTCTTCCTTCCCTGTGACGGTATAGGGCTATCTTCTGTACAGTGAGGGAAAAAAGTATTTGAAACAGTGAGAGACAGAATATCAACAAAAAAATCATGAAAAACACATGTCAAAAATGTTATAAATTGATTTGCATTTTAATGAGGGTATTTGACCCCTCTGCAAAACATGACTTAGTACTTGGTGGCAAAACCCTTGTTGGCAATCACAGAGGTCAGACGTTTCTTGTAGTTGGCCACCAGGTTTGCACACATCTCATGAGGGATTTTGTCCCACTCCTCTTTGCAGATCTTCTCCAAGTCATTAAGGTTTCGAGGCTGACGTTTGGCAACTCAAACCTTCAGCTCCCTCCACAGATTTTCTATGGGATTAAGGTCTGGAGACTGGCTAGGCCACTTCCAGGACCTGAATGTGCTTTTTCTTGAGCCACTCCTTTGTTGCCTTGGCCATGTGTTTTGGGTCATTGTCATGCTGGAATACCCATCCGCGACCCATTTTCAATACCCTGGCTGAGGGATGGAGGTTTTCACCCAAGATTTGACGGTACATGGCCCCGTCCATCATCACTTTGATGCGATGAAGCTGTCCTGTCCCCTTAGCAGAAAAACACCCACAAAGCATAATGTTTCCACCTCCATGTTTGACGGTGGGGATGGTTTCTTGGGGTCATAGGCAGCATTCCTCCTCCTCCAAACACGGCAAGTTGAGTTGATGCCAAAGAATTCCATTTTGGTCTCATCTAACCACAACACTTTCACCCAGTTGTCCTCGGAATCATTCAGATGTTCATTGGCAAACTTCAGACAGGCATGTATTTGTGCTTTCTTAAGCAGGGGGACCTTGTGGGCGCTGCAGTACTACACGAGTGACGTCATTTCCGGTCACAACTTGCAGACTTGTTTACGAGTTGCTGTGCGTTTTTTTGCCAACCTATTTTGCTACCTGACAACTTTACTGTTTTTACTTTTTAATTACCGTCTATATTTTTGTTTTTTCCCTCAACATTTTCACTCCGGACGCTTTATCTGGACACGGTTCGTCAGGACCTCCAACAGCCGAAGCTAAGTAGTAACATTAACATGATGCCTTCTAATTGCAGTCGCTGTACTCATAATATACAGGAGAATGATCGCCTTCTGGCGAGGATAGCTGTGCTACAAGCCCAGCTTCAGACGCAATTGTTAGGCAAGGGTAATTTCAGTGTAGGAAAGGATGAAACAGCGTCTGTGCCACCAGTAAGTACAGATAGTAGTATAAATCCCCTGACACAGTCCCCGCAGCCGGACAACTTTCCCACGGTTTCTGGAAGGAAATGCTGTAGGAATGCTCAACCGGTGTCGCTCATTCAGCCGACAGAAACTTTCAACCGGTTTTCCCCATTAAGCAGCGAGTCGGAGTCAGAGGCCGAGTCTTCTCTGGTCTCTACTCCTCCCTCTGGTCTCTACTCCTCCCATTACGGGGTGTGAGACGCCGAAGCTTCCCACCATTAGCTCTGACAAATTGAAAACTCTAGTCATTGGCGACTCCATTACCCGCAGTATTAGACTTAAAACGAATCATCCAGCGATCATACACTGTTTACCAGGGGGCAGGGCTACCGACATTAAGGCTAATCTGAAGATGGTGCTGGCTAAAACTAAAACTGGCCAGTGTAGAGATTATAGAGATATTGTTATCCACGTCGGCACCAATGATGTTAGGATGAAACAGTCAAAGATCACCAAGCGCAACATAGCTTCTGCGTGTAAATCGGCTCGAAAGATGTGTCGGCATCGAGTAATTGTCTCTGGCCCCCTCCCAGTTAGGGGGAGTGATGAGCTCTACAGCAGAGTCTCACAACTCAATCGCTGGTTGAAAACTGTTTTCTGCCCCTCCCAAAATATAGATAGATATAGATAATTGGCCCTCTTTCTGGGACTCACCCACAAACAGGACCAAACCTGGCCTGCTGATTAGTGACGGACTCCATCCTAGCTGGAGAGGTGCTCTCATCTCATCTACCAACATAGACAGGGCTCTAACTCCTCTAGCTCCACAATGAAATAGGGTACAGGCCAGGCAGCAGGCTGTTAGCCAGCCTGCCAGCATATGGGATTCTGCCACTAGCACAGTCAGTGTAGTCAGCTCAGCTATCACCATTGAGACCGTGTCTGTGCCTCGACCTAGGTTGGGCAAAACTAAACATGGCGGTGTTCGCCTTAGCAATCTCACTAGGATAAAGACCACCTCCAATCCTGTCATTATTGAAAGAGATCATGACATCTCAAAATAGGGCTACTTGATGTTAGATCCCTTACTTCAAAGGAAATTATAGTCAATGAAATAATCACTGATAATAAAAATAATAATCTTGATGTGATTGGCATGACTGAAACATGGCTTAAGCCTGATGAATTTACTGTGTTAAATGAGGCCTCACCTCTTGGCTACACTAGTGACCATATCCCCGTCATCCCGCAAAGGCGGAGGTGTTGCTAACATTTACGATAGCAAATTTCAATTTACCAAAAAAATTACGTTTTTGTCTTTTGAGCTTCTAGTCATGAAATTTATGCAGCCGACTCAATCACTTTTTATAGCTACTGTTTACAGGCCTCCTGGGCCATATACAGCGTTCCACATTGAGTTCCCTGAATTCCTATCGGACCTTGTAGTCATAGCAGATAATATTCTAATCTTTGGTGACTTTAATATTCACATGGAAAAGTCCACAGACCCACTCCAAAAGGCTTTCGGAGCCATCATCGACTCAGTGGGTTTTGTCCAACATGTCTCTGGACCCACTCACTGTCACACTCTGGACCTAGTTTTGTCCCATGGAATAAATGTTGTGGATCTTAATGTTTTTCCTAATAATCCTGGACTATCGGACCACCATTTTATTAAGTTTGCAATTGCAACAAATAATCTGCTCAGACCCCAACCAAGGAACATCAAAAGTCGTGCTATAAATCCACAGACACCACAAAGATTCCTTGATGTCCTTCCAGATTCCCTCTGTCTACTCAAGGACACCAGAGGACAAAAATCAGTTAACCACCTAACTGAGGAACTCAATTTAACCTTGCGCAATACCCTAGATGCAGTTGCACCCCTAAAACCTAAAAACATTTCTCATAAGAAACTAGCTCCCTGGTACACAGAAAATACCCGAGCTCTGAAGCAAGCTTCCAGAAAATTGGAACGGAAATGGCGCCACACCAAACTGGTGTGTAATAAAGCCTCTCTTGAAAAAGCCAAACATTGACCCTGAAAATATTTTAAAAACTAAAATCGGCCTATATCAAATCTTCCATTCCTCTCAAAATTTTTAGAAAAGGCTGTTGCACAGCAACTCACTGCCTTCCTGAAGACAAACAATGTATACGAAATGCTTCAGTCTGGTTTCAGACCCCATCATAGCGCTGAGACTGCACTTCTGAAGGTGGTAAATGACATTTTAATGGCATCGGACCGAGGCTGTGCATCTCTCCTCGTGCTCCGAGACCTTAGTGCTGCTTTTGATACCATCGATCACCACATTCTTTTGGAGAGATTGGAAACCCAAATTGGTCTACAAGGACAAGTTCTGGCCTGGTTTAGATCTTATCTGTCGGAAAGATATCAGTTTGTCTCTATGAATGGTTTGTCCTCTGACAAATCAACTGTAAATTTCGGTGTTCCTCAAGGTTACGTTTTAGGATCACTATTGTTTTCACTATATATTTTATCTCTTGGGGATGTCATTCGAAAACATAATGTTAACTTTCACTGCTATACGGATGACACACAACTGTACATTTCAATGAAACATGGTGAAGCCCCAAAATTGCCCTTGCTAGAAGCATGCGTTTCAGACATAAGGAAGTGGATGGCTGCAAACTTTCTACTTTTAAATTCGGACAAAACAGAGATGCTTGTTTTAGGTCCAAAGATCTTCTCTTGAATCTGACAATTCATCTTAATGGTTGTACAGTCGTCTCAAATAAAACTGTGAAGGACCTTGGCGTTACTCTGGACCCTGATCTCTCTTTTGAAGAACATATCAAGACCATTTCAAGGACAGCTTTTTTCCATCTACGTAACATTGCAAAAATCAGAAACTTTCTGTCCAAAAATGATGCAGAAAAATGAATCCATGCTTTTGTCACTTCTAGGTTAGAGTACTGCAATGCTCTACTTTCCGGCTACCCAGATAAAGCACTAAATAAACTTCAGTTAGTGCTAAATACGGCTGCTAGAAAAATTTTGAAAATATTACTCCAGTGCTAGCCTCCCTACACTGGCTTCCTGTCAAAGCAAGGGCTGATTTCAAGGTTTTACTGCTAACCTACAAAGCATTACATGGGCTTGCTCCTACCTATCTCTCTGATTTGGTCCTGCCGTACAAACCTACACGTACGCTATGGTCACAAGACGCAGGCCTCCTAATTGTCCCTAGAATTTCTAAGCAAACAGCTGGAGGCAGGGCTTTCTCCTATAGAGCTCCATTTTTATGGAATGGTCTGCCTACCCATGTCAGAGACGCAAACTCGGTCACAACCTTTAAGTCTTTACTGAAGACTCATCTCTTCAGTGGGTCATATGATTGAGTGTAGTCTGGCAAGGTGAACGGAAAGGCTCTGGAGCAACGAACCGCCCTTGCTGTCTCTGCCTGGCCGGTTCCCCTCTTTCCACTGGGATTCTCTGCCTCTAACTCTATTACAGGGGCTGAGTCACTGGCTTGCTGGGGCTCTCTCATGCCGTCCCTGGAAGGAGTGTGTCACCTGAGTGGGTTAATTCACTGATGTGGTCATCCTGTCTGGGTTGACGCCCCCCCCCCCCCTTGGGTTTTGCCACTGCGGAGATCTTTGTGGGCTATACTCAGCCTTGTCTCAGGATGGTAAGTTGGTGGTTGAAGACATCCCTCTAGTGGTGTGGGGGCTGTGCTTTGGCAAAGTGTGTGGGGTTATATCCTTCCTGTTTGGCCCTGTCCGGGGGTGTCCTCGGGTTGGGGCCACAGTGTCTCCTGACCCCTCCTGTCTCAGCCTCCAGTATTTATGCTGCAGTAGTTTATGTGTCGGGGGGCTAGGGTCAGTTTGTTATATCGGGAGTACTTCTCCTGTCCTATTCGGTGTCCTGTGTGAATTTAAGTGTGCTTTCTCTAATTCTCTCTTTCTTTCTCTCTCTCGGAGGACCTGAGCCCTAGGACCATGCCTCAGGACTATCTGACATGATGACTCCTTGCTGTCCCCAGTCCACCTGGCCGTGCTGCTGCTCCAGTTTCAACTGTTCTGCCTTATTATTATTCGACCATGCTGGTCATTTATGAACATTTGAACATCTTGGCCATGTTCTGTTATAATCTCCACCCGGCACAGCCAGAAGCGGACTGGCCACCCCACATAGCCTGGTTCCTCTCTAGGTTTCTTCCTAGGTTTTGGCCTTTCTAGGGAGTTTTTCCTAGCCACCGTGCTTCTACACCTGCATTGTTTGCTATTTGGGGTTTTAGGCTGGGTTTCTGTACAGCACTTTGAGATATCAGCTGATGTACGAAGGGCTATATAAATCAATTTGATTTGATTTGCAGGATTTCAGTCCTTCACGGCGTAGTGTGTTACCAATTGTTTTCTTGGTGACTATGGCCCCAGCTGCTTTGAGATCCTGTGTCGTTCTGGGCTGATTCCTCACAGTTCTCATGATCATTGCAACTCCCCGAGGTGAGATTTTGCATGGAGCCCCAGGCCGAGGGAGATTGACAGTTCTTTTGTGTTTCTTCCATTTGCGAATAATCGCACCAACTGTTGTCATCTTCTCACCAAGATGCTTGGTAATGGTCTTGTAGCCCATTCCAGCCTTGTGTAGGGCTACAATCTTGTCCCTGACATCCTTGCTGAGCTCTTTGGTCTTGGCCATGGTGGAGAGTTTGGAATCTGATTGATTGATTGCTTCTGTGGACAGGTGTCTTTTATACAGCTAAGAAACTTAGATTAGGAGCACTCCCTTTAAGAGTGTGCTCCTAATCTCAGCTCGTTACCTGTATGAAAGACACCTGGGCGCCAGAAATCTTTCTGATTGAGAGGGGGTCCAATACTTATTTCCCTCATTAAAATGCTAAAATTTTGACATGCGTTTTTCTGGATATTTTTGTTGTTATTCTGTCTCTCACTGTTCAAATAAACCTACCATTAAAACTATAGACTGATCATTTCTTTGTCAGTGGGCAAACGTACAAAATCAGCAGTGGATCAAATACTTTTTCCCCCTCACTGTATACCACCCCTACCTTGTCAAAACACAACTGATTGGCTCAAAAGCATTAAGAAATTCCACAAATTAATAAGGCACACCTGTTTATTGAAATGCATTCCAGGTGACTACCTCATGAAGCTGGTTAAGAGAATGCCAAGAGTGTGCAAAGCTGTAATCAAGGCTATTTGACGAATCTCAAATATATTTGTTTAACACTTTGTGTTACTACATGATTCCATTTGTGTTATTTCATAGTTTTGATGTCTTCACTGTTATTCTACACTGTAGAAAATAGTAAAAATAAAGAAAAACCCTTGAATGAGTAGGTGTTCTAAATCTTTTGACCGGTAGTGTATGCTGCTGCTACTAGTGTATGCTGCTGCTACTACTGTCTATTATCTATCTTGTTGCCTAGTCACTTTACCCTTACCTACAATGCATTCGGAAAGTATTCAGAACCCTTACCCTTTTCCACATTTTGTTACATTAGACTTCTTCTAAAATGTACTAATAAAAATCCTCATCAACACCACTGATGAGTTCTGACTATAAACTTGAAATATTGTTAATTATCAGGTATCCTATTGAAATATTGAGCGCCATAGTCTAGTTTCCACACCAAAAGTGAATGGTTACCTGTAAGCTTGGAATGTATTGAGTAAAGGAAGTGCAATCACGTGGCAGGCACTTATAAGGATGGAGAGCTGTGGTTTAGTGGAAGGGGGCAGAGGTCAGATCAGGTCACATTAAGGGATAATGAACAGTTTATGGCCCGCATCACATACTTTCCTGCCTAGCAATAACGATGTCATATTTCGAGAAAAGGACGACGTCACCCGAATTGGGTTATTAATACTACCACTGGTGGAACCATGTCTTTATCTTATGCCGTTGAATGAACTTGGTTAAAGCTTTACTAATTGTCTGCGAGTTTTACTAGGTTTACTACAGAAATAGCTTATTTACATAACTATTCAGACCCTTTGCTATGAGACTCGAAATTGAGTTCAGGTCTGAATACTTTCCTAATGCACTTTATATGCATGGCTACCTCAATTACCTAGTACCCCTGCTCATCAACTGGATACTGATACTCCCTGTATATATACATTTTAAGGCAATGCATCGCAGTGCTTGAGGCATCACTACAGACCCTTTTTTTTAACCTTTATTTAACCAGGCAAGTCAGTTAAGAACATATTCTTATTTTCAATGACGGCCTGGGAACAGTGGGTTAACTGGCTGCTCAGGGGCAGAACGACAGATTTGTACCTTGTCAGCTCGGGGGTTTGAACTCGCAACCTTTTGGTTACTAGTCCAACGCTCTAACCACAGGCTGTGTCTCACAGCCGGCCGTGACCGGGAGACCCATGAGGTGGCACAAAATTGGCCCAGGTCCGAGTTAGGGGAGAGTTTGGCCGGCCGGGATTTCATTGTACCATCGCGCAATAGAGACTCCTTGTGGTGGTCCGGGCATCTGCAAGCTGACCTCGGCCGCCAGCTGGATGGTGTTTCCTCCGACACATTGGTGCGGCTAGCTTCCGGGTAAAGCGAGCAGTGTGTCAAGAAGCAGTGCGGCTTGGCAGGGTCGTGTTTTTGGAGGACGCATGGCTCTCGACCTTCGCCTCTCCCATATCCGTAGGGCAGTTGCAGTGATGGGACAAGACTGTAACTATCAATTGGATATCACAAAATTGGGGAGAAAATGGGGTAAAAAAATATATATATAAAAAAAGTTTTTAAAAATATACACTACTGTTCAAAAGTTTGGGGTCACTTAGAAAATGTCCTTGTTTTTCAAAGAAAATATTTTTTTTTGTCCATTAAAATAAAAAATCCTACAATTTTGTTTCTGGTGTCCTTTGAGAGCTCTTTGGTCTTGGCCATAGTGGAGTCTGGAGTGTGACTGTTTGAGGTTTGAGGACAGAGAAGCCTCTTAAAGAAGAAGTTACAGGTCTGTGAGAGCCAGAAATCTTGCTTGTTTGTAGGTGACCAAATACTTATTTTCCACCATAATTTCCAAATAAATTCATTAAAAATCGTACAATGTGATTTTCTGGATTTTTTTTCTCATTTTGTCTGTCATTTTACAGGCCTCTCTCATCTTTTTAAGTGGGAGAACTTGAACAATTGGTGGCTGACTAAATACTTTTTTGCCCCACTGTATAATAATATAATAATATTGTTCTTCTGTATTTGTGAGAGTGGTTAGTGTTTTGTTGGGTTTTCTCACTGTCCTAGTATTTCACATAAGGGTACTATTTTGTTTTAAAATTACACCTGTGTTGGGTATACTATTTTGTTCCTGTGATTTTTTGGACATTAAAGTGTGTTTTTTCCCGCATCCTTTGCTCTCTGCGCCTGACTCCACACCCATTCACTCATTGAGCGTTACAATTGTTTTGGAGGTGTTCAGAACAGGGTTAAGGGCAGAGAAAGCTTGATGTGGAGCATTTAACACAACATCTGGGGAGGGACCAACTGAATAAAAGACTATCATCTGCATATAAAATGGATAAGAGAGCTTCCTACTGCCTGAGCTATTTTGTTGATGTAAATTGAGAAGAGCGTGGGGCATAGGATCGAGCCTTGGGGTACACCCTTGGTGACAGGCAGTAGCTGAGACAGCAAATGTTCTGACATTGTACACTGCACTCTTTGAGAGAGGTAGTTAGCAAGCCAGGCTAAATACCACTGAGAGTAGGGCTGGGCAATATATAGAGTTTTTTCAATATATTCAGCACGATATGGAAAATGCCTGTATCGTAAGAATCAAGGTTCTGTTATAATGTTTTACAAATGCAGCATCTCACTGTCTTTTCTCTGTCAGCCCAATGACGAATCATGTCCAAATTGCGTGACAACACGTTACAACCAATTGTAACCACGCCAGAGAAGTGTAGTGGCGGTAAGCGTTCCACCAAAATGGAAAGTGAGGAAGTGAGCTTAGCCTCTCATGAGGATGAAATCATCCCCAAAAAGGACAGCAATGTTTTTTTCATTAATATGGAAGTGGTTCGGGTTCAAGAGGTCTGATGTTCAGCGAACGAATGTCCTGTGCAAAATGTGTCGAAAGACAATTGCTACGAAAAGCAGCAGTACAACCAACCCCTTCCATCACCTGCAACTGAAACATGCGGTGGAATGGAAGGACTGCGTGAGACTACGCAATGCCAATTCCAGTCACCCGATTCCGAAAACGTCTTCTAAAAAGACAAACTACCATAAAGGCATCCTTTTCAAACATAATCCCTTATGACAAGAAAAGTTTGAGGTGGAAGGAGATCATGGATGCAGTGAAGTATTAAATAGCGAAATATATGGTTCCAAATCTTTACAGTAGAAAAGCCAGGCTTTAAAAAGCTGCTAGGTACAGTTGGCCACAAATATCTGCTGCCAAGACACAGATATCATATGGGTGAAGTCTCAAAGACTCTCTGGCATCGTGGAAGATGAGCGAAGACCAGCAGGTGTGCATGACAACTGACAGCAGGAGCAACATGATAAAAGCATTGCGATTGAACAACTGGACCCGCCTGCAGTGCTTTGGGCACAGGCATCACCTCACCATCGGTAAGTGTGACATTGGATAATTAAAGTGCATTCAAAAAAAGTTATGTTCAGGCTAGCTGTAGGCTAATGTGTTAGTAGTGGTGTCATTCTGCCAATCGAATAGGAAATAACCACAGGGTGTTTTAATTATAACAACAAATTAACTAAATTAATACATTTCAATCAAAATGATTATATAAATTACATATTCAAACAGCTAGTGGTCAAACATTCCTAAACAATAGAATAGAAGTGTGGGTGTGTCTTGTTCATTTGTGTTGTTCATTTGTTTTGCACAAATAGGCCTTGAGGCCTTGTATGTTTTTTATTTTAATAAAGAAAATTCAGTTAAGAATTATGTCTTGGCCTTTTTTAATTTGTTTAGAGAAAACAAGAAATCCAGATATATATTGTGAATCGTCCACACCTCTAAAAAAAATATAGAGATATTACTTTTAGGCCATATCGCCCATCCCTACCTCAGAGACACCAATACTCCTTAGCCGGCCCACAAGAATGGAATGGTATACTGTATCAAAAGCTTTGGCCAAGTCAATAGAAAAAGCAGCACAACATTGCTTAGAATCAAGGGCAGTGGTGACATCATTGAGGACCTTTAAGGTTGCACATCTATAACCTGAGCGGAAACCAGATTGCATACCCGAGAGAATACTATAGACATCAAGAAAGCCAGTCAGTTAATTATTGACAAGTTTTTCCAACACTTTTAATATATAGGGCAAAATAGAAATAGGCCTATAACAATTAGGATCAGCTTGATCTCCCCCTTTAAATAAATAAAGAATCGTGGCTGCCTTCCAAGCAATGGAACCTTACCTATTGAGACGATGTCCCCGGGGACTAGTTCATCACTGGACACAGGCCTCCACTTCCTGTTGCGGTAAACCTGTTGGGAAACATGGGCACAAACGTGTAAATATCAGGGGCCTGTTCAGTAGGGAGAAAATGTTTTGACAGAGTAAAACAGGGAGGTACTAGCTACACTTGATCAATAATAAAAACACACAAATACGTTAGTTTCTGTTTCAAAACACTTTACACGGTGTGCCCTACTGAACACGACACAGACAGATCAATATAAATCCAGATCAAATCGATAATTTGGTTAATGCAGCATTTCCCAAACTAGGGATCGAAAGACTCCTACATGGGTGGCAGGTAGCCTGGCGGGTATGAGTGTTGGGCCAGTAACCGAAAGGCTAAAACTGAGAGGTTGCTAGATCGAATCCCCGAGCTGACAAGGTAAAAATCTGTCGTTCTGCCCCTGATCAAGGCAGTTAACCCACTGTTCCCCGGCCGCCAATGACGTGGATGTCGATTTAGGCAGCCCCGCACACCTCTCTGATTCAGAGGGGTTGGGTTAAATGCAGAAGACACATTTCAGTTGAATGTATTCAGTTTTACAACTGACTCGGTATCCCCCTTTCTCCCTATTGTGGCTCTAACTTGTGAACGATATGGGCTATACGCTATTATGACCTGCAAGCTAAGACTCTCAGGAACAAGTATGTGTCTTCTGTTTCCCTCTACCACGCACAAAAGCATGACTCGTTAGAACCGAGTGGACAGAACCAGCCACCAAATCAGACTGGGGGGGATATTCTGGGGGAAAAGATTATCATAATTGAAAGCATGAATGGTGTTCTTTTCTACAGAGATCATACACAATTATTGGCTGATGATCTTCTGATGCATTTCAATCACTTCAAACCATACTTCTCTCAGATTGAAGTACTGCCAGACTTATTTGCCATAGACCCAAATAAAAAAGTAAATATTGGCTGTTGATTACATCATTACATGATGCAAAATAAGTTTACCAAAAGCTTAGGAACCCCTGGGTAAATGAGTCTGATGCTAGTATATAATAGAAGTCAGGGCCTTTGTTCAAAAACTCTAGAATAACAAGGCTCTGGTGAGAACTTGTTGATCTGCACTTGAGCAAGAAGAACAGGCACCTGTGCATGTATCATATCATCAAATATCAAACGACATGATAATTTCCGATAAAGATACTGTAGTTCACCTGGATCATGTAGGGTTTGTTCCCCATGCGTCGTATCTCAGACATGTTCCTCATTTGCTGTTGTACCAGAGAGGCTTCGAAGGCTACCAGCATGAAGAGAGTGAACACGCTGTAGTACCAGTACTCATCCAGACACCACAGACCAACACAGAACACCTGAGGAGAGGAGAGAGAGAGCGAGCGTCCATCTGTACACCTGTTGAGCGGTACTTTGCTGGCCTGGTTGACGCATCGGCATCCACCATAGTTGCTAGAACTGTACTGGAAAGGATCATGTGAAAAGAAAATATCTGAGCTTTGTGCAGTACGGTTCAGGTTCGCACGATAGTACTGAAAGGGTATTATTATGGAGTCAATACTATCCCATATGCCCTTAAAGAGATCAATATAAAAAGTGAAAGAGACTTGAGTGATTTTACTACGTGTCATATTACTAGACAAAACAACACGTAAATATGCAAGCACGCGCACACATACCTGGAAGACGAAGAAGGGAGCGGTGGCTCTCTCCATGAAGAGTTCCAGGAAGTCCGGCACCACCATCTCAGCGCGGTTGGTCCCATAGCGCTTCTCGGCGGAATGCAGGTCTGTCTCCTCCTGGTAGCCTCGCCAGGCCTGGAAGAAGCCCATTGGCTGTCTGACGGGGAACGACACGGGGAGGAAACACTTCCTCTCCTTGCTGTCGAAGATGTAGCAGATCTTCTGGAACTCAAAGGAAAGGATTCCCTCACCGTTCTCATCCTGAGGAGAGAGCAGGAGAGAGAGAGAGATAGAGAAAGAGAGCAAGCGTGTACATGAGTTAAAACACACACACACAAAAGTGTGCCATCCAAAAAGCAGTATAACTGACTAGCATTGAGATGTTAAGAGGACCATTCTGACACCATGCATTGCACACAAGTTTCAACCAGTGTACCTGGGTCATGTTCAGCACAGCACACCGTAGCAAAACGTTTTGCAACAGTTACAAACATTTTCTCCCCATTGAACACAACCATGGGTTAAGTAAACAAGGTGTAGGCCAGGGGAACAAGGCAAACTCACCCTGTCTCTCTGCAGTTGTACCAGCTCAGCAGAACCATTGTTGGGGGTGGGTATAACCTTAGCCAGGGTGGCCTTGTGTGGGTCTGGCTCCTGTTTATACACATTAATTCACAGCATGTGAGCAATTCACATACTCTGAAAGACACAGCCTTATAATCAAGGCAAAACTTTCTGGACAAGAGCACAACTCTATTATACATCATTTCCAAATGTCCGTGTGTAGAGTATAAAATAATGCTAACTAGAGTGATCACCAGTTATGTTGGGCAGTGTTAGTTCAATCTCCAACACCTAATTCCAAAACAACTGCAGATGATCCAACCACTTTACCTTGGAGCAGGTGAGCCAACAGTGCGCGTGCACTGACCAATAACCGGAGAGCGCCGTGAGGACTTGCGCGATCCCGATGGCGGCGAGAGCAAGTAGGCCTGCTTCTGGGTACTCGGAAGTACCGTACACTCCGAGCCACACGTACAACCAGCCAGGGTACAGCACGGCTAAAAAAGGTAGAACCGTGCAGTGGAATATCCGGGGCCTTCGCCGGTACAGCGACACTGAGCTAACATTCTCGTCGTCAGTCTCGGAGCTGTCATGCTGGCTGTTCATTGAGGTGGCCTTTTGTTGGTTCCCCGGCCCCTTATTCCCGTCCTCCCCAACCATATTCCCGTTTCTTAGTCGCGTTCGTTTTTGTTCCTCTCTCTCCGGGCACCCTCTATCCTCCACCTCCCCCCTAGCTATTATTGTCGGTGGTAAGGCAGTTTCACACAATCCAGTTGTTTTAGTCCGGTGTCAGGTCCAGTTTCTGAATCGCTCATTCTCACACAGCTGCTTCCGTGTACGCAACCACGTAAGGAAACGTGTCATGTTTGCTCTCGTATGGTTACTTCCTGCCGATTTGAACACATTTGTTTGACATCAAATATCCTCAATCGAGTGCATATTAAAATTAGCATTCTAAAAGCAGGGGTTAACAAAATACAGGTTAAAATATCACAGGACAATCGGTTGTTTCTCCTTTAAGAAATCGATGTCATATCTGGAATTGACAACAACCCAGGACCAATGGCAGTATGCAACGTGTTTCGACCAGTCGAAATAGAGGAGGGTGTATGCGGTAGATATTCGGTGTATGGCTGTGAACACATTTTATAACCTTGATTCTCTTTTTACTTTCTGTCGAAACAAGCCTTCAAACTACCTCCACCACAAACATGTAAGTGTCTTCAAGTTATGCATTTAATTCAGTTTCATAGCTATCTTGAGTAAATCTACTTTGTAAACTCTACTCATTTACACCAATAAAATACAGTTGTGACTTGACCAGTATCTATGAGTTAGAGACATTAACGTCCAGATAGCTCAAATTCAGACTACAATTATAATGTCAAGATACGTTCGTTGATTACCAAATATGGAGTTTCGATGAGAATCTAGGTTTACTACCATTACGGCCGGCATGTACCCAAAAATATCTAAAAATTAACAAGCAACCGGAAAAAAAACTTCTGCATGGTCACGGCTAGAAGGGATCCACACAGTTTGTCAAATTATCGTCAAATCTGACTTTTCGTAACGGGTTAGGAAAGGGGATCCAATTGAAGATTGCAAGAGGAGCAATAATAAACATTCTATCTGTCACACGCACTTGTGTTAGCTTTTTAAAAAGCTTAACTGTTAATTAATACTTCCCTAGTCATGTGATCAAAAACAGATAACATGCTAATAATTCCTGTAGACTTCCAGTAATTGCGCTAAAGCTAGTTAGCATTGTCTCATGAAACTACCTCTAAGTTCCTTCACATTGGACATAGACATAACAAAATGGTATCCACGATGGTATTCTGTTGCAGCTAGCGATACTCTTAAACTAAATATTTCACTTTTTTTTTAAATGCCCCCACCCCCATTACAGTGAGGCAAAAAAGTATTTAGTCAGCCACCAATTGTGCAAGTTCTCCCACTTAAAAAGATGAGGCCTGTAATTTATCATAGGTACACTTCAACTATGACAGACAAAATGAGAAGGAAAAAAATCCAGAAAATCACATTGTAGGATTTTTAATGAATTTATTTGCAAATTATGGTGGAAAATAAGTATTTGGTCACCTTCAAACAAGCAAGAGTTCTGGCTCTCACATACCTGTAACTTCTTCTTCAAGAGGCTCCTCTGTCCTCCACTTGTTACCTGTATTAATGGCACCTGTTTTAACTTGTTATCAGTATAAAAGACACCTGTCCACAACCTCAGTCACACTCCAAACTCCACTACGGCCAAGACCAAAGAGCTGTCAAAGGACACCAGAAACAAAATTGTAGACCTGCACCATGCTGGGAAGACTGAATCTGCAATAGGTAAGCAGCTTGGTTTGAAGAAATCAACTGGGAGCAATTATTAGGAAATGGAAGACATACAAGACCACTGATAATCTCCCTTGATCTGGGGCTCCACGCAAGATCTCACCCCGTGGGGTCAAAATGATCACAAGAACAGTGAGCAAAAATCCCAGAACCACACGGGGGGACCTAGTGAATGACCTGCAGAGAGCTGGGACCAAAGTAACAAAGCCTACCATCAGTAACACACTACGCCGCCAGGGACTCAAATCCTGCAGTGCCAGACGTGTCTCCCTGCTTAAGTCAGTACATGTCCAGGCCCGTCTGAAGTTTACTAGAGAGGATTTGGATGATCCAGAAGAAGGTTGGGAGAATGTCATATGGTCAGATGAAACCAAAATATAACTTTTTGGTAAAAACTCAACTCGTCGTGTTTGGAGGACAAAGAATGCTGAGTTGCATCCAAAGAACACCATACCTACTGTGAAGCATGGGGGTGGAAACATCATGCTTTGGGGCTGTTTTTCTGCAAAGGGACCAGAACGACTGATCCGTGTAAAGTAAAGAATTAATGGGGTGAGATAGTGAGATTTTGAGTGAAAACCTCCTTCCATCAGCAAGGGCATTGAAGATGAAACGTGGCTGGGTCTTTCAGCATGACAATGATCCCAAACACACCACCCGGGCAATGAAGGAGTGGCTTCGTAAGAAGCATTTCAAGGTCCTGGAGTGGCCTAGCCAGTCTCCAGATCTCAACCCCATAGAAAATCTTTGGAGGGAGTTAAAAGTCTGTGTTGCCCAGCAACAGCCCCAAAACATCACTGCTCTAGAGGAGATCTGCATGGAGAAATGAGCCAAAATACCAGCAACAGTGTGTGAAAACCTTGTGAAGACTTACAGAAAACGTTTGACGTTCCTGTAAGACGTAGAGCCGCAAGCTAACATTAATTTGTCCTATTTAGCTATTTTACCTGAGTTATTTTACCTGAAATGCACAAGGACCTCTACTCCAACAATTATTTTTTTACAATAAACAAAGGCTTAGTGGGCAATTTTGTTTTTCATTCCTTCCACAATTGTCATTGTCACAGAAGAGGACACAAAGTCAATGATTGGACATCACTGTAATTGTCTATGCATATCACAGAAACTGTTCTGCATGTCTGTGTCATCCTTCAGGCAGGTTGCCATGGATATCACCACCAAGTATTGCCATAAGGAGATGGAGTGCTATGGGCAGTGTGTGGCCGCTCACCCGTCAACATGGCAACAGCACTGTCAAGACCTAAAGATGAAGGTGGCACAGTGTACCTCTTCACAGTAAGGAATAAGCCGTTGTCCCTGACTATCAGTTGCGCATGTATAACTGTCTTAGGTTATGGATTTTAGGCTATTTAGCTAACTTTCAACTCCTTGTACTCTGTGTCATTGTTTTGCATGTTAAGGAGTAGAATGATAGCAGCAAACAGACTGGTAGTACCCAGGCTATAACTGACTGGCCGAGATGGTCATATGTAAACCCGATACAGAGCAAAGTCCCTCTCTGAGTCTGGTTCCTCTCTAGGTTTACTCCTATTTTGATAGTTGGAAACGGGGGAAAAACAGGCAAGTAGGAGATCAGTAAGGTGGACGTGGGGAATGAACCCTGGTCTCCAGTGGGGAACAGTATATGTGACTAGCCAGGAGCGTTAACGCTAGACCACAGGCTTTGCACAGGTTCTCCTTCTAGGCCCAGGCCCTATTCCTTCCACTGTGCTGCTGCTTGTTCTTCGGGGGTCTAGGTTGGGTTACTGTAAAGAACTGTTGATGTGAAAATAATTCAGATGCAAGAAGTCAAACCAGTGAGTACTGTACAGTGCCGATGTGAAGTGTAGGATTGTGTTTAAGTTTTCTTCAGGATCTTCTTGATCAATGTTTCCGCAGCCCTGTGATCCAGAAGATCCGGACAGACTGTTCAAAAGAGTTCACAGAGTTTGAACACTGCTTACTAGAGAACCAGAACTCACCTACCTCCTGTTCAGCACACGTGGCACGCTTCCTCGGCTGTGCCGAGACAGTGGACCTTGCCGGAGTGGGTGAGTGTTCACTGATTGTAGATCAGTCTCCGACTCGTTCCCAGCCCTCACTTTTCTTGTGATTATTCTAACTTTTGAATGGTGCTCCTTGGCCTTGAGAGAGTGCTTTACATCAGTGTCTTTCATATTCGGTCTTCAAGTACCCCCAAAGGTAAACATTAAAGCACTATCTTACTACATAGTATCATCTTGTGTTATTTTGTCATTTGTTTAGGTATTCTGTTTCTGAGAGATTACCTTTTTGAATACTTTGTGTAGTAGTTGAAGTGGTGAATAGATCTCCTCTTTCAGCAGTGAACCCGGTTCCTCAGCCCTCTTAGGACCCAGCAGTGACCATCATCCATCCCTCTGAGAAGATATCTCCTTCCTGCAATACTAACGCCGCACTGCTCTATCAATCATGGATAAATCAATGCCCATGTCATATTGATAACATAACAACCTGACTTTGTACATGAATAAAGTGGACTCTTGTCCATGGCTACTTTAGGATTTGTCAAGAGAACTCGGAATGGTAGACAAGTTACTGGGACTGATTTCTGCCTGAGACCGTCAAGATTCAAGACAGGTTATTTCTTGAAGTTATTTAATAACTCTTCGATGCTACAGCTCTCTGACATACACTGGGACAATGGGATTCAGAGGTGTCCTCTTTTCTATATGTGAAAATATTCACTGTGCAGCAGGTTGTGTGTAATACATATTTATAACACTGTAGTAACCTCTGGTAGCAGCATAAATGGTTCTCTTTTCCTCTACAATTTATATTGAGAATGAATGTGTGTAACGGAGTTAGCTTTGCAACCTCACTCCGCAGCATATCTGTGCACAACTGCGTGTTATCCAAGTATCCCTGGTTTGCGGTGTAGTGTTCTCTTGTAAATGTTATTTTGGGGGAAGTTTATCATTAAACTCCTATATTGCAGTCCTATTACTCATCCAGTTTGGATACATACTGTTATGGTGCCCCTTTCTCGCTCCCACGCTCATTTTCTTCAGGTTCGAATTAGTCATGGTAGAATATTCAACCGTGGAATGTATATCTCTCCCACACATCTCTCCTTGGCTACTCATTTGTTGAGGGGAAGGTGACTGGAAAGTTTGAATTTGAAGGAGCTAAGGAAAGGTGGAAGAAACAAGAGGCTTTCCACTGGCCGGAGGGAACAGAGCCTAGGAAAATGGAGAAGGTGGAGGCTGTGGAGTTATAATCTGTGTGACCATAGAGAGACAGACGAGGGGGAGGATGTTGAGTTATGTGCCCTTTGACTACTAACCGGAACAGGCCACCTTTTCTGCTTCAATTATTAAAGGCTGAGGTAGACACAATCAAGTGGAGAGATTCTTCCTTAGAATTCAAAAAGGTCAACACTTTGACACACATGCAGAGGCTCTTTTCTACAATTACATTATAGCTCTCTATCATACCACTGAGTGACAAAACATTAAGAACACCTTCCTAATATTGAGTTGCACCTCCCCCTTTTGCCCTCAATTCGTCGGGGCATGGACTCTAAAAAGGTGTCGAAAGCGTTCCACAGAGATGCTTCCTACAGTTGTCAGGTTGGCTGGATGTGTTTTGGATGGTGGACCATTGTTGATACACACGGGAAACTTGAGCATGAAAAACCCAGCAGTGTTGCAGTTCTTGACACAAACCAGCACGTCTGGCACCTACTACCATACCCCGTTCAAAGGCATTTAAATATTTTGTCTTGCCCATTCACCCTCTGAATGGCACACCTACACAATCCATGTCTCAAGGCTTAAAAATCATTCTTTAACCCGTCTCCTCTTCATTTTAACAAGTGACATCAATAAGGTATTATAGTTCAACTGGATTCACCTCTTCAGTCTGTGTCATGGAAAGAGCCGGTGTTCATAATGTTTTGTACACTCAGTTAGCAGAAGAAGCCTTGCATCATCAACATCTTACACATACTCAGAATAATGTAGGCATATTTAGTCTCACTCTGAATTGACAGGTTATATTGAAGAAAGGCGACATTACACGCAAAGAGCACATACACTGGAATAGGTCACAGAACAAAAACTTGGAACAATTTCTTTCAGACAATCTAAGAATAAGAATTTCTCATACCTTCCAGAGAAATGTATCCCACAATAAATTATATCCACGTAAATACTATACTGTAAAAAATATATATCAGTCAATTATGAGAAATCATACAGGAAGCGGACTCCACAAGATGGTCCCAGTGTGGGTATAAGCTATAGGAAAATACTATCATTAGTGCTATGTTCATAGTAATAATTATTTACATTTTGAAAGTGTGGCACACAGCTCATGCTACAACATAAATACTTAACCATAAGAGTACAAAATATTGAACGTCTATTGTAAGGTGTGTTTTCGATCAAAGAAATAATTACAGTGATTATATCTATAGTAGTACTGTATTCATTGTAACAACAATAATATTAACACAATTATTTTACATTGGAACACGTACTTGTTTATCGTAGCTAGGGCCAGCGGTTTTCCTGACCACATGACCTGACCAGGAAAGACTCCTGGGCCTAATCATACTTTTTACTTAAGTGTTACACACCAATTAGTATTCAACTTCTACATTTTAGTTAGGGCCTTGAGTTTTTCCAGCCAAGGACAAACTCCTGCACCTTTATTAGTGAATACTTCACAGTATCAAAGAAATAATTACATGAAGGCTACCTCTGATCCATGGTGTTACATACGGCTTGCTGATGCTGAGCATTCCCAAGCAAGCCCCACATAAACCCCTGAGCCAAAGCTACATGAAAGCGTTACACTTTCCTTTACACAACCCTGTTTCCTTTATACTTTTCTCCGAATGACCCTGTCAGTCTACTCTGTAGTGGTGTTTCTCAATCCTGGTCCTGGGGACCCAAAGGGGTGCACATTTTTGTTTTTTTCCTTTCGCACCTGACAACGCACCATCTTGACCACGCAGCAGCGCAGAGCTTTCAAGGCCTCCTTCGAGGTGTCCTCCAAACCATGCAGAAAGGTAAGCAGACCAGGCATAACATTGCTTCTTTTTTTCTTTCGCTCTCTTTTCAATGTGCACCCCTTTGGGTCCCCAGGACCAAGATTGAGAAGCACTGCTCTATAGGACCCTGATTGTATCTATGGTCTAAATATCTCCTTTCGCTATGTTGACTAATGTGAACTAATCGGGGGTTAGAGTGATGTGTAAATAATTTCCTGTATAACATTGATAAAAATTCTAACACACTAACCTGAGCGCAAACTCTAGACCTAAGTTACCTAACCCACATACTTCACTCATTCACATACAAATCGAGCGTGCCACTCTGTATCCTTCAACTCATCTCAACCTATAATGAAAGCTATCCCTCCAACGTTCCTCCATATCTACCTGTACCTTTATTCCAGTCATTCATTTAGGCTCAACTTCCATTCACTTTCTGATTTGGCTGAATTGACCCCATCTGTGCTATGAACCAGTGGCCATCTCCAATACAACGTTTTTTGGGTTGAATCATGTTCTGGTGGCAGCTCTGCCTCTAGCCTGCTGTAACCTCTCTGGTATGTGTCTTCACTCTGCTCCTAAACCCAGCTGCCAAGAAGACTCCCTAACCATGTGGACAAGCATAAGCAGGTCAGATCATGAGCTAAATTAATTAAACACTCCCCATTCATTAGCAACCTAATAAGTAACATAGATTTCTGACTCACAAACACACAGACCTGACAGACCTGGATTCAAATAGTATTTCTTCTCTTCAAAATACTTTAACTGCTCTTGCTTTCCTGGGCAATCCTCCCCTCCCTTATATGAAACATGAGAGAGTATCAGATAAAGTATGATGTCATAGGATTTCACATCTGTCTGCTACAGGTAGGACGTTGGGATCAAGCAAAAGAGAGTGGCCGTGTCCGAATACCCATACTTGCGTCCTAAATTAGTAGGACGTTTGAGTATGTGAAAAAAAGTTTTATAGTATGTGAAATCTTGAAGAGCTAGTGTTACTTTAAATGCCCGGATGTCATACTCATTTTGGCTTTCCATCTAGTAGAATTCGCGAGGCACTATTGAGGAAGATAATCGTCTTTTCACACCCGTGTGTTCGACAACAACTGATAATCAGATTAGGGGACAAAAGCGATTGCTCATTCGATGATGCCTTCTCAGTGTGGATGAGTAGTGTTTTGATATTTGTTGCTTAATGCATACGTTTGTACTAAACACAATGTTCTAAATAGTATGTAATATGATTAGTACACAGTATGCAGTTTAAGTAAGTAACGGGCAAGCCAGATTTAGTTCACGCCCTACGTCATAGTTGAAACCTTAAATGGCTACCTGGGTCGTGTTTGGTATGGAAAAACGTGTTCTTAGTGGATAAGTCGAGGTAGTACATCCCTATTTCACTCCTAAGGTTTCCTCCCTACAGAACATGACCAGGTGTTTCCTATTATGCTTTTACTTGGTCATGTACAATAAGCCTGGTCAGACATGGATATGGACCCAGCTCAAGCATGGTTGGTGTGATGACCTTCTGGGTCTAGTAGGATAACTGGCCATTAGCTGCTTCTCTGAGTGGTGATTGGTGGAGTGAATCAGGGGTCAAGGGTGAGGGGTCAGGATGTGAAGTAGGAGTTCTGCATGGAGTAGAGGCGGTCGATGGGGTTTCCCACCCGGCCCGCCAGGAGCCCACTGTCCGCCACTGCCAGGAGACAGTCGCCGAGGTGACTGAGGCTCCCGTCGCTGTCCAGATCGTGGAACACAGTCTCTGAATCTAAAGGGACAAATAGAGTTAGTGTGTCTGTCTGTTTGGTCCGTCTGTCCATCTCGCTCTCTTTTTATGTTTCTCTCCCTCTCGCTCACCGTAGGAGTGGAGATGTTCAGAGCCCAGCTGAGGGGGTGTGAGGCCATGGCGGAACGGCTCTCCTCCGTAGATGTTGGGGTCCAGAGCCAGTAGCTGCTGTCGTGGCAACGAAGGGTACGACAACAGACCGTCCAATCCGTGACCACTAGAACCGTCTGGGAAGAGAGAGACAGAACATGAATCAATCCCTGCATCTCTTCCTCTCGTCCTGCCCCTTTACCTCCAGAGACATTGTTTCACCTGCCTTGAGTTGAGTTTCCTGAAACTTAGCGATCTGGCAAGCTACTCTGTTTAATTGTTACTTTTGTAGCGAAAGACTAATCTTCCTGTGCATGAATGACCAAAATTGTCAAATTAAGCACTTCTATATCTACCGTCCGCGAGTTAGCTACAAGGCTTTTGGGAAACCCCTGCTCTGTTCTCCCCTCTCTTACCCTCACTGTCATCGTTGCTCTGTCGCCCCCCCCTGGTCGGCCCTCTCCTGGACCCTCCCAGCTGCTCCTGTTCCTGCTGCTGCTGTTGCTGTTGCTGCTGCCTGCGAGCTATCTTCTTCATCTGCAACGCACAGGACCAACACACACTGGCACACTGATAATGGACCCAATGGCGCTATTGCTCTGTCGTTCGTTAGAAGGATAGTTAACCAAAATTGCATTGTTATTTGGGTGAACTATCCTTTAACTGTGCTTTAGCCTTTAAAATAAATGTTAGCATGCGGTTTCAGAGCAATTGCGCCGTTAGATTCATTATTAGTGTTATATTAGTGTCATGGGCGGGGGAAGTGGCGATTCAGGACAGGTCAAATATCTCACCTTTGCTCTCTGGTTTTGGAACCACACCTGCACGACTCGAACAGTCAACCCGGTCTCAGCTGCCAGTGTCTCTCTCACCTGAAGATAAGAGAAATTAAGCCATGACACTAAATGGGACAGTGTGTATATGTCTGTGTGTCCGTGTGTGAGAGAAAAAAAGAGAGACAGAAAAGTGAAAGAGAGAAGGAACAAAATAAATAAACCGTGTTACGCCTGGTCTGCTTACCTTTCTGCAAGGTTTGGAGGACACCTCGAAGGAGGCCTTGAAAGCTCTGCGCTGCTGTGTGGTCAAGATGGTGCGTGGTCGCTTTGACCGTTTGTGGTCCTTCCCTTCGCCGCCCTTCCCCCCTACAGAACCGCCCCCACCATCCTCATCCTCACTCTTCACTGAGGGGTGTGGAGAGAGACAATAGGATCTTCAATTGACAGACAAACTGGTATCAAATGGTGCCTAGTAGTGAATCCCAATGAAAAAACAAGTCATTAGGTTATCACTGTGTAATTATGTAATCTCCTGCACTTTCTGTACCATAACAAAGTGTCATCCAGTGATTGTATTGGTTGATTGATTGATTGATTGATTGATTTTGTTGTTTGCCCTGTCTTTTCCTGTTACCTGACTCAGTGGGTGTGGGGCTGATGGCAGCCAGCATCTCCCTCTCCTTCTCGTAGTCTCCCCTGCAGAGCAACTGTCCCTCCTTCAGGACAAACTCGTCTCCGCGCTGCAGCCGGCGCTCACATTCACAGCAGCTGAAACAGCCCAGGTGGTACACCTGCCCCAGAACACGCATGATCAGCTCTGAGCGCCCAATCACCTGCAGGCACGCACTGCACTTCCTGACAAATAGCCTATAGGGACAGAGGGGAGAAAGGGTGCGTTCCAGTGTGTAATAGATAAGTTGTCTTTATTGCAGTCGGGTGTGTTCCAGGTTGTCTTTTTTGCAGTCTTGAAGATGTTTAACGTCTCTAGAATCACAGTAGGAATATGATCAAGTAATATTCTGAGATGTGCAGAAGACACCGTCTTGACCACACAGCAGCACAGAGATTTTAAGGCTTCATTTGAGGTGTTCTTCCAAACCATCTTTTTTGTAGTTGGGCTGCAGATGATCAGGTCTCACATCGCTTGCAGGAGTTGTTGTAATTTCTCACTAACATGATATTAGCAGTCCTCTGAGATGTGTCGAGCGACTGAATTAAAGACAACATGAAACGCACCCAAAGGCAGAGACAGATTGCCTGAAAGATTAGACCTCATTTGCACCTGTGAAGATTCTCAATCAAACCTGTGTACGGTATCTAATTAAATGTCACATCAGCATTTCCCATAACTTAAAGCTTGAACACGTAACATAGTTAACATCTACATGGTAATGCTTTAGAATGTCGTTCTTCACTGATGACACTTGGGGGCAGTAGTCAACTGACGTGTAGGGAGCCTGCACTGAAGTGTTGGTGGATTCTAGTTTTTTACGAATACTTTACATTAATCTATTGAACGAGCTGGTACAGCCCATCATTACCTACTATTCACAATTAGTAGGATTTAGAAGAGAACATATGAAACATGTATTGTGCTTGGACAGTTTTCTTTAACAGTTCACACACTCATTCACATTTACATTACATTACATTACATTTAAGTCATTTAGCAGACGCTCTTATCCAGAGCGACTTACAAATTGGTGCATTCACCTTATGACATCCAGTGGAACAGCCACTTTATAATAGTGCATCTAAATCTTTTAAGGGGGGGGGGTGAGAAGGATTACTTTATCCTATCCTAGGTATTCCTTAAAGAGGTGGGGTTTCGGGTGTCTCCGGAAGGTGGTGATTGACTCCGCTGTCCTGGCGTCGTGAGGGAGTTTGTTCCACCATTGGGGGGCCAGAGCAGCGAACAGTTTTGACTGGGCTGAGCGGGAACTGTACTTCCTCAGTGGTAGGGAGGCGAGGAGGCCAGAGGTGGATGAACGCAGTGCCCTTGTTTGGGTGTAGGGCCTGATCAGAGCCTGGAGGTACTGAGGTGCCGTTCCCCTCACAGCTCCGTAGGCAAGCACCATGGTCTTGTAGCGGATGCTAGCTTCAACTGGAAGCCAGTGGAGAGAGAGGAGGAGCGGGGTGACGTGAGAGAACTTGGGAAGGTTGAACACCAGACGGGCTGCGGCGTTCTGGATGAGTTGTAGGGGTTTAATGGCACAGGCAGGGAGCCCAGCCAACAGCGAGTTGCAGTAATCCAGACGGGAGATGACAAGTGCCTGGATTAGGACCTGCGCCGCTTCCTGTGTGAGGCAGGGTCGTACTCTGCGGATGTTGTAGAGCATGAACCTACAGGAACGGGCCACCGCCTTGATGTTAGTTGAGAACGACAGGGTGTTGTCCAGGATCACGTCAAGGTTCTTAGCGCTCTGGGAGGAGGACACAATGGAGTTGTCAACCGTGATGGCGAGATCATGGAACGGGCAGTCCTTCCCCGGGAGGAAGAGCAGCTCCGTCTTGCCGAGGTTCAGCTTGAGGTGGTGATCCGTCATCCACACTGATATGTCTGCCAGACATGCAGAGATGCGATTCGCCACCTGGTCATCAGAAGGGGGAAAGGAGAAGATTAATTGTGTGTCGTCTGCATAGCAATGATAGGAGAGACCATGTGAGGTTATGACAGAGCCAAGTGACTTGGTGTATAGCGAGAATAGGAGAGGGCCTAGAACAGAGCCCTGGGGGATACCAGTGGTGAGAGCGCGTGGTGAGGAGACAGAATCTCGCCACGCCACCTGGTAGGAGCGACCTGTCAGGTAGGACGCAATCCAAGCGTGGGTCGCGCCGGAGATGCCCAACTCGGAGAGGGTGGAGAGGAGGATCTGATGGTTCACAGTATCGAAGGCAGCCGATAGGTCTAGAAGGATGAGAGCAGAGGAGAGAGAGTTAGCTTTAGCAGTGCGGAGCGCCTCCGTGATACAGAGAAGAGCAGTCTCAGTTGAGTGACTAGTCTTGAAACCTGACCGATTTGGATCAAGAAGGTCATTCTGAGAGAGATAGCGGGAGAGCTGGCCAAGGACGGCACGTTCAAGAGTTTTGGAGAGAAAAGAAAGAAGGGATACTGGTCTGTAGTTGTTGACATCGGAGGGATCGAGTGTAGGTTTTTTCAGAAGGGGTGCAACTCTCGCTCTCTTGAAGACGGAAGGGACGTAGCCAGCGGTCAGGGATGAGTTGATGAGCGAGGTGAGGTAAGGGAGAAGGTCTCCGGAAATGGTCTGGAGAAGAGAGGAGGGGATAGGGTCAAGCGGGCAGGTTGTTGGGCGGCCGGCCGTCACAAGACGCGAGATTTCATCTGGAGAGAGAGGGGAGAAAGAGGTCAGAGCACAGGGTAGGGCAGTGTGAGCAGAACCAGCGGTGTCGTTTAACTTAGCAAACGAGGATCGGATGTCGTCGACCTTCTTTTCAAAATGGTTGACGAAGTCATCTGCAGAGAGGGAGGAGGGGGGGAGGGGGAGGAGGATTCAGGAGGGAGGAGAAGGTGGCAAAGAGCTTCCTAGGGTTAGAGGCAGATGCTTGGAATTTAGAGTGGTAAGAAAGTGGCTTTAGCAGCAGAGACAGAAGAGGAAAATGTAGAAAGGAAGGAGTGAAAGGATGCCAGGTCCGCAGGGAGGCGAGTTTTCCTCCATTTCCGCTCGGCTGCCCGGAGCCCTGTTCTGGGGCTTTGTTGTCTACTTTCTTTTTGCTCATTCACCACTACTCTCGTGTGTCCCACCCCACCCCTTTCATTTTCTCACACTCTTCATTCTCTTCTCATCAACATATCAATTCAATTTAAAGGCCCCAAAACTCCTGCTTTTAAATTCCTCTTGAATTCCAGTTGTTTTATTCCTCTATCCCCCCTTTCTTCTATCGCTCTCCAGTATTTTTCTGACAGGATTCCCAATTCTCCCCCCTCCCTCCATACTCCTTCGCTCCCTCCCTCCACAGTTCAGTGAAACTAATAAAGACAGGATTAATTAGATTGTTGTTTAAACAGTGCGATGCCCAGACAGACGCTGTAAACTCATAACCAGGGATTGGCCATAGCATGGGGTTAATCTCTCGCTCTCCTCGCTCTTTTACACACCAAAACACACACACACACACACACACTTTCCTCTTTCTTTATCGGTCTCTCTAGCCTAACCCAACCCACAAACTCTCACATATATTTACAGGAAACCAAGGTTACTCATCAATATACGGTGAGTACTTCCATATACATTTCTACAATATCTAAGCATATTTAAAACACACACCTGCACACCCCTAATCATATTATGACATATTGACACAGGAAATCCTGGGTCATTAAACAAGACTGCAAACAATAGGTCTGCTGTGCAGAGACTTAGCTCATAGAAAGAGAGAGACCATAGAGAGAAAAATGTTTCTGTTGAGCAAGGGATGACTGGATGAGATGAGAAAGTGACAGGATGACTAGGGACAGAGAGATAGAGGGAGGAAGTTAGAGGGAAGGAGAGAAGTGTTAAGGCAGGGTGAGAGGAAGGTGTTAGTACCCCAAATCTGAAGGGCGGAGAGGGGAAGAGGTGAGGAGAGGAGAGTGAGCCAGGTCGGCACATTAGAGCTCCTAATCTGTGATCTTGTCCGAACCACAGCTGCCACGGATAATCTCTCTCAATCCATCTGTCTGCCAAACTAGCTAACACTCTCGAAAATTACCCCAATCACAGCCCACCACTGTCACACATACTTACTTAACCAAACACACTCACTTGCCAAACACACTTACACACACGCGTGCGAATACTCACACACACACACAGACGCACGCACACACACAGATCGAGGAGTACCACTTCAACACTAATCCAGGCAACACCACCACCACGACTATCAATTCACTTCACACTCCATTATACCGAGCTGTCTCTGTCTACAACACACAGAAAGTTATTTCAAGTGCCTCCTCTTAATTGCCTCATTGCCTACAGCAATTGTAAGTAAAATATCTCATCCAATAGCCCCGAAAATGGCAAACCAGAATTTTTAATTTTAAAGGGGAAATCTGCTATTTTTTTTACTTTAACATTCACAACATATACACATTAATTATTGAAGAAAATGAGCTTAGTTCAATTGTTATCCTAAGATAAGATTGTTTTACTGCTTTGTTTGTAAATAAAGTAATTGTAAACAGACACAAGAACCAATATTTTGAGGCTAAAACTATACATTTGATCTCATGGATGGTCAGTCCTTGCATCAATAGCTCTGTATACATTTGAGAGTAGTTACATTTCTCCATCCTTCAGCTATTTACAAAATCATTGGCAGGGTGCCGGCTTTGTTATTTGAACTGCAGATTTCCCCGTTAAATCCCAGTTTTTTTTTTAAATTCATTTTATTCTGCCATAATTTACTCAACATTAAAGGTGACATGGGACAACGGTCACCAGACCACAATTCCTCTGCAGTGTTTAAGTCCTGATTTTTGGTTATTAATCCCATTTCATAGTGCCACATATTGTAGAATTTAATAAACTTGGAAACTGAAGGCAATGGTCACTGAGGGAGGTCTCTAAGTCGATCAGTCTAATCCCCCTAATAGAAGTGTAATTCACAATAGACCCACCCACCTCTGTCCCGAATGGCACCATATTCCCTTTATAGTGGCTACTATCAAGATGAATGGTCCCACTTTAGACAAAACATAATGAAGCCTTCATAAACCCTTTATAAAGCCTATATAGGCATCTCCGAAATTATCACAAGCATTCGTAAGCAAACGGAGTTAGATTTTACCCTGCTTGGCACTTTGACCTCCCCAATTCACGGCACCAATGAGATTGACTGGGTTCGAACCCCAGTGGGTTATGACTGTTGAGACATTAGCTTGGGGAGCGAATGCAAGTCCTCAGATCTCAGCAAAGATTATGTTATGCATGTGTTAGTTGTATGTTGATGTGTATGTGGACCTGCTTGCTCCTATGTGCGTAAGCATGCATGTTCGGTATGTGTCCATCCATGTGAATGGATTAGTGAAAATGTGTATTGGGTTTTGTATTGTCAGCTATCAGTGAATGTTTGTTTTAGCATATTGGAAATGTAAGCTTGGGTGAGGTTGTGGGTAATGGTATCTTTACAGTGAATCTGGATGTTACAATCTTAGTATAGCTTTAGTATAATTTTATTTTGGTGTGTGAGCATGTGTGTGTGATTGTGTGTGTCCACGTACATGTGTGTGTGCACGTTCAAGTGTGTGTGTGAGCGGATATTGCACTGTGAAGCAGGATGGCTCAGAGCCAGGGTTCAGTAATCACATCATCTCCTTTTATTAAATCTCCCTGCACTGCTTCTGAGTTATTAAAATTTCCCAGCATTCCCCACGATACAGCTCCCCCCGCCACCACACACACACACACACACACACACACACACACACACACACACGCTTGTGACTCACACACTAAGATGCCCACATACAAAAACAGACACATACACAAAAAAATGCTTGGTTGTTTGGTTGACCCAACTGCTGGGTTGCAGGTGTTTGGTCACTTGGTTGCGTGGTTTTCTTTAAAAACTGCTGGGTCATTGGTGCTGGGTTATTGATCCAGCAGGTCAGATCATTAGACTGGAGGCCTAGTTTAATAGGGTTGTTGCTTTCAGATAGTTATTTTTAGCCACCCATGAGAGTAAACATAATTCCTGTTAATCTGTTCTGTTGTATAGTTATCACACGTTTAGATCCATAAAGCTTACATAAGTGTATGAGTTCCCCTAAAAGCGTATGTAAATCCCACTGTTGCGATACAATAAGGTGGTATACCTTATTATAATTAAGCAATGAGGCCCGAGGTGGTGTGTGGTATATGGCCAATATACCACAGCTAAGGGTTGTTCTTACACACAATGCAACGCGGAATGCCTGGACACAGCTCTTAGCCGTGGAACAAAAGTGTGTGGACACCCCTTCAAATTAGTTTGGCTATTTCAGCCACACGCGTTGCTGACAGGTGTATAAAATCGAGCACACAAGCCTTGCAATCTCCATAGACAAACATTGACAATGGCCTTACTGAAGAGCTCAGTGACTTTTAACATGGCACCGTCATAGGATGCCACCTTTCCAACAACTCAGTTCATCGAATTTCTGCCCTACTAGAGCTGCCCCAGTCAACTGTAAGTGCTGTTATTGGGAAGTGTAAATGTATAGGAGCAACAATGGCTCAGCCGCGACGTGGTAAGCCACACAAGCTCACAGAACAGAACGCTGAGTGCTGAAGCACATAGCGTGCAAAAATGGTCTATCCTCATTTGCAACACTCACTACAGAGTTCCAAACTGCCTCCGGAAGAAACGTCAGCACAAGAACTGTTCGTCTGAAGCTTTATGAAATGGGTTTCCATGGCCGAGCAGCCTCACACAAGCCTAAGATCACCATGCACTATATCAAGCATTGGCTGGAGTGGTGTAAAGCTTGCTGCTATTGGACTCAGGAGCAGTGGAAATGTATTTTCTGGAGTGATGAATCACACTTCACCATCTGCAGTCAGACGAACGAATCTGGGAGAGAATGCTCCTGAGTCCGAATGCATAGTGTCAAGTGTAAAGTTTGGTGGAGGAGGAATAATGATCTGGGGATGTTTTTCATGGTTCGGGCTAGGCCCCTTAGTTCCAGTGGAGAGAAATCTTAATGCTACAGCATACAATGACATTCTAGACGATTCTGTGCTTCCAACTTTGTGGCAACAGTTTGGGGAAAGCATGACAATGTCCCCGTGCACAAAGCGAGGTCCATACAGAAATGGTTTGTCAAGATTGGTGTGGAAGTACTTGATTGGCCCGCACAGAGCCCTGACCTCAAACCCATCTAATACCTTTGGGATGAATTGGAACGCCGACTGCGAGCCAGGCCTAATCGCCCAACATCAGTGCCCGACCTCACTAATGCTCGTGGCTGAATGGAAGCAAGTCCCTGCAGCAATGTTCCAACATCTAATGGAAAGCCTTCCCAGAAGAGTGGAGTCTGTTATAGCAGCAAATGAGGGGGCCAACTCCATATTAATGCCCATGATTTTGGAATGAGCTGTTCGACGAGCACATGTCCACATACATTTGGCCATGTAGTGTATATTGGCCATATATCACAAACCCCCGAGCAGTGGTGGAAAAAGTACCCAATTGTCATACTTAAGTATCAAAAGTAAAAGTATAAATAATTTCAAATTCCTTATATTAAGCAAAGCAGATGGCACCATTTTCATGTTTTTAAAATGTACAGATGTACAGATAGTCAGGGGTACACTCCAATACTCAGACATAATTTAAAAACAATGCATTTATATTTAGTGAGTCTGCCAGATCAGAGGCAGTAGGGATAACCACGTGTTCTCTTGATAAGTGTGTGAATTGGACTATTTACCTGTTCTGCTAAGCATTCATCATGTAACAAGTACTTTTGGGTGTCAGGGAAAATGACCAAAGTACATCATTTTAAAGGAATGTAATGAAGCAAAAGTTGTCAAAAATATAAAAAGCAAAGTAAAGATATGCAAAAAAACTACTTAAGTAGTACTTTAAAGTACTTTTACTTAAGTACTTTACACCACTGCCCCAGAGGTACCTTAATGCTATTGTAACCTGGTTACCAACGTACCTAGAACAGTAAAAATAACTTCTGTCGTACACAGTCTTTTATATACTGGTTGGTTTGAGCCATGAATGCTGATTGGCTGACAGCCCTTTAGCCATGGTATATTGGTCATATACCACACTGCCTTGGGCTTTATTTCTTAAACATACCACGGCTGTCAGCCAATCAGCACTCAGGGCTCGAACCACCCAGTTAATAATACAGCATGTAATAAATTATCTTCACATTATAAAAGAATGTGTCAAATGCAAAAACAAAATAACAGGTGGCCAATAAAGCTGAGTTGACCTAGCTGAAAATAATTTAAGGATTATATTAAAACAGACCTAGCTGCTAGGTCAACTCAGCATGAGAGTAAAAACTACACAATTGATGGTTAAATTAACCCATGTTTGGATAATCCCAACAACTCAACTTGTCTGGGTCTGGGTCAAAATAACCTAGCGTGTGTTCTGTCCAATATTTAGCTAGCGTTGGGTTACCAAATAATCCAAATTGGGTTGTTTTTAACACAGCATTCTTTTGAGTGTATGGGTCACAGACACGGTACATCACAGAACAGTGATATACAAACAGAAACAACTTGCAATCACACACACATATGCAGATGGAAGGCATTTCCTTCAAAGCCTATGTGTACTTATAGACAACGTGCATCAGACAGTCTTATTTGATTTCCAAACATTTTGAGGTATACAGTATGAATGACTCTCTGATTAGTATAAAATACAATATCAAGGTCTATTACTAGCAGACCAGTCTCTCCATTGACTCTCAGTGCAACTATTTACACTGTTCACAATAATACTTTAGATATTTCATACTCTGATCTCGACTGAAAGACTACCCTTTAATGACAGTTCAGATATGGCATCACATGAAAAAATGTAATATACCTGCAAAGAGTAACAACTGAAAACTGTGCTTGATGCTTGGGAGAGTGTGAGAGGAATGTGATATGTGTGAGGACATGGATGAGTGTGTGTGTGTGTGTGTGTGTTTAGATAAAAGCTAATCCCCAGGCCACCAGAACGCAATATCCTGTCTGGCGGTTTCTCATTTCCTGTCTCTCTCTGGTGGAGAGGGATGCAGGGGGAGGGTGGAGGAAGACTGGGGAGGGGAGGAGACTCGTTGCCCCAGAAACAGGAGATACAGCCCCCCGATTTGAGAATGTTGACACCGCTCTCTCTCTGCCTCTCTCTGTCTCTCTCCCTCCCTCTCTCAGGTTCACTCCCATCTTTTCTTTTCTCTTTTTTTCTCTCGCTCTTCTTCTTTTATTATCTCAGATTTAATAACGGCGAGGCGAGCAGCTTGTTCTTCCATGAAACATTTATTAGCTGTCTGTAATGAAATTGTTGTGGGGGAGGCCAGATGATGGGGGACTCATCGGGCATTATGCAAAAACTATGGCAATATTACTGGGGGGTGACACAGACACACCTCGGCTCACACCTCACCTTCCTCCTCTTGTCTTCTCCTAAATCTCTCTTTTGCTCTCTCTTGCTTTTATCCAATTCTCACTCCCCATCTGCAATTTATCAACTTTCTCCAACTTCTCCTCATTTTCAGTCACATCTCTATTCTCTTTATGTCCTTTCTCTCTGTATTGTTTTGGCACAATGCATGCCTTGATATAAATGTATCACTGTAAGGTTCTGTTTCTCCATCTATTTTCTCTTCCTACCTCTTCTCTCTTTCACACCTCTTTCATCACCTGTTGACCTGAGCTGGGAGGTGACGTAAGAACCCTTACTGTGTGTCTGGTGGAAGAGAAGGAGTGTGTCTGAAATAGCACAATTTTACTTATATATAGGCACTACTTTTGACCAGAATGGTAACCTATTCCCTATATAGTGCACTATAGTGAAATACTTTAATGCCATTTAGTGTCATTTCAGATGGAGACAAGACATTGTGTTAAAAACCACAATACTACTCCTCAGTCTGGATATGGAGTACTAAAGTTGTCTGTGTCTGTCTGTCTGCCTGCCCATACCCCATGTGGACAACCATGTATGAGCCAAGACCAACAATATATCCCAAACGCACTCCTACAACCCCTCAGACTGAACTATAGTGAGTGCAAACATTTTCTAACAATTCCTAACAATTCTACAAAAAAAGTGAGTATACTTCAGAGTGGATATCATTGGCTGCAATAGGTTATGCTTCGGTTCAGACTATGTACTCCATTGCACAGTAGGCTTGCTGCAGTTGTGTTGATCAATCAGCTTTGTGGGTTTTTGGCATATATGTTTTAGCAGTATATGTTTTAGCAGTATGGGGTAGAATGTCTTGATTTAACCCATTCCCTCCACTGTGCATACTAACTAATTATCCATCTCCTAGCACAGTTATACTGTATATTACAGTACATACAGAATATAACTATATAATGGTACTGTGAGTATATAGTTATTCTCTTAGGCTTGCCATCACTGGAGTGGCTGAATACATTTGGTAATTAGCACTGTGTCCAATCAACCCCCTCCCTCCATCCCACTCTCCTGTCTCCTCCCATCCTGAGACACAAAGAGGCGCTGAGCGGAGAGACGATTAAGAGAAAACGAGGGATAAACAGAGAGATAAACTGATTGGTGTCATCACTGCTATCAATCTCAACGAGAGGGAAATGAGGTTTGGAATCGAGAAATATTATTACAAACCAGACAGTGATGAACGAGGTAATGGAGAGAGGAGGAGCGAGATAGGGAGAAGGATAAGGGGGATGGGTGGGAGAGATACTGTATCTGTGTGGAAGACATGATTTGTCTGTTCTTAATCCCAGCATAGGACAACAGTGATTCCACATATAACCATGTAAGATGAGAAGGTGGGCTTCTGGCCTGGCAGTTTGAGAGATTGTTTGGTCAGTAAACGTTGGTCTTGGCTGAAACTCTTGGGGTCTCCGCTCCGAATCCCAGTCCCTCCGTACTTTCCACACAAACCTCTAACTTTCGTTTCCTGTCTCTCTCCACTGTCTCTACTACTAAAAACATCAATGGTGTTTTTACCAACAATACCACCACCTATCGTGATACAGTGATATCCACTGTAGTGTTCTAAATGTTGATATCCAACCCATATGTGTGTGCAGTAGGAGCAGGCTATCTGTTGCCTGGTGAGCGGGGGGTGTAGATAGGCCTCAGAGCCCCCCACTTTAGACTGAACCTGGGCTCCAGGCTCCTCCAGGCTCTAGTCGCCAGCCGGGCCCCAGGGGCGCAGGGCCTTTATTGGTCTGAGACCTAGGTCAGCCCGGAGACTGCTCTCTGTTGCTCTGTGGGAAGTGTGTATCAGAGTGTGATTGGGGGATACTGGAGAGTCTGTATGGGCAGCGGTCTGTGTCTCTTTGCCTGTCTTGGAAATTGTGTGTAATAAAAACACACAACTCTCGCCTAAGAAAAAGGACTAACATGAAAATATTTGAAAACAATGGCTAGACGGAGATACTGTAGCGGGAGGAGGCAAACAGCAGGGCTCAGCAGAGTGGAACCATGCTCCTCATGTAATGAGTAACCCTAACCCTAGCTTCAACCACTACCCTTACTCTAGCTTCAACCACTACCCTAACCCTAGCTTCAACCACTACCCTAACCCTAGCTTCAACCACTACCCTAACCCTAGCTTCAACCACTACCCTTACTCTAGCTTCAACCACTACCCTTACCTAGCTTCAACCACTACCCTAGCTTCAACCACTACCCTAACCCTAGCTTCAACCACTACCCTAACCCTAGCTTCAACCACTACCCTAGCTTCAACCACTACCCTAGCTTCAACCACTACCCTAGCTTCAACCACTACCCTTACCCTAGCTTCAACCACTACCCTTACCCTAGCTTCAACCACTACCCTTACCCTAGCTTCAACCACTACCCTTACCCTAGCTTCAACCACTACCCCTACCCTAGCTTCAACCACTACCCCAACTTCAACCACTACCCCTACCCTAACTTCAACCACTACCCTTACTCTAGCCTCAACCACTACCCTTACTCTAGCCTCAACCACTACCCTTACTCTAGCCTCAACCACTACCCTTACTCTAGCCTCAACCACTACCCTTACTCTAGCCTCAACCACTACCCTTACTCTAGCCTCAACCACTACCCTTACTCTAGCCTCAACCACTACCCTTACTCTAGCCTCAACCACTACCCTTACTCTAGCCTCAACCACTACCCTTACTCTAGCCTCAACCACTACCCTTACTCTAGCTTCAACCACTACCCTTACTCTAGCCTCAACCACTACCCTTACTCTAGCCTCAACCACTACCCTTACTCTAGCCTCAACCACTACCCTTACTCTAGCCTCAACCACTACCCTTACTCTAGCTTCAACCACTACCCTTACTCTAGCTTCAACCACTACCCTTACTCTAGCTTCAACCACTACCCTTACTCTAGCTTCAACCACTACCCTTACTCTAGCTTCAACCACTACCCTTACTCTAGCTTCAACCACTACCCTTACTCTAGCTTCAACCACTACCCTTACCCTAGCTTGAACCACTACCCTTACTCTAGCTTCAAGTCCACATCCCGGTTCAACCATAACCCTAACTTCAACCACTACCCTTACTCTAGCTTCAACCACTACCCTTACCCGTGCTTCAACCACTACCCTTACCCTGGCTTCAACCACTACCCTTACCCTAGCTTCAACCACTACCCTTACTCTAGCTTCAACCACTACCATTACTCTGGCTTCAAGACCACATCCCGGTTCAACCCTAACCCTAAATCCAACTCCAACCATAATCCCCCACCTCCAAATTCACAATTGAAATTCTGATTAGCTCCACAAGCTAATACCTAGGCTTAGCTCAGTGGACTAACACAGTCTTAGGACTAACACTGGGAGATCTGGGTTCAGGAGACCTAGTCGGCCATTACAAGGTCACTATGAGAGTGCTATGGGAATGATACAGTAAGTACTCGATTCAATCAGATCCACTTTAGCCCGCGATAACCGACAACTGCATAGCAGTATTATTGTTTTATTTAGATGATGTTGGAGGTGGAACTGCGTTGGAATTGTCAAATCAGCAAGCGGCTCCCCGTGTTATACCTATCGCGGACATTGCCATTGGATGCACCCAGTCACATTTGTACAAACTGGTTGAATCTACACCTAAGCACACAACTCCAGACCGCAAAGGGTTACAGCAAAAAAAGAGACCTTCCTCCAATATTAAGCTTTCCACTATTTCTAGTAAAGTTCTTATACACAGACACTCACTCACTTCCAATTATCATACAGTGTGTGTGTGTGTGTGGTGCTGATGGAATGACTGCAGGGAACAAAAGGAAACATTGTTACTGATCTTCTGAAGGTCATAAGTAAAGATGTGTGCCAAGTCTCTCACAGAGACAGACATACACAGTACACACACTATATAGAAAGAGAGAGACTCATATGTATACTATATACAGTGGGGCAAAAAAGTATTTAGTCAGCCACCAATTGTGCAAGTTCTCCCACATAAAAAGATGAGAGAGGCCTGTAATTTTCATCATAGGTACACTTCAACTATGACAGACAAGGCAGGCAATACGCTCGACCTCATCTTTACTAGATGCTGTTCTTCCACTGACCTCATTGCAAATCCCCTCCAAGTCTCCGACCACTACCTTGTATCCTTTTCCCTCTCGCTCTCATCCAACACCTCCCACACTGCCCCTACTCGGATGGTATCGCGCCGTCCCAACCTTCCCTCTCTCTCCCCCGCTACTCTCTCCTCTTCCATCCTATCATCTCTTCCCTCCGCTCAAACCTTCTCCAACCTATCTCCTGATTCTGCCTCCTCAACCCTCCTCTCCTCCCTCTCTGCATCCTTTGACTCTCTATGTCCCCTATCCTCCAGGCCGGCTCGGTCCTCCCCTCCCGCTCCGTGGCTCGATGACTCATTGCGAGCTCACAGAACAGGGCTCCGGGCAGCCGAGCGGAAATGGAGGAAAACTCGCCTCCCTGCGGACCTGGCATCCTTTCACTCCCTCCTCTCTACATTTTCCTCCTCTGTCTCTGCTGCTAAAGCCACTTTCTTACCACTCTAAATTCCAAGCATCTGCCTCTAACCCTAGGAAGCTCTTTGCCACCTTCTCCTCCCTCCTGAATCATCCTCCCCCTCCCCCCCTCCTCCCTCTCTGCAGATGACTTCGTCAACCATTTTGAAAAGAAGGTCGACGACATCCGATCCTCGTTTGCTAAGTCAAACGACACCGCTGGTTCTGCTCACACTGCCCTACCCTGTGCTCTGACCTCTTTCTCCCCTCTCTCTCCAGATGAAATCTCGCGTCTTGTGACGGCCGGCCGCCCAACAACCTGCCCGCTCGACCCTATCCCCTCCCCTCTTCTCCAGACCATTTCTGGAGACCTTCTCCCTTACCTCACCTCGCTCATCAACTCATCACTGACCGCTGGCTACGTCCCTTCCGTCTTCAAGAGAGCGAGAGTTGCACCCCTTCTGAAAAAACCTACACTCGATCCCTCCGATGTCAACAATTACAGACCAGTATCCCTTCTTTCTTTTCTCTCCAAAACTCTTGAACGTGCCGTCCTTGGTCAGCTCTCCCGCTATCTCTCTCTGAATGACCTTCTTGATCCAAATCAGTCAGGTTTCAAGACTAGTCATTCAACTGAGACTGCTCTCCTCTGTATCACGGAGGCGCTCCGCACTGCTAAAGCTAACTCTCTCTCCTCTGCTCTCATCCTTCTAGATCTATCGGCTGCCTTCGATACTGTGAACCATCAGATCCTCCTCTCCACCCTCTCCGAGTTGGGCATCTCCGGCGCGGCCCACGCTTGGATTGCGTCCTACCTGACAGGTCGCTCCTACCAGGTGGCGTGGCAAGAATCTGTCTCCTCACCACGCGCTCTCACCACTGGTGTCCCCCAGGGCTCTGTTCTAGGCCCTCTCCTATTCTCGCTATACACCAAGTCACTTGGCTCTGTCATAACCTCACATGGTCTCTCCTATCATTGCTATGCAGACGACACACAACTAATCTTCTCCTTTCCCCCTTCTGATGACCAGGTGGCGAATCGCATCTCTGCATGTCTGGCAGACATATCAGTGTGGATGACGGATCACCACCTCAAGCTGAACCTCGGCAAGACGGAGCTGCTCTTCCTCCCGGGAAGGACTGCCCGTTCCATGATCTCGCCATCACGGTTGACAACTCCATTGTGTCCTCCTCCCAGAGCGCTAAGAACCTTGGTGTGATCCTGGACAACACCCTGTCGTTCTCAACCAACATCAAGGCGGTGGCCCGTTCCTGTAGGTTCATGCTCTACAACATCCGCAGAGTACGACCCTGCCTCACACAGGAAGCGGCGCAGGTCCTAATCCAGGCACTTGTCATCTCCCGTCTGGATTACTGCAACTCGCTGTTGGCTGGGCTCCCTGCCTGTGCCATTAAACCCCTTCAACTCATCCAGAACGCCGCAGCCCGTCTGGTGTTCAACCTTCCCAAGTTCTCTCACGTCACCCCGCTCCTCCGTTCTCTCCACTGGCTTCCAGTTGAAGCTCGCATCCGCTACAAGATCATGGTGCTTGCCTACGGAGCTGTGAGGGGAACGGCACCTCAGTACCTCCAGGCTCTGATCAGGCCCTACACCCAAACAAGGGCACTGCGTTCATCCACCTCTGGCCTCCCCGCCTCCCTACCACTGAGGAAGTACAGCTCCCGCTCAGCCCAGTCAAAACTGTTCGCTGCTCTGGCCCCCCCAATGGTGGAACAAACTCCCTCACGACGCCAGGACAGCGGAGTCAATCACCACCTTCCGGAGACACCTGAAACCCCACCTCTTTAAGGAATACCTAGGATAGGATAAGTATTCCCTCTCCCCCCCCCCTTTAAGATTTAGATGCACTATTGTAAAGTGACTGTTCCACTGGATGTCATAAGGTGAATGCACCAATTTGTAAGTCGCTCTGGATAAGAGCGTCTGCTAAATGACTTAAATGTAAATGTAAATGATGATAAATAAAAAAATCAGAATCACATTGTAGGATTTTTAATCAGTCAGGAAGTTAAAGCTTGGTCGCAAATGGGTCTTCCAAATGGACAATGACCCCAAAGTTGTGGCAAAATGGCTTAAGGACAACAAAGTCAAGGTATTGGAGTGGCCATCACAAAGCCCTGACCTCAACCCTATAGAAAATGTGTGGGCAGAACTGAAAAAGCGTTTGCGAGGAAGGAGGCCTACAAACCTGACTCAGTTACACCATCTCTGTCAGGAGGAATGGGCCAAAATTCATCCAACTTATTGTGGGAAGCTTGTGGAAGGCTACCCGAAATGTTTGACCCAAGTTAAACAATTTAAAGGTAATGCTACCAAATACCAAACTTCTGACCCACTGGGAATGATGAAAGAAATAAAAGCTTAAATAAATAATGTTCTCTACTATTATTCTGACATTTCACATTCTTAAAATAAAGTGGTGATCCTAACTGACCCAAGACAGGGAATTCTTACTATGATTAAATGTCAGGAATTGTGAAAAACTGAGTTGAAATGTATTTGGGTAAGGTGTATGTACACTTCTGACTTCAACTGTACACACTATATAGAGAGAGACTCAACACATATATACACACACACACACACACACACACGCACATATACCCTGCTCAAAAAAATTAAGGGAACAACACAATGTAACTCCAAGTCAATCACACTTCTGTGAAATCAAACTGTCCACTTAGGAAGCAACACTGATTGACAATACATTTCACATGCTGTTGTGCAAATGGAATAGACAACAGGTGGAAATTATAGGCAATTAGCAAGACACCCCCAATAAAGGAGTGGTTCTGCAGGTGGTGACCACAGACCACTTCTCAGTTCCTATGCTTCCTGGCTGATGTTTTGGTCACTTTTGAATGCTGGCGGTGCTTTCACTCTAGTGGTAGCATGAGACGGAGTCTACAACCCACACAAGTGGCTCAGGTAGTGCAGCTCATTCAGGATGGCACATCAATGCAAGCTGTGGCAAGAAGGTTTGCTGTGCCTGTCAGCGTAGTGTCCAGAGCATGGAGGCGCTACCAGGAGACAGGCCAGTACATCAGGAGACATGGAGGAGCACGTAGGAGGGCAACAACCCAGCAGCAGAACCGCTACCTCCGCCTTTGTGCAAGGAGGAGCAGGAGGAGCACTGCCAGAGCCCTGCAAAATGACCTCCAGCAGGCCACAAATGTGCATGTGTCTGCTCAAACGGTCAGAAACAGACTCCATGAGGGTGGTATGAGGGCCCGACGTCCACAGGTGTGGGTTGTGCTTACAGCCCAACATCGTGCAGGGCGTTTGGCATTTGTCAGAGAACACCAAGATTGGCAAATTCCCCACTGGCGCCCTGTGCTCTTCACAGATGAAAACAGGTTCACACTGAGCACATGTGACAGACGTGACAGAGTCTGGAGACGCCGTGGAGAACGTTCTGCTGCCTGCAACATCCTCCAGCATGACCGGTTTGGCGGTGGGTCAGTCATGGTGTAGCATTTCTTTTCCTCCATGTGCTCCCCAGAGGTAGCCTGACTGCCATTAGGTACCGAGATGAGATCCTCAGACCCCTTGTGAGACCATATGCTGGTGCGGTTGGCCCTGGGTTCCTCCTAATGCAAGACCTCATGTGGCTGGAGTGTGTCAGCAGTTCCTGCAAGAGGAAGGCACTGATGCTATGGACTGGCCCGCCCGTTCCCCAGACCTGAATCCAATTGAGCACATCTGGGACATCATGTCTCGCTCCATCCATGCTTTAGTCCAGGTCTGGGAGGAGATCCCTCAGGAGACCATCCACCACCTCATCAGGAGCATGCCCAGGCGTTGTAGGGAGGTCATACTTGTTTTAAGGACATTACATCAAAGTTGGATCAGCCTGTAGTGTGGTTTTCCACTTTAATTTTGAGTGTGACTCCAAATCCAAATTTGATTTCCATTGATAATTTGTGTGATTTTGTTGTCAGCACATTTAACAATGTCAAGAAAAATAAGAATATAAGAATATTTAATTCATTCAGATGTGGAGGATGTGTTATTTTAGTGATCCCTTTATTCTTTTTGAGCAGTGTATATTTTTTTATTTTACATTTATTTAACTAGGCAAGTCGGTTAAGAAAAAATTCTTATTTTCAATGACGGCCTAGGAACAGTGGGTTAACGGCCTGTTCAGGGGCAGAACGACAGATTTGAACCTTGTCAGCTCGGGGATTTGAACTTGCAACCTTCCGGTTACTAGTCCAACGCTCTAACCACTTGAGCTACCCTGCCTCCCCATATACACTGTATAGAGACTCAAATCTATCTCTATATGAGAGATTCATATAGAGATATATAGCCTACTTACAACATGGGAGCAAGTCTACTCTGTATAGGTTAAGTCTTTGATCTAGGTTAGACAATACAACATGGTCACCCATTCTATACTTTCAATAATGATATGTATGTACCAATATCGAATGCGATAAGCAAGATTTTCTTAGACACCTGAACTCATGGGTAACAGCTAAACTGTATATGTCAAAGTATTCACACCCCTTGACATTTTGTTGTGTTACAGTCTGAATTTAAAATGTATTAAATTGAGATGTTGTGTCCTTGGCCTACACACAATACTCCATAATGTCAAAGGGAATGATGTTTTATCCATCTCTACAAATTAATAAAAAATGTAAAGCTGAACTGTCTTTAGTCTATGTATTCAACCCCTTTGTGCTGAACAAGTCACAAAATAAGTTGCATGGACTCACTCTGTGTGCAATAATAGTGTTTAACATGATTTTTGGATGACTACCTCATCTCTGTACCACACACACAATTATCTGTAAAGTCCATCAGCCAAGCAATGAATTTCAAAGACAGATTCAACCACAAAGACCAGTGAGGTTTTCCAATGCCTCGTTAAGAAGGGCACCTATTGGTAGGTGACTTTAAAAAAAAAGCAGACATTGAATATCCCTTTGAGCATGGTGAAGTTATTAACTACACTTTGGATAGTATACACCCAGTCACTACAAAGATACAGGTGTCCTTCATAACTCAGTTGCCGGAGAGAAAGGAAACCGCTCAAGGATTTCACCATGAGGCTAATGGTAACTTTAAAACAGATACAGAGTATAATGGCTGTGATAGGCGAAAACTGAGAACCGATCAACAATGTTGTAGTTACTCCACAATACTAACCTAATTGACAGAGTCAAAAGAAGGAAGCTTGTACAGAATAAAAAATATTCTAAAACATGCATCCTGTTTGCAACAGAACACTAAAGTAATACTACAAAAAAAGCGGCAAAGAAATGTACTTTATGTCCTGAATACAAAGCGTTATGTTTGGGGAAAATACAACAGATCACAAACTCTTCACGTTTTCAAGCATGGTGGTGGCTGCATCATGTTATGGGTATGCTCGTCATCGGCAAGGATTAGGGAGTTTTTTAAGATAAAAATAAACGGAATAGAGCTAAGCAGAGGTTAAATCTTAGAGGAAAACCTGGTTCACTCTGCTTTCCAACAGACACCACGATATAAATGCACCTTTCAACATGACAATAACCTAAAACACAATGCCAAATTTACACTGGAGTTGCTTACAAAGAAGACATTGAATGTTCCTGAGTAGCATAGTTACAATTTTTACTTAAAATTGTCTTGAAAATCTATGGCAACGCTTGGCTGTCCAGCAATGATCAACAACCAATTTGATAGAGCTTGAAGAATTTCAAAAATAATAATGTGCAAGTATTGTACAATACAGGTGTGCAAAGAGACTTACCCAGAAAGACTCATAGCTGTAATAGCCGCCAAAGGTGACTCTAACATGTATTGACTCAGGGATTGAATACTTATGTAATCAAGATATATTTTTTTTCATTAATGTTTTACAAATATTATAAATTGTTCTTCCGCTTTGACATTACAGAGTATTTTGTGTAGATCGTTGACAATTAAATCCATTTTAATCCCACCTTGTAACACAACAAAATGTGGGAAAAGTAATGGAGTATGATTACTTACTGAAGGCACTGAAGTAGCAGACACTTTTAGAGGGACTGAGACAGTGAACTCATTACCTCAATACCATTTCATATCTGTCGCACTCCAATTCCCCCTACTAACCTCACCCAAATTACCCCGGAACGAAACACACTAATCTTAGTTGTCTATTATTTACATGCTAAGCATTTACAAAGAAGCAGTAACTGAAAACTTCTCTACTACCCTCTCCACTATATATCCCCCTTCACCTAACCTTTTGTCTGTCTCTCCCTCCCTCCCCTCTCTCTCATCCAGATGTCTGCTACAGTGGGAGAGTCTGTGAGCCTGGACGTCGTCTGACACTTTTCACAAGAATGATAACGACCTGCAGGCTATGTCCTTCAGCCATCCATCCCCAGGGATCTCACACACACCACCAACAAACAAACACACACACACGACCACACACATGCATACACACACGTTGAACACATGCACGCACACACACCCACACATACTGACCAACAGACCCCCCAGACTGATGGAAACTCCACACCAAGGCACATTTATCAGAGAGGAAAGTGGCGCTAGCTTACTGCCACACTAATAGCAATCAAGCGTTTCATGTATATACCCACCAAACATTCAGGGACTAGTGTCTGCAGGTTTAATTTTTTTCCTTTCAATTTAGACCTAGACAACTAGGTGAGGGGAGTTATTTACTAATGTGACCTTAATTCATCAATCAAGTTCAAGGGAGGAGCAGAAACACGCAGACACTGGGCCCTACATGGAATGATTTTGACACGTTTTCCATATGTTCTGTCATATATTCCACATATACCAGTTCCTATAAGCTCCTGAGCCATTTCACAAGTTTTTTCTATCCCAAAACCAGCACACCTGATTCAGGGGTGGCACAAGGAGGAGGTGATAAAACACATTGATTAAGACAACGCAAACTCTAACGTGTGTGAGTCATTTCACAAGTTTGCTCTATCCCGAAACCAGCACACCTGATTCAGGGGTGGCACAAGGACTAGGTGACAAAACACATTGATTAAGACAACGCAATCTCTAACGTGTGTGTGTGTGTGTCTTTTGGGATTTTAGTAGTATTGACGTTCTCTTACTTTTCGTAGTCATGCTTGCAGTACAGCAGACGGTCTCTGCAGTAGCATGTCCCACTAAGCGCGCTCAGACACACCGCACACTTGACGCAGGTCTCGTGCCACGAGCGCTCGTTGACACGCAGTAGGAAGCGATCCGCAATGGGCGACTCACACCCCGCGCACACCTCGCCCCCTCCGCCCATATGTTCTGAACCTGAGGAGAGAGGGGGCACAGGGCAAAGGGGATACCTAGTCAGTTGCACAACTGAATGCATTCAACCTAAATATGTCTTCCGCATTGAACCCTAACCATCTGAATCAGAGAGATACGGAGGCTGCCTTAATCGAAGTCCACGTCATTGGAGGATATTGTGTGTGTGTGTGTGTGTGTGTGTGTGTGTGTGTGTGTGTGTGTGTGTGTGTGTGTGTGTGTGTGTGTGTGTGTGTGTGTGTGTGTGTGTGTGTGTGTGTGTGTGTGTGTGTGTGTGTGGCCAAATCTGTAAATGTCAAGCAGAACTTGATTTTTTTTGGTTAATTCGATATTACCTACCGGCAAGGTCCATAATTATTTTATGACAAAAATAGCATAACATAAAGTTCAGAATTTAAAACGTTCTGTCACTATAACCTTTGACATTTCAATGGATATTAATTTCATTATTGGACTATAATGTTAAAATAATTATGTGCCAGTCAGGCCCAAGATGTCAGTCCCATTTCACTCCTCACCGAATGGCGTGGAGGCTGGAGGCTGCTGAAGACATGATTGGGTCTCCTCTGTTTTCATCCCGTCCCTCCTTCCTTCGTCGTGTTCGCTGGACGAGAAGGAGAAGAGAGAAAAAAGGACAGTTACCCTCTAAATACAAGCCTACAGTCAACAAGTGTGTAGAAGGAAAACATTGAGGGCAGATTGTCGTCGCCGAAAAGTGAGAAAGAGGATATACTGTAAAGGGGAAATAAAACGCATCAAAAGTCAATGAAAGACACGTAGGCTAAGGCCTAAACATGACCGTGGATATTATATTTCGGTGTCCTCTTGAAAACATATTTAATATTCAAATGTATGAATTAATTACATAAACAGTCGACCTGCAATGCGCACATATTGCAACAGGAATAAAATCCTATACAAGTATTGCCTCGGAATGGATAAATGTATAGGAAATAAAAATAAATGTGCTAGGCTTAATAGGTTACTAAATTCGGTCTACTCAACAGAGTTTTAAACACCTGACACACTGAGATTTAACGTTGGAGCCGAAGGTGGTGTGTGGTCCTATTCATGTTTATTTATTTGCATATATGATACCCGAAGTCAGATTGGGGGTCGAACCGGATATCTGGTTTTGCCCCAATATTGACCAAAAACAGGTCGGGATTAAACCCCGTGACCTGCTGACGCCACACCGCTACACAAACCCAGAAACGGCCCAAATCCATCCCAGTCCCATGTTGGAGAGGAAAAATGCAATACCGGATATTTCAAATAAATAAAGATAATTTTGTCGAATACATTCATAGAAATTCATGAATTCAAAATTCCAACTAAAGCATGAGGATTCATTAATATACTTTGAATAATAATACCAATATGAATAATAATGCGCTAATAACTGTTAATATAATAATAATAATAATAATATGATAATATAATTACTAACGGTATTAATGGTGTGGTAGGCTATAGAATTGCTCAATACCGACACTTAGTAATGGACTTCTCAGTCCATGAACACAAACGTAATCTACATAAATCGTGACATTTCAATAATTCAATAGGCCTATTGCAACATAGCGTGAACATGTTTATCTATTAATCGACAGTATTCTAAATCAAAGTGACTTTACATTTGGTTTTTAGGAATATTTATAATTAAGAACGCCTAAATCTAATTCCAGCCGATACCCTACATTTCGAAAGGAACTAATTGTTCTGAATGACCGATTTAATTGAAATACATTATTTGGTTTTTAAATTGATCTAGGCTTTAAATGATACATTCTCAATTATTGGGTTAAAATATAACAATTCTTAATCGAATATGAAGCTTACATGTTTATGAACTGAACTGATAAAGACTTTCAAGATACCTTTGCTCTTATTGGAGGAATTAGGGTGTCACTGCTTCGAATAAAAATACGTAAGTAATAAGTAAGTAATTAAAAAAAATAAAACCTGAAAAATCATCAAGAAATGTGAATCATTATTGATTTAGGCTATATGAATACATAGGCTAAAATTTCATTTACACCGTCATTACTAATCGAAATAATTATTAGGCCTTGCATAAAATAGCCTACTAAATCAAATAATTTAGGCCTATTCATGTGCATAGACTACAGAACTGTATCCACTAACTTCAAAAATATGTATTTCAATGGATTATTATTCCAAAAGATCACAACTGTGATTACAAGATAGGCTATAACATACTATTAGAAAACCACATAAACCAATAAAATCACTTGAAAAGCAAATATGGAATATTCTTGTTTTCGACTAACTGCTATAATGGACACTGTATGTCATAGAATTTGAGCCTTGTTGTTGCCTTGCTTGCCAAAGCGCGCGCGTCTCTATTCGCCTATTTCTAAGAGCACATAACTGATTGCAATTTCATGTATATTATTTATAGCTGTGTAATGCAGGCAAATACTGTTGACCAGAACGGTATATCCGTAAACTACTATCATATAAGCTTTATGTTATACCGATAATATACAGGACAAAACTGAAGGGGCACCTGGTTTAGTCTCACCCCCCCCTCTAAATAAAAAGCATAGGCCTATATAAATCTTTAGGCCCTGTGTGGTGACAGGGATATCAAAGCTTTACACATTGGTTAACATTGAGAAACTTTATAGGTGAAGAACAATATGTTCTGTGAACACCAAAGTCTGGGGAATGTGCTCAGAAGTTGTAGGTTAAGGTTAGGGTCAGGTAAGGGTTATGGTTAAGGTTAGGGTAAGGGTCGGGTTTAAGATTAGGGTTTAGGGTAGGGATGTCCCATGGATCGCAGCACTAATAATGAAAGATCACCTATATGCACCGCATTTGCTGGTACTGCCGTCAACTTTCTTGGAGCTATGTTATTACTGCATCATCATCACACGTTCACAATAAGGCTAATCTACATTTTATTTCATATTTTCCCTTATATTTCCCCCATTATATTCACATAACTAGGCTACCACTGCCTTTTTCAATTTGCTTCACCCTGTAGCCTATATTATCCACAACATGTTGATATAAACGTGTAGGCTACTGTTTATAAACGTGTAGGCTTCTACTGGATAAATAGTCTATTTCTTTATGGGCTAATACCACCCCACATTTCTACAACTCATTGGAAAGACATGCATACATTGACTTTTCAGATCAAATCAAATCTAACTTTATTTGTCACATGCGCCGAATTACAAGTGTAGACCTTACCGTGAAATGCTTACTTACAAACCCTTAACCAACAGTGCAGGTTAGTTGAGTTAATTTTTACATGTAGGTAGGGGTGAAGTGACTATGCATAGATAATAAACAGCGAGTAGCAGCAGTGTACAAAACAAATGGAGGGGGGGGGGGTCAATGTAATAGTCCGGTGGCCATTTGATTAATTGTTCAGCAGTCTCATGGCTTGGGGTGTAGAAGCTGTTAACTAAGGACCTAGATTTGGCGCTCCGGTACCGCTTGCCGTGCGGTAGCAGAGAAAACAGTCTATGACTATTGGCTTACAACCGAGGTTGTGGCTATTATCAAATGATATACTCTGTATCAAACTCGATGAAGAGCGAGACTCCATCATCATCAATATCATACAGGTAGAAATAAGATAGGCCAGTACTTTTCATACCCATCAACGGGGGCCCCATACGTTCCACGACGTCTGGAGGTCAGGTGAATCAGGTGTGCTAGCTCAGAGCTCTCATCCGGAACCCCGAGACACCAGCCCGTTCCAAAACTTTGCATAGTTTACATTTTGGAACGGGCTGGGGTCTCGGGGTTCCTGATGAGAGCTCTGAAAACCCCGGAGATAGGCTATAATAATTTCAAAATGTCGATAAGGACTAAAGGTTTACTATGGACCTCAAGCCTATAATAAGACAGAACATGTATCTCGACAACCTTATTATTCAACAAAATATTAAAGTCAAATATTACAAACTATTTGGGTATTTAAATTTATGCTATGTTAAAGTTGATAGGCCTACAAATATGAAATGAAGTAGGCTAGTCAAATAGCAGATTAGGTTACAGGCAATATGCAACACATAACCTACACTTGGATAAAAGTCAAACCTTTGTAGGGATTCCCATCAGCCTCTGAAATAATAACATCGAGAAAACGATGTAGGATCACTCCTATTTCCAAGGAAGAATAAGACACGTAAAGGGGGTGGCCTGGTTAAATGTGCTGAAAAATGTCAAACACTTTATATTTGCAACATATCTGCGATTTGAGGTTGGCAATGCACCGACAACCTGTCGACGCGTTCTGGATGTTGGCGGCAGACGCACATACCTTGAGGTGAAACACACTCCTTCCGAAACCTCTATCGGTAGCATTAAAATATCATAAGACTATTCGGTCCGTGAATGTGCACGCGTCGTATAGTCCTATTTCAAACTCCAGAAGGTGAATAGCAGCAAAATAGCATGTTATGTTAAGGCAAACTATTCTATTGTGCTCTCTTTTCTCCCCGTCGCTCTAAAGCGGACGGAGTTCGGTGGGCATAAAACGACTGAGAGGAGGAGGAGCAGGAGAAACGGCGACGGTTCTTAAGGTGAGGGGGGTGTATTGACGTAGTGATAACGTGCTGTAATGGTAAAATGGATCATATGGAATCACTATCGGGTGATCAATGCTGTTCTTTTTTGGATAATTGGATTGTTTAACAAAACCATCATGCATTAGAAATGACAATAAAATTACTTTCAATAAAATTCACTGTAAAAATTTTTTTTTGCCATTGACCATCAATGCGTAGTTTATACATACTCTTTTGAAATAGTGCTGCTGCATTATAGGAACTATTACAGCGAATTACTTGTATGAGATTTTGTTATTTCAAAACGTATCCTACGCTTGGCTATACCCATATTCTCAACTGTTGAGATGACATCGAAATATTTAGATAGTTAGGCCTATAAAGGTTCAATCAAAAGTGGCGCACATTTTGGTTTTTGCCCCTAGCACTACACAGCTAATTCAGATAATCAACTAATCTTCAAGCTTTGATCATTTGAATCAGCTGTGTAGTGTTAAGGAAAAAAACTAAACGTGCACCCCTTGGGGTCCCGAGGACCGAGTTTGGGAAACGCTGGGCGAGGCCCTATACGTGGTATGACCAACCTACATGTGTAAAGAGAAAGGGTTTGATGAGACAAAACATACACCTAACTAAACAATTAGAAACAAATGTTTTCCTACTTGCTAGAAACAACAAGTGGTTGATTTAACGTTTGGCCCCTTTTGTAAAATAAATAAATAAAATTAAAAATAAATATATATATATAAAACTTTTCATGCAGTGAATTCTACTGCCACCGTGTGGCATCCTACTCTTCTTACATGATGATAAAGTGAATCACACCAGGAATTCTATGGAATGCTTTTGTACGAAGTCCATACAGGAATTAATCTGACTGGAATTCATATCAAATGGATCCAAATGTGGAAATAGTTGTAGTTAGAAGTTAACATGGAATATATTATAAAAGGGAAGCTCAATGTAAAAGTGCATCTTTATATTTGTTTATTAATATAAATCTTACAGCATTCCAATGAGCTGCCTATAAAACACAGAAAAATCCCACATGTATCAACCATTTGTTTACAGTAAAAGCCTGACATTCACGTTTTTAAGGGAATAACAAACAGTGCACGAAACACGTGTCAGAGCTGGAGAGGGATCAACTTTTTTCAGAATTCATAAAGAGGATGAGGGTATAGATAGAGATTTATTGACCAGCCCTATGACCGTAAGAGGACAGACTATCTAAGCCTATGTATTTGTGTGTGCTATGCTGCATAGAGCATACTTCTCCCCACAACTCTCAAACTCTATCGAAATATTTCCCTTAGCAGTGCCGAGTTACAAATATTTCAGAGCAGTCCAGATGAACTTTACAAAAAAAAATCACATATTTGTTTGGTCCAAGTTTAACTGGAGAGAGAGAGACTGTCAACAAGTCTGTCTGCAGTCTGTAACTATGCCAGGGTTGGACTCCAGAAAGAGAGAGTGCTTCCTCATTATAAGGATGAATCTGTGTCCCAAATGGAACCCTATTCCGAATCCTTACATAGGGCGCTGGTCAACAGTAATGTACTATTGGGGATAGAGCGCCATTTGGGGCGGAGGCACATGGACTTCTCTTTAAAGGGGTTATTACAGTGATTCTCCTGCTATATTTAGGTTCTGGAGTCACTTCTTCACCAGAGCTGGCTGTTGGTTGCCAGCCCAATCTTGGCTTGTTAGAGATACAGTGTGTATTCATTAGTGCACACCATAGCAAATCGTTTCACAATGAAAACAAGTTTCGGTATCACTTTATAATAACTCCATGTAATAAAGCATTTATAATGGATCAGTAAATAGTTTATTCATCACTTATTCATCATTACTCATTCATAAAATGTTTAATATAAACTCAGCAGAAAAATAAAACTCCCCTTTTTCAGGACCCTGTCTTTCAAAGATAATTCATAAAAATCCAAATAACTTCACAGATCATTGTAAAGGGTTTAAACAACTGTTTCCCATGCTTGTTCAATGAACCATAAACAATTAATGAACATGTACCTGTGGAACGGTTGTTAAGACACTAACAGTTTACAGACGGTAGACAATTAAGGTCACAGTTATGAAAACTTAGGACACTATAAAGAGGCCTTTCTACGGACTCTGAAAAGCACCAAAAGAAAAAAGACAGCACTACAGGGAGACAAGACGGACAGCTGATCGTCCTCGCAGTGGCAGACCACGTGTAACAACACCTGCACAGTACATTCGGTACATCAGAACATCACACCTGCGGGACAGGTACAGGATAACAACAACTGCCCGAGTTACACCAGGGACGCACAATCTATGCTGAGTAAACATTTTTTTTTTAATTCTGAAAATGCTAACGTTAGCATTTCTTGGCAGTGATATTTCTACCAAAACCAAAGTGTGGATTGCAGTCACGCCTTAGAGCAGTCTATAGACTGCGTGCGAGGTAGGGAAACAAATATCTGAATTCATAACTTCGCTGAATTATCCCATTATGTTTAAAGAGTCACTACCTTTAAAGGCCCAGTAAAAGTGCCGCCAAACGAAGCCGTGTGAAAATAGTCTGTGGTTAAAGGACTGAAGCACTGGAAGCATTTTAAAGTTATAGATGTAACATTTATATCTGCAAATCATACATGGAACACATCTACCTCAATCACATAGGCCTATCGGTAGTAATGGAGGAATAGAGAGAACAACCAAGGTTGACAACATTAGTAAAACATTCACATTACAATAGAGGGCTGCATTCCCGTGGGAGACAGGGTGCGGGACTGCAGTTGGGTTCGGGTTCAGTTTTCGTGAATATATTGATATATTTCCTTAAAGGCCCAGCGCAGTCAAACACTAGATTTTCCGGTGTTTCATATATATATTTCCACAATATGAGTTTGAAATAATACGAGGTTGAAATAATAATGTGAAATTGTGAAAATTATGATAATGCCATTCTACTTTTAAAAAATTGCCTGTTTTGGTGGGACGAAGTTTTGGCCTGCCTGGGGGTAAATGAGTTAATAGACCATTAAGAAAGAGCTCCAAACCTTCTGTCAACAACAGCTACTGTAGTTTTTTAGGTTTCCCCTCCCACCCAGACCACTCCTAGACAGTCCTAGCAAAATTATTTCTTGAGAAATTTCTCTTTGCTAAGAAGCTATTTTTTGTTTCTTTTTGACCATTTTAAGGTTACCCAGAAATGATTTGATATTGAGATAAAAACATCTGCATTGCACCTTTAAACATCCTGTGTTGTGTCCTTGTTCTTTTACCATTGATACTGTATATTCTAGGCTATTTTCAGACCTTAAGGAGCATCAGGTACAGCTGGACTGTCTACCAATGGCATGTCCATCTTCTTGTGAAAAGTTACACTGGTCACTCAAAACATTTCTAAAGTACCTATAAAGTGTAAATAGCACACACTTTAGACGAGGCCATGCAAAAAGACATAACTAATGATTATTAAATTGTTTAAATGACCTATATTAAACGTCTTCTGAATGAAGTAATGATGAATAAATGATGAATAATCTATTTACTAATCCATTACAAATTCTTTATTACGTGGAGTTATTATGAAGTGCTACCAGAGTTTCTATTGGATATATTCAGGTAGGTCCCTCCCCGCTTGGTTCAGTTTGGTTTCTGTTGAAGACAGACAGTGTGCATGACTGGAATTTTCATGGAAGTCCTTCTGTTAATTATCATTACTGCACATGTTTTGATGCAAATTATACATACAGTATAGGCCTTAATTATGTAAAGTCAAGATTTGGCCCTGTATATAGACAGTGCGTATGGACAGTGTGCGAGTAGGCCCTTTGATGAGCTTTTCATTTATGTGCATCACTGTGATGAGTTACAGTACCAGTCAAAAGTGTGGACACACCTACTCATTCAAGGGTTTTTCTTCATTTTTTTACTATTATCTACATTGTAGAATAATAGTGAAGTCATCAAAACTATGAAGTGACTCATATGGAATCATGTAGTAACCAAAAAAGTGTTAAATCTAAATATATTTTATATCTGAGAATCTTCAAAGTAGCCACCCTTTGTCTTGATGACAGCTTTGCACACTGGTATTCTCTCAACCAGCTTCATGAGGAATGCTTTTCCAACAGTCGAAGGAGTTCCCACATATGCTGAGCACTTGTTGTCTGCTTTTCCTTCATTCTATGGTCCAACTCAACCAAACCCCCCCAAAAAATGATATAGTACCAGTAAGCGCAAACCAGATGGGATGGCGTATCGCTGCAGAATGCTGTGGTAGCCATGCTGCTTATGTGTTGTTGTTTTTTTAAACGTGCCTTGAATTCCGCGAACCGGGAGACCCATGGGGCGGCGCACAATTGGGCCAGTTTCGTCCGGCTTAGGGGAGGGTTTGGCCGGCAGGGATGTCCTTGTCCCATCGTGCAGTAGCGACTCCTGTGGCGGGCACGCTGACATGGTCGCCAGGTGCACAGTGTTTCCTCCGACATATTGGTGCGGCTAGCTTCCGGGTTAAGTGGGCATTGTGTTAAGAAGCAGTGCGGCTTGGTTGAGTTGTGTTTCGGAGGATGCACGGCTCTCTATCGTCGTCTCTCCCAAGTCCGTAAGGGAGTTGCAGCGATGAAACAAGACTGTAACTACCAATTGGATACCACAAAATTAGGGAGAAAATGGGGTAAAAGAAAAGTGTGCCTTGATTTTTAAATAAATCACTGACAGTGTCACCAGCAAAGCACCATCACTCCTCCTCCTCCATGTTTCATGGTGGGAACCACACATGCAGAGAACATCTGTTCACCTACTCTGCTTCTTACAAAGACACGGCGGTTGGAACAAAAAAATCTAAAATTTGGACTCATCAGACCAAAGGACAGATTTCCACCTGTCTAATGTCCATTACTCGTGTTTCTTGGCCCAAGCAAGTCTCTTCTTATTATTGGTGTCCTTTAGTAGTGGTTTCTTTGCAGCAATTCGACCATGAAGGCCTGATTCACGCAGTCTCTTCTGAACAGTTGATGTTGGGATGTGTCTGTTACTTGAACTCTGTGAAACAGTTATTTGGGCTGCAAACAGAGTTGCAGTTAACTCTAATGAACTTATCCTCTGCAGCAGAGGTAACTCTGGGTCTTCCTTTCCTGTGTCGGTCCACATGGTTTATGTGACTGCACTTGAAGGAACATTAAAAAATTCTTGACATTTTCCGGGTTGACTGACCTTCCTGTCTTAAAGTAATTATTTTTGCTTATTTGAGGTGTTTTTGCCAGAATATGGACTTCATCTTTTACCAAATAGGCCTATCTTCTGTATACCACCACTACCTTGTCACAACACGATTGGCTCAAACGCAATAAGAAGGAAAGAAATTCCACAAATTAACTTTGAACAAGGCACATCTGTTAATTGAAATGCATTCCAGGTCACTACCTCATGAAGCTGGTTGAGAGAATGCCAAGCGTGTGCAAAGCTGTCATCAAGGCAAAGGGTGGCTACTTTGAAAAATATAAAATATATTTTGTTCAACACTTTTTTTGGTTACTACATGATTCCATATGTGTTATTTCATAGTTTTGATGTCTTCACTATTATTCTACAATGTAGAAAATAGTCAAAAATAAAGAAAAACCCTTGAATGAGTAGGTGTGTCCAAACTTTTGACTGGTACTGTTCTGTATTTATGAGTATTCTGGAGTAATCATGTATGTTCTGTATTTATGAGTATTCTGGAGTAATCATGAGCGGATATACATTTTCACTGTATTTGTAAAAAAACATTTGAAGTTACACAGTACAATTCATCCCTTCTAGGGGTTTAACCATAGAAATAGAATCCTGCCAGTCACGAAACGATTTGAAAGAGGAATGTCCATTCTTGAATGTGGTTCTAATTCTATGGTTTAAAGTTTCATCCTTCCTCAGACAAAGTGTTGCTGCAGTCCTGAGGGGCTGCGTCTGAGCTTCAGTCCTGACAGGATCCTCTGGCCCGGGCCACTCAGACCCTCCTCTCCGACCTGTCTCCGCCTCTCACTCAACCACCCCTGACAGTTATTGGACTGGTTCACGTTCAGCTGAGACAATGTGGCTAACCGACTCCTAAGGCACACCTCCTGAGCACCGGTGCTCGGTGTCGCTACTGCTGTTGCAGCTATTGAGGGTTCTACTACCACTGTCCCTGCCCGCAGTCTGCCCTGTGGAACCTCATATGGGCGTGTCTTCTCTCTTTCTGTCTGGTTCTCTGGTGCGTGGCCTCCAGCCTGGCTGAGCAGGTGGTAGGCGGTGGTCTCGGGGTGGAGCTCCAATCGAAGGCTTCTCCTTCTCGGGCTACCAGGGTCAGGGGAGGGGCAACGACTGCTGTCTTCGCTCCTCGACTGGTTTCTCCTCCTCTCTTCCTCTTCATCCTCCTCTTCCCCGAGCAGCCCTGCCCTGGTAGTGCCCGCAGAGCGGCGGAGACCCAGGGTGGGCTGGCGCCGGTATTTGACAGGCTGCCTACTGAAGTGGCTCTGTGGCTGGGTCCCCACAGAGGGAGAGTCCCCTGGTTCTAGACCCCACACCAGATCACCCAGAGCAGCAGCCTCTGCTGATGCCCCCCTCACAGCCACGACTGGGGAAACAAAGGGGAGGAGAGAGGGGAGGAGAGGCGACATTAAGGCAAACCAGAGAAACACAGATTAATCACTGTATTTCACTTTTAGCTTGGCAAAGTAAATACTCTGTCTCTTTCTATCATAACATGTGTGAGTATAGCCTTGCTTTTGAGAGTGTTGAATTTTGGCAAAAGAAAGCAGAAAATGCATACAGTCAAGTCAGCAGAGGGCGCTATAACATGACAAAAACAGTGAGCAGCAAGCAGACAAAATATCTGATGGTAGCAGAGAAAGGTTTTGTAAAGAAATGACAGATCAGATAAGAACAGCAAAGTCCTCTAGCCCACTTGTTTACCAACAATACCCATTAATCCAATCATTCCTCTGATACTAAAGTATATCCTACCTACCGGCTCTCTCATTGGCTTCAGGGCTGAGCTGGTCCACTGCCTCATTGGATGACGACTTGTCAGATATATAACCCTCACTCAAGTCTCTCTTGATTGTGCGAGTCTGTTGAAATGACACAAACTCTAAGTTTTGAGGAATAGATACCAGATATTTGGGTAGGAAGTGTTGGGAATGGAATGCTGTAGCGAGATACATACTATAGCTCTAGGTATAGAAAGTGAACCCCAATGGATTAAAGAGATATTGGCAGGTAAATTGTGGATGTTGAGTAGCCTATTCAGTAAACAGGGATTTTTATTCTTATTGAATAAAATCAAGTTGTGGTCACTGGTTCTCCTTAGTTCTATTTTTCAGGCAAAACATTTTATAAATTCCTGTGTCCCTAAACAACTCCAAATTAACATGTAGAGGGCAGGGCACTAACCTTCTCTTCCACCCCCACACCTCCCAGTATTTACCAGTGGTCAGTGTTGTGTATTTAGTGGCCAAGAACACCAATGCTAGGGCTGTGTCTCAATAGCTTTAACTTGCTTCCTCTTCTCATGTCCTTTCCTACCCATGAAACCTACAGTTTCCACAGTATCCAGTGCTTTGGCCTATCAGTGGCAATGAATGAGAGGAGAAAGGAAACAAAGTAATTGTACACTAGAGGAGGAAGAACAGGAAGAATTTGACAATCATTTGACTATATTTCACAGAGAAAGCCATTGACCAGTATTGAAATCCAGCCAGGGTAGATCTGGTCAGGAAAGGAAGGGTCAGATCAAAGTCCAGTTAGAGGTAAACACACACACACGCACGCACGCACGCACGCACACGCACACACACCAATGTTGCACTGTGTTAAGCTTCACAAAAAAAGGATGTAATCCCTTCCGGATTGGCAACAGCAGCGTCACAGCATGGCGAGCCAGGAGCATTAAAGGGGCAATCTGGGTTTTGTACATCTGTTTTGGGACTTTGAATACATTATATAGCCATTGACTCTTGAAGAATATTCCTTATAAATGCCTTATTAGTTACATTTCTTCAGCCCCATCCCTCAGCTGTTTACCAAAAAAAGTGACTGGAGTGACCGCTTTCTTGTTGTTTGAATCCCAGATTACCTCTTTGAGACAACGACAGGTAACAGAAGCAAAAGGAAGGAAAGCAGCTCAAGGCAGCAGGCTGAGGCTGAACTCCATGAACCCTGGCTGTGAGGCAGACTTGGGTTCAAATACTATTTGAAATATGTCAAATACTTTGAGCACTCCTTCCTGGAGTGTCAGATGGGCTGGGTGGGCAGATGGGCTGTGACTATTATATTGGTACTATTGCGGCAGGCAAGCTCAATGAAGCCTGGCGAAAGTATTTTAAATAATTTCGAATAGTATCTGAACCCAGGTCTGACTGTAGGGCATCAGGGGCAGTCCCAATGTTACTTAGACTTAGAGGACCAATCACTGGCTGACAAACCTACAGCTGCCAGACGTGTGATCAAGAGGCCTCAGATTCAAAATTAAGTGTTTGATTGAGGTTAACATTGCCCTCTTATTCAAAACCTTGAAAAACATTGGAGAAAATCTGTATTTAAATGAACTTCAGAATAGGGGGTCTATGAAAATATTTTTAAAGTATATATTTGTCTATCAGCCCAGGGTTAACCCATCTGTTAACCAGACCTGGGTTCAAATGTTATGTTTGAATTAAAAATACTTAAGCTGCACCTGATTGAGCTTGTCTGACACAATGGTATCCACCCTCAGTGTGTCCCTTACCTCTAGAGAGCGGGGGCATTCTCTGGAGAAGGCTCCTCCTGCGGGGGGGTCCTGAGAGCCAGGGTCAGCCCCTGCAACAGTCTTCTGGGCCCCGCCTGAACACGTCGCCCGGGGAGGGGTGTCAGGGATGGGGGTGGTGGGGGCGGGAGGTGGAGTGTCGAAGATGTGTTGGTGGTGTGTGATGAGGAACTCCACCAGTAGGGACTGGTAGGTGGTCTCCAGTAGGGCCACCATGGACACGTCTACAGACACCAGCGGGCGCAGCAAGGTCGGACCAAACACGATGCCCAGGTTACTGGGAGACATCTTGTTCTCCTCGTAGTTCTCTGATACTCTGGGGAGAGAGAGAGGGAATGTGAAATGAGTGAAGTAAAGAGAGGATAGAGTATGGTCCAAAAAATACCATCTGGAGGAGGGCTCGGCACCCCTCTTATGACCATGTGACCGACCGTTCTGCTGCATGCAACAATAATCTGTTTTCCCAGTGAGCTGAAGCAGAGGAATAACTTTGGGGAGCTAACACAAGTCTATGAGCATGGTTCACTGAGCCATCTCCACAACAACCAGGTTTGCTAATTGTGAGGTGACGCATCATGTGCTGCAGTGTGCAGTAGTATCTGTGTAGGTGACGCATCATGTGCTGCAGTGTGCAGTAGTATTTGTGTAGGTGACGCATCATGTTCTGCAGTGTGCAGTAGTATCTGTGTAGGTAATGCATCATGTGCTGCAGTGTGCAGTAGTATCTGTGTAGGTGATGCATCATGTGCTGCAGTGTGCAGTGGTATCTGTGTAGGTGACGCATCATGTGCTGCAGTACGTAGTGGTATCTGTGTAGGTGACACATGTGCTGCAGTGTGTAGTAGTATCTCTGTAGGTGACATTTGCTGCAGTGTGTAGGTGACGCATCATGTGCTGCAGTGCGTAGTAGTATCTGTGTAGGTGACGCATCATGTGCTGCAGTGTGCAGTAGTATCTGTGTAGGTGACACATCAAGTGCTGCAGTGTGCAGTAGTATCTGTGTAGGTGACACATCATGTGCTGCAGTGTGCAGTAGTATCTGTGTAGGTGACGCATCATGTGCTGTAGTATCTGTGTAGGTGACACATGTGCTGCACTGTGTAGTAGTATCTGTGTAGGTGACGCATCATATGCTGCACTGTGTAGTAGCGTAGTACCTGTGGAGGTGACGCATCATATGCTGCACTGTGTAGTAGCGTAGTACCTGTGGAGGTGACGCATCATATGCTGCACGGTGTAGTAGCGTAGTACCTGTGAAGGTGACGCATCATATGCTGAAGTGTGTAGTAGCGTAGTACCTGTGGAGGTGACGCATCATATGCTGCAGTGTGTAGTAGCGGTATGGGGGCAGTCTCCCCAGCAGGTCTCTCAGGCTATATGTGAGGTCCTCCACTATCCCAGGAGTCTCTGCTGTCGCCTCCCTCTCACTGAGACGCTGGATCTCCTTGCCCACCCAGATGAAGTCATTGTACAGGTCAAAGGTCAACAGCGGCTCTGGAAGCTGAGGATGAAGATGGTTTTATTTCTAATAAATAATGTCAATAGATTGTTATCCACACATAATAATAATAAATGCATCGATGCATCGACTGACAATTGTACCACATGATGTTCACTAAAAGGGAAATCCTGAGATACGATATGTCCATATTACTTATAGGCTGGCATAATCATGAAGGGGAGCTTTGTGTGAGAGTTTAAATAACAGTGTATGTCCATTCGACACTTAATTGTCTTTATTACCTGTGTCGTTGGCTCTACAGTATATTGTCTGTATTAACTGTATCATTGGCTCTACAGTATACTGTCTGTATTAACTATATCATTGGCTCTACAGTATATTGTCTGTATTAACTATATTGTTGGCTCTACAGTATATTGTCTGTATTAACTGTATTGTTGGCTCTACAGTATACTGTCTGTATTAACTACATCTTTGCCTCTACAGTATATTGTCTTTATTAACTATATTGTTGGCTCAAAATCAAATAAAATCCAATTTTATTTGTCACATACACATGGTTAGCAGATGTTAATGCGAGTGTAGGGAAATGCTTGTGCTTCTAGTTCCGACAATGCAGTGATAACCAACAAGTAATCTAACTAACAATTCCAAAACTACTGTCTTATACACAGTGTAAGGGGATAAAGAATATGTACATAAGGATATATGAATGAGTGATGGTACAGAGCAGCATACAGTAGATGGTATCGAGTACAGTATATACATATGAGATGAGTATGTAGACAAAGTAAACAAGGTGGCATAGTTAAAGTGGTTAGTGATACATGTATTACATAAGGATGCAGTCGGTGATGTAGAGTACAGTATATACGTATGCATATAAATAAATAAATAAATATATGCCATTTAGCAGACGCTTTTATCCAAAGCGACTTACAGTCATGTGTGCATACATTCTACGTATGAGATGAATAATGTAGGGTAAGTAACATTATATAAGGTAGCATTGTTTAAAGTGGCTAGTGATATATTTACATAATTTCCCATCAATTCCCATTATTAAAGTGGCTGGAGTTGGGTCAGTGTCAATGACAGTGTGTTGGCAGCAGCCACTCAATGTTAGTGGTGGCTGTTTAACAGTCTGATGGCCTTGAGATAGAAGCTGTTTTTCAGTCTCTCGGTCCCAGCTTTGATGCACCTGTACTGACCTCGCCTTCTGGATGATAGCGGGGTGAACAGGCAGTGGTTCGGGTGGTTGATGTCCTTGATGATCTTTATGGCCTTCCTGTAACATCGGGTGGTGTAGGTGTCCTGGAGGGCAGGTAGTTTGCCCCCGGTGATGCGTTGTGCAGACCTCACTACCCTCTGGAGAGCCTTACGGTTGAGGGCGGAGCAGTTGCCGTACCAGGCGGTGATACAGCCCGCCAGGATGCTCTCGATTGTGCATCTGTAGAAATTTGTGAGTGCTTTTGGTGACAAGCCGAATTTCTACAGCCTCCTGAGGTTGAAGAGGCGCTGCTGCGCCTTCTTCACGACGCTGTCAGTGTGAGTGGACCAATTCAGTTTGTCTGTGATGTGCATGCCGAGGAACTTAAAACTTGCTACCCTCTCCACTACTGTTCCATCGATGTGGATAGGGGGGTGTTCCCTCTGCTGTTTCCTGAAGTCCACAATCATCTCCTTAGTTTTGTTGACGTTGAGTGTGAGGTTATTTTCCTGACACCACACTCCGAGGGCCCTCACCTCCTCCCTGTAGGCCGTCTCGTCGTTGTTGGTAATCAAGCCTACCACTGTTGTGTCGTCCGCAAACTTGATGATTGAGTTGGAGGCGTGCGTGGCCACGCAGTCGTGGGTGAACAGGGAGTACAGGAGAGGGCTCAGAACGCACCCTTGTGGGGCCCCGTGTTGAGGATCAGCGGGGAGGAGATGTTGTTGCCTACCCTCACCACCTGGGGGCGGCCCGTCAGGAAGTCCAGTACCCAGTTGCACAGGGCGGGGTCGAGACCCAGGGTCTCGAGCTTGATGACGAGCTTGGAGGGTACTATGGTGTTGAATGCCGAGCTGTAGTCGATGAACAGCATTCTCACATAGGTATTCCTCTTGTCCAGGTGGGTTAGGGCAGTGTGCAGTGTGGTTGAGATTGCATCGTCTGTGGACCTATTTGGGCGGTAAGCAAATTGGAGTGGGTCTAGGGTGTCAGGTAGGGTGGAGGTGATATGATCCTTGACTAGTCTCTCAAAGCACTTCATGATGACGGAAGTGAGTGCTACGGGGCGGTAGTCGTTTAGCTCAGTTACCTTAGCTTTCTTGGGAACAGGAACAATGGTGGCCCTCTTGAAGCATGTGGGAACAGCAGACTGGTATAGGGATTGATTGAATATGTCCGTAAACACACCGACCAGCTGGTCTGCGCATGCTCTGAGGGCGCGGCTGGGGATGCCGTCTGGGCCTGCAGCCTTGCGAGGGTTAACACGTTTAAATGTCTTACTCACCTCGTCTGCAGTGAAGGAGAGACCGCATGTTTTCGTTGCAGGCCGTGTCAGTTGTATTGTCCTCAAAGCGGGCAAAAAAGTTATTTAGTCTGCCTGGGAGCAAGACATCCTGGTCCGTGACTGGGCTGGGTTTCTTCTTGTAGTCCGTGATTGACTGTAGACCCTGCCACATGCCTCTTGTGTCTGAGCCATTGAATTGAGATTCCACTTTGTCTCTGTACTGACGCTTAGCTTGTTTAATAGCCTTGCGGAGGGAATAGCTGCATTGTTTATAATCGGACATGTTACCAGACACCTTGCCCTGATTAAAAGCAGTAGTTCGCGCTTTCAGTTTCACGCGAATGCTGCCATCAATCCACGGTTTCTGGTTAGGGAATGTTTTTATCGTTGCTATGGGAACGACATCTTCGACGCACGTTCTAATGAACTCTCACACCGAATCAGCGTATTCGTCAATATTTTTATCTGACGCAATACGAAACATGTCCCAGTCCACGTGATGGAAGCAGTCTTGGAGTGTGGAGTCAGCTTGGTCTGACCAGTGTTGGACAGACCTCAGCGCGGGAGCCTCTTGTTTTAGTTTCTGCCTGTAGGCAGGGATCAGCAAAATGGAGTCGTGGTCAGCTTTTCCGAAAGGGAGGCGGGGCAGGGCCTTATATGCGTCGTGGAAGTTAGAGTAACAATGATCCAAGGTTTTACCAACCCTGGTTGCGCAATCGATATGCTGATAAAATTTAGGGAGTCTTGTTTTCAGATTAGCTTTGTTAAAATCCCCAGCTACAATGAATGCAGCCTCCGGATAAATGGTTTCCAGTTTGCAAAGAGTTAAATAAAGTTCGTTCAGAGCCATCGATGTGTCTGCTTGGGGGGGGATATATACGGCTGTGATTATAATCGAAGAGAATTCTCTTGGAAGATAATGCGGTCTACATTTGATTGTGAGGAATTCTAAATCAGGTGAACAGAAGGATTTGAGTTCCTGTATGTTTCCTTCATCACACCATGTCTCGTTAGTCATGAGGCATATGCCCCCGCCACTCTTCTTACCAGAAAGATGTTTGTTTCTGTCGGCGCGATGCGTGGAGAAACCCGTTGGCTGCACCGCATCGGATAGCGTCTTCCCAGTGAGCCGTGTTTCGGTGAAGCATAGGACGTTGCAGTCTCTGATGTCCCTCTGGAATGCCACTCTTGCTCGGATTTCGTCAACCTTGTTGTCAAGAGACTGGACATTGGCAAGAAGAATGCTAGGTAGTGGTGCGCGATGTGCCCTTTTTCGGAGTCTGACCAGAAGACCGCCCCGTTTCCCTCTTTTTCGGAGTCGTTTTCTCGGGTCGCTGTATGCGATCCATTCCGTTGTCCTGTTTGTAAGGCAGAACACAGGATCCGCGTCGCGGAAAACATATTCTTGGTCGTACTGATGGTGAGTTGACGCTGATCTTATATTCAGTAGTTCTTCTCGACTGTATGTAATGAAACCTAAGATGACCTGGGGTACTAATAACACGTAAAAAAACAGAAAACTGCATAGTTTCCTAGGAACGCGAAGCGAGGCGGCCATCTGTGTCGGCGCCGGAAGTACAACTCTACAGTATATTGTCTGTATTAACTGTATCGTTGGCTCTACAGTATATTGTCTGTAATATCAGTGTTCTTTGTTGTCTGGGAAACAGTGAAGTACCTCCTTGAAGAAGTGTTTGAGGACTGAGGTGACGTCATGAGGTGAAAGGTCAGAGAGGTCGACCTGGTCCTTCTGGGTCTCGAAGACCTGACACAGCTTCTGGATGCGAGGCTTCGACCCACTGATACGATACACCCCCTGGGTGGGAGGGATGGATGGATGGGGAGAGGGAGGGACAGAGAAAATAAGAAGGATTGAGTTAAGGGCACTGTACTGTTGCTTCTGCAAAACAGTTTTACTGTTTACTTATTCTTATTCAGTACTTATTCTAAGCCATATTACATCCAGGTTAATACAGTACCTGTAGAGTGAGGGCCCTGCTCTCTATCTCGGCCGTGCAGCGCTGGACCACGAAGGGCACCTCGTCAGGCCGGTCCCGGGGCAACAGGGAGAAACCCACCCCAAACAGAACACCCTTCCTGTTCTCACACTCATGCTGTAACACCTCTAGACACTTCCTGTGAACCGCCATGCCACACTACAGAGACGGCAGGCAGGACAGAGGACATGGATTAGCAAACCACAGGGTGGAGCTCAAATCACACCCTATACAGTGGGGCAAAAAAGTATTTAGTCAGCCACCAATTGTGCAAGTTCTACCCACTTAAAAAGATGAGAGAGGCCTGTAATTTTCAACATAGGTTCAATTCAACCATGACAGACAAAACGAGAAGGAAAAAAATCCAGAAAATCACATTGTAGGATTTTTAATGAATTTATTTGCAAATTATGGTGGAAAATAAGTATTTGGTCAATAACAAAAGTTTATCTCAATACTTTGTTATATACCCTTTGTTGGCAATGACAGAGGTCAAACGTTTTCTGTAAGTCTTCACAAGGTTTTCACACACTGTTGCTGGTATTTTGGCCCCTTCCTCCATGCAGATCTTCTCTAGAGCAGTGATGTTTTGGGGCTGTTGCTGGGCAACACGGACTTTTAACTCCCTCCAAAGATTTTCTATGGGGTTGAGATCTGGAGACTGGCTAGGCTACTCCAGGACCTTGAAATGCTTCTTACGAAGCCATTCCTTCGTTGCCCGGGCAGTGTGTTTGGGATCATTGTCATGCTGAAAGACCCAGCCACGTTTCATCTTTAATGCCCTTGCTGATGGAAGGTTTTCACTCAAAATCTCACGATACATGGCCCCATTCATTCTTTCCTGTCCCCAGATCTGTCGTCCTGGTCCCTTTGCAGAAAAACAGCCCCAAAGCATGATGATTCCACCCCCATGCTTCACAGTAGATATGGTGTTCTTTGGATGCAACTCAGCATTCTTTGTCCTCCAAACATGACAAATTGAGTTTTTACCAAAAAGTTCTATTTTGGTTTCATCTGACCAGAGGACATTCTCCCAATCTTCTTCTGGATCATCCAAATGCTCTCTAGCAAACTTCAGACGGGCCTGGACATGTACTGGCTTAAGCAGGGGGACACGTCTGGCACTGCAGGATTTGAGTCCCTGGCGGCGTAGTGTGTTACTGATGGTAGGCTTTGTTACTTTGGTCCCAGCTCTCTGCAGGTCATTCACTAGGTACCCCCGTGTGGTTCTGGGATTTTTGCTCACTGTTCTTGTGATAATTTTGACCCCACGGGGTGAGATCTTGCGTGGAGTGTACCTATGATGAAAATTACAGGCCTCACACATCTTTTTAAGTGGGAGAACTTGCACAATTGGTGGCTGACTAAATACGTTTTTGCCCCACTGTATACCTGGTTCAACCTGAACCATACTGTGCTGGCGCCACTATGGAGGATAGCGTACAGCTCAGTTCAGCTTGGCATCGGTCAGGCTCTATGGTGTGACTGTGAATCAGGCAATAATGTTATACATTTGTCATTAAAGAGGCTGCCACTTAAATGTCTGTCAGTTGTTCCTCTGTCCTTCTAGTCCTCCTCTTTCTCACCTCCTCACACTCGATGCCGTTGACCACGATGTAATTGTCACACTGTTTGCACTTCACCATCTTGCTCTTCATCTTCCGGAGTCGGTGTGTCAGTGCGGCTCGGGACGTAGTCCGTACCTTCCCCGCCATACCGTTCCCTTCTGGAGTGGAGTCCACACAATCTACGAGGAGCCACAGGACAGGACTCAGTCATGGTGGGAAAAACTACCCACCAAATTTACCCCTAGTTCCAAACAAACCCTACTCCCTAGCAACTCCTGTAGACCTGAGAGGATTGGACAAGTGGAAGAATATGGAAACATTTCCACCTAGCCAATCAGTAGACAAGAAGCAATTGCCACAATGATTATCTAATCCTCTCAGATCTACAGGAGTGGCTAGGGTGTAGGCGTTAGGGCAGTTTTTCCCAAACTCGGTCCTGGGGACCCCAAGGTGTGCACGTTCTTTTGATGTCCTAGCACTACACAGCTGATTAAAATAATCAAAGCTTGATGATGAGTTGGTTGGTTATCTGAATTAGCTGTGTAGTTCTAGGGCAAAAAAACAAAATATGCACCCTTGGGGGTGCCGAGGACCGAGTTTGGGAAACACTGGGTTAGGAGTAGATTCAGAATTCAGCAGGAGAATTTACTTATATAGAGCCATTAGTTGGTGTCTGTTGTGGGAGTTAGGTGATGACTCTGACATTCACCTCCTTCCAGGACGGTGCCTATGTCCCTCTCATCCAGGTCGTCTGATGACATTGTCCCTGTGGAGGGGGCTTTAGGAAGCCTCCTGTTGCCATGGGCTACAGGGTTCAATGTGGGTAAGACACACAGAGAAGGAGGAGAGACCAGTCAAACAGGACAAAGTGAGTTTCCCGTAAGCTTCGTAGCGAATACATTATTTCTCTCCACTACCAAATATGACATCGATGTTTGATGATTGGTCAATCTTCTGAGCATGATTAAATTAAATCTGCCAAATGAAGCACACATGCTTACCTGGGCTGGACAGAGACTCCAGACTGCCTCCGATGCTCTCACTGTCACTGTAGCCCTTACGTTTAACCAGACTTTCTTCAGGCAGGGAGGAGTCCTGTAGAGAACTAGGGTTGCTGGTCTTACGACGGCCACTTGGAGGTGCAACACACAGATTCGGACACACACACATGCACGCACACACACACGCAGGCAAGCACAAACACATGCAGGCAAGCACAAACACATGCAGGCAAGCACAAACACACACACACACACACACACACACACACACACACACACACACACACACACACACACACACACACACACACACACACACACACACACACACACACACACACACACACACACACACACACACACACACACACACAATTAACATTTACAAATAAAATCTTGACAGCAACTCTAAATATAAGATAATAGGCACTAATGGGACAAACAGTATCATCCATTAGAGCCGTAGCCTATAAAGAACAGGACAAATCATCCATCCGTCCGTACCTCTTGTTCTGAGGAACAAACTCCTGGAAGGTGAAGGTTTGTAGGGGCTGTTCTTGGCTTCTCTTCCTAAAGATGTAGAGCAGGTAGGGCTCCCCGGGTTCACACGGCCTGCAGGTCAACTCCAGGTTGTGGTAGCCCAGGGGAACCGGCTCCGTCTGCTGACGCTGGAAGTAGAACATGTTCACTGTGGCCTAGGGGTGGTAGAGGTACATGATAAGCAGGATTATTTGAAAATGATTCATCCCATTGAGCTCAAGATACCTCTGTACCTCAGTTGGTAGAGCATGGCAACGGCAGCATATTCAGTTAAATCCCAATTACCACCTGTATGTAAAATGTATGCACGCATGACTAAGTTGCTTTGGATAAAATGGTCTGATATATTAATATATTATTTAGAAAAGGAGACCTGGGCCATATTTTAATACATTTTTGTTGTTGATGTATAGGCGATTGACAGTCTTAAAAGACTAATTGAAATGGCTACTGGCTGCTTGCCTTGAGTCTATTTACTCTTATGCCCACTCTTATGCTATCACTATCCCTATTATGCACTCCACTTGTTGCATCCAGCACAGGGAACGTCTATCTCCAATAGGCCTGGACACCCACCTCCTTGAGCACAGTGTCCCCCTGGCAGATCAGTTTGCGGGTGTGAACGATGATTTTCTCCTTCAAGCTCTCCAGCTTGTCCTGGTGGTCCTGGGCCTCACACACACACTGTCTGTACTGCATATCTGCCTCCATCACCTGGTTGTATGGGATGAATGAGAGCGGGAGAGAGAGAAAGAGGGAGATAGGCACAGTGAGTCACATGATAACAAAAAAAGAACAATTATAATTTTCCCATTAAAAAAAAATAAACCTAAAAAGTGAGATATGTTTCCGTAAACCCCATGTGGCGGTTGGACCCGCTGTACCACACCTTTGACTGTGCGTCGTCACGTGACTTCCTCCTCTTCTCCAGGGTCTTGTGTCCCGCTGTGAGCTCGTCCCCGGCCTTGGCCGTCACAGCCTTGGTCTTCTCCAGGTCCTCACTGCGCTGCAGGTACTGCTGACGAGCCTTTTTCAGAGCCGCCACCGCCTCATTCTGACCGATGAGAGAAGTTGTTAGTTAACGCAATGTTCTGATCAATGGGATAAGCTGTTAAAACACACAGGCACGTGAGTGCACATACACAGTAGTATCTAAAAAAACAGCACTTACCATCCTCCTCTGTTCTCTGGACCACTGCTCCTTGAACTCCCTGCGCCACTTATCAATCTCATTCTTCTTGGATGCCAGGGCCTTCCGAATTAAGATGTAGGATTAACCACATCATACTAAATCACTTAACATATTATTCCACATTTTCTTGCATACAGGAATGTTTGACACATTGAATAGGCTTGCTAATTGTGCCTGCCTGCCTGTCTGTCTGTCTGTCTGTCTGTCTGTCTGTCTGTCTGTCTGTCTGTCTGTCTGTCTGTCTGTCTGTCTGTCTGTCTGTCTGTCTGTCTGTCTGTCTGTCTGTCTGTCTGTCTGTCTGTCTGTCTGTCAGAGTGCATGCCTGCCTGCCTGTCTGTCAGAGTCCCTGCCTGTCTGTCAGAGTGCCTGCCTGTCTGTCAGAGTGCCTGCCTGCCTGCCTGTCTGTCTGTCAGAGTGCCTGCCTGTCTGAAGGCCAAAGTGCCTGCCTGCCTGTCTGTGTCTGTCAGAGTGCCTGCCTACCTGCCTGTCTGCCTGCCTGCCTGTCTGTCTGTCAGAGTGCCTGCCTGTCTGTCTGTCAGAGTGCCTGCCTGTCTGTCAGAGTGCCTGCCTGCTTGCCTGTCTGTCTGTCTGTCTGTCTGTCTGTCTGTCTGTCTGTCTGTCTGTCTGTCTGTCTGTCTGTCTGTCTGTCTGTCTGTCTGTCTGTCTGTCTGTCTGTCTGTCTGTCAGAGTCCCTGCCTGCCTGCCTGTCTGTCTGTCAGAGTCCCTGCCTGCCTGCCTGTCTGTCAGAGTGCCTGCCTGCCAGTCTGTCAGAGTGCCTGCCTGCCAGTCTGTCAGAGTGCCTGCCTGCCAGTCTGTCAGAGTGCCTGCCTGCCAGTCTGTCAGAGTGCCTGCCTGCCAGTCTGTCAGAGTGCCTGCCTGCCAGTCTGTCAGAGTGCCTGCCTGCCAGTCTGTCAGAGTGCCTGCCTGCCTGTCTGTGTCTGTCAGAGTGCCTGTCTGCCTGTCTGTGTCTGTCAGAGTGCCTGTCTGCGTCTATCAGAGTACCTGCCTGCCTGTCTGTGTCTATCAGAGTACCTGCCTGCCTGTCTGTCAGAGTGCCTGCCGTACCTGCCTGCCTGCCTGCCTGCCTACCTGGTAGCAGCGTTGCTGCAGCAGTTCTGATGTCTGTTTAGTAGATTGGCTGGTCTTCACATCGTGCTCCAGGGCCATGGTGTAGATGTACTGCAGAGGCATCATGTCCTGTAACAACAGCACAGTAAGAACCAGGTCATAGATATAATTTCAATACGTTATTTATTTCAGATATATTAGAGATATTAGATATCAGGAACATTTACTGTCTTCTTGGAAAGCAACTCCAGTGTAGATTTGGCCTTGTGTTTTAGGTCATTGTCCTGCTGAAAGGTAAATTCATCTTCCAGTGTCTGGTGGAAAGCAGACTGAACCAGGTTTTCCTCTAGGATTTTGCCTGTGCTTAGCTCCATTCTGTTTCTTTTTTATCCTGAATAACTCCCCAGTCCTTAACGATTATAAACATACCCATAATATGATTGCAGCTTCCATTTTGCTCGAAAATATGGAGAGTGGTACTCAGTAATGTGTTGTATTGGATTTGCCCCAAACATAACACTTTGTATTCAGTACATAAAGTAAATAGCTTTGCCGCATTTTTTGCAGTATTACTTTAGTGCCTAGTTGCATACAGGATGCATGTCTTGTAATATTTGTATTCTGTACAAGCTTCCTTTTTTTCACTCTGTCAATTAGGTTAGAATTGTTGAGTAACTACAATGTTGTTGATCCATCCTCAGTTTTGTCCTATAACAGCCATTACACTCTTTAACTGTTTTAGTGGTGAAATCCCTGACTGGTTTCCTTCCTCTCCGGCAACTGTATCTTTGTAGTGACTGGGTGTATTGCTACACCATCCAAAGTGTAATTCACCGTGCTCAAAGGGATATTCAATGTCTGTTTTTTTATCCATCTACCAATAGATGCCTTTCTTTGCGAGGCATTGGAAAACCTCCCTGGTCTTTCTGGTTGAATTTTGGTTGAAATTCACTGCTCAAATGAGGGACCTTACAGATAATTGTGTGGGGTACAGAGATGAGGTAGTCATTCAAAAATCATGTTAGACACTACTATTGCACACAGAGTGAATCCATGCAACTTATTATGCGACTTGTTAAGCACATTTTTACTCCTGAACATTTTTAGGCTTGACTCAAATATTTCATCTTTTAATTTTAAATGAATTATTTCCAAAAACATAATTCCACTTTGACATTATGGGATATTGTGTGTAGGCCAGAGACATTTAATCCATTTTAAATTCATGCTGTAACACAACAAAATGTGCAAAAAGTCAAGGCACTGCAAAACATTTTAAATTGGTAATTTAGCAGATGCTTTTATGCACAGCGACTTTCAGTGTATTCCACTAAGGTAGCTAATAAAAAACCTGAAGAGTAATCTGATAGGGATTTAATACATTTCTATGCAATATTGTACAAATCATCACATGTACAACCTATACAGTCCCATACACACGAGAGACAACAAAAGCATCCATACCTGCTGAGCCACACAGGACTTAGCCGTTTCTGCTGCCTTTATGATGTTCTTGGCAAACTCTTGCTCTGTAAAACAGACCAGAATAAGTCAGTATGATGGATTATGTGATTGATTTTAGTAAAAAATTATTTATTAGCATTACAATATTGTCAGGCAGTCTTATCAAAAGCTTTTATCCAGACAAATATCAGTATGACTTTTGGAGTTGTTGCATGTTCAATTGAAGTCTTTCAATGGTGATATAACAACCAAAATGTAACATATTAGATCCCATATCAGGCAATCAGACCTCATAGAGAGGAGAGGTCAATTCAGATTGTTAGCTTACATCACCAAATATCAAAATCAATGCTCTGCTTTGGCTGCCTAAGTGCTGCCCTACATCAAGTACACTAATCTGCTGATCTATATTGATGCTGTGGTGTCAGCATTGCAACCATTCAACCAGTGGAGGCTGGTGGAAGGAGCTATAGGAGGAGTAGCTCGTTTTAATGGCTGGAATGGAATAAATGGAACGGAACATGTGGTTTCTATAGGTTTGCCGTGTGATACCTGCCCATTTATCCCATTCCAGCCCAATGAGCTCTTCCTTCCACCAACCTCCACTGTATTCAAGTGTCCACAGTGGCTCAGACCTTTCCCTCTATGGTGACCACTACCCCTACATTGTCACTCTGACCTCTACCCATTTCCTATACACAGCTATCCAAACACAGGTCTGCTTGGCAGCACCTTGGTGAGCTGATCCCTTTGCCCTCCTACAGTACAGAACAGTGCAGTAAAGGTATACTACAGTATTGTATTTTACAGTACGGTATAGCAGAGTACATTACTGTAAAGAAGGCTACAGTACAGAGCAGAACAGTAGGCTGTCCATCCTCCTGCGGTGGCCTGGTTAATCTACCCTGTATTCTCTGTGGGGTTCCCCTGACGGGAGTGGCTGGCCCACTCCATGTTATCCTCATTGGCTACCAACCCTACAGATCTACTTTGTTGTTGTTATCATCTCTGAGTAGGTTTACCGCTCCGTAATACCCTAACAGTGTTTCTCAGGGTCTGTTATACCGCTCCGTAATACCCTAACAGTGTTTCCCAGGGTCTGTTATACCGCTCCGTAATACCCTAACAGTGTTTCTCAGGGTCTGTTATACCGCTCCATAATACCCTAACAGTGTTTCTCAGGGTCTGTTATACCGCTCCGTAATACCCTAACAGTGTTTCTCAGGGTCTGTTATACCGCTCTGTAATACCCTAAGTGTTTCTCAGGGTCTGTTATACCGCTCCGTAATACCCTAACAGTGTTTCTCAAGGTCTGTTATACCGCTCTGTAATACCCTAACAGTGTTTCTCAAGGTCTGTTATACCGCTCCGTAATACCCTAACAGTGTTTCTCAAGGTCTGTTATACCGCTCTGTAATACCCTAAGTGTTTCTCAGGGTCTGTTATACCGCTCCGTAATACCCTAACAGTGTTTCTCAAGGTCTGTTATACCGCTCTGTAATACCCTAACAGTGTTTCTCAAGGTCTGTTATACCGCTCTGTAATACCCTAACAGTGTTCCTCAAGGTCTGTTATACCGCTCTGTAATACCCTAACAGTGTTTCTCAAGGTCTGTTATACCGCTCCGTAATACCCTAACAGTGTTTCTAGGGGTAGGTTATACCGCTCCGTAATACCCTAACAGTGTTTCTCGGGGTGGGTTATACCGCTCCGTAATACCCTAACAGTGTTTCTCAGCCTAAGGGTTCATGGAACCAGTCCGCAATATCTTACTGTCCCTGCAATGGTTAACTGACAATTATTTTCTCTGATATCTTTTCAACCAGTTTTGCTCACCCAAAATGCAAACGGTTCCTATAACAGTCCTTGTAATACCTAAGTTCTACCACCAGAGGGTACTGTGGAGGATACTGTTCATCCTTTCACACAGGGTTCAACCACAAGGTCTATTATCCTATTACAGGTGAGGAATAAACACACATTGTCTAATGGCAGGTTAGGCCTACTTTAGACTCGGCAGTCTTTTCCAGGAATAGAGTGTCTGACTCCTAGTCTTACTTAGGAGAAGAGCTTTGGTTGCTGTAGTTACTGCAGTTCCATACCAGCAAAACAACTTTTGTTACAGAGGGATAAGAGAGCCTTTCGTGTTGTCCTAAAATTATTCTTGTTTATCTTACGTCTTGAGAAGGCTACCTGTCTATGAATGCCAGAAACATGGTATGTACTTCACATTTGGTATGTGAACTATTTCATTTGTTTACATGTAAAGCAAATAGTTAACATACAAGACCATATTTACAAATGTATGTGTTTGTGAATATGTTATAGTAGTTGTAGTTGAATGAGTCTGTACCACATTGCAGTGACACACTATGGGCCATGCCCTCATTTGAGATAGGTGCACTTAGCTTTAAATAATGTGTTTATGTCAATGTATGTCAATGATTTGCAAATAGGAATGAGGAGACAGACAGACTGACTAGCAGGCAGGCAGACAGACAGACACAGAAACACCCACGTCTCCACTCACCCAGGCTGATTCTCTTTTCCATCCAGGCCAGCAGGTCCTTGGCGTAGCGGCACCACATCTTGGCATACTGCAGGGCCAGCTCCACGCCTCCCTCACAGCGACACAGGGCCAGGTCTGCTTCCTGGGCTGAGAGTGAGTACATCAGCATCACTGCATATCTTCTCTACCTCACCCTGATAGCCCACAGTCAGGAGGTTTTTAACCCCAAAACACACACAACTGGGCAGTCTGGACCCCCACGGGGCATCCAAGACCCCTCTCCCCCCTAATTCCCAAGGAAAAGGTTGGGCTCACAGGCATGCTTTGTGTTCCATACTACCAATAATGTGTAATCCGAATAATTTGTCATCAAAGAAGGAATAAAAGAGAAGAGACAAAAAAGGGTCTCTCCTATTTCTCAAATACGTAAGTTCATCAGAAACATAGCTGTTTCCACAGCAGGTTTGTGGTTTAGCCAAACAAACTCTATGGAGAAGAGAGACTGAAAACGACTGGTAATCAGGGCTTGTCCTCAGAGTCCGCAAGGTCCAAGTGCCGCCGTTGTCCACAGGGTCTCTGTCTCAGCACAAGTGGTCACTACTACACCAACACCGGTAGAGGTCTGGTCATCTCAAAGCATGCATAGCAAGAGGTCATCACGTTGGATATCTAGGAAGGAAATTATCCTGTCCAGTTTAGATTAGGCCTGGAAGCAGCTGAACAGACAGTGCTTTAGCAGTCAGAAGTACAGAAAAGAAAAGAGAGAGAAAAGGTTCCAAACAGGCTTTTTAGGTATAACTCCTCTCCCCGCTCTACCTCTCTCCTCTCCCCCTCCCTCCAGTGCCTGTTCTTACCGCTCCCCTCTTCAGTCAGAGAGAGAGAGAAAACGTGACGGTCTGAGAAGATTACCGTGGCAACTCCTTGGTGCCAGAGTGCTGTAATCGACGTGGCAACATCAGAGTAGGTGTGTTGTGGTTGTTATGGAGTCAGGGTGTTGGTGTGACTGACAGCAGTCTGAAGTCAGTCAGCTGCTCGCTCTCTCTCTCCCTGTTGTCTTCCAGTGACAGCGGATGGCGATGTGCAACAATCCTGCAATGCATGTCATGTGCTTCCTTCCTTCCTCCCTCTCCTTTATATTCTCTTTCCCCCGGTCTGTCCTTTTCTTCCCCTCACTAGTTCTCTTGCAATGTCACTATCAGCACCGCTGTCCTTTCACCTGTCCACAGTCGAACTGCATGCAAAGAAATCTAGCAATACTGCAGTCTTCTGGCAAGTCTAATTCCTGTTTCACTTCTTCTCCAACACAGATGTGTAGTCCTATACACTCCAATTCTGAGCTCAAGTCCTCTCTGTGTGTTGTCAGACGTCCCTCTCAGTTCCAAAAGTGAGAGCAGAGAAAATATGTTCCTACAGGGCATAGAGCTCTTGAAACAGGTAACTCCATGTCTGAGAAAAAATCCACAAAAACGGTTAAGACTCTGTAGCGAGTGTTGTTCTGCGTTGATCTCGCTCTCTCTCTTGCTCCCAGTCTCGTTCTCGTGGGCACACCTTCACATTTCAGCAATGAGTGTCTCTGTGCCACCTGTGTGTGTGTGTGTGTGTGTGTGTGTGTGTGTGTGTGTGTGTGTGTGTGTGTGTGTGTGTGTGTGTGTGTGTGTGTGTGTGTGCGTCTGTCCCCCTTCCCTTCGCTCTGCCTGTGCTGGCTTCGGGGACTATGGATTATCCAGAGAGGGCAGGTCCAGATTGTGGAGTGACAGGCTTTAGATCACAACCAGGTTTTACCTCCTGGTGTGTGTGTGTGCGTGTGTCTGACAGACCATGTCAGGAGGACTAAGAGGGTGGATGGGGTGAGGAACTGGTTAGAGCTCAGTACAAACTGTTTATTGGTGCTCCTTCTTACAGCGTTTTTTCCTGTACTTGTATCTCTACCTGTACTTGTACCTCTACCTCTACCTGTATCTTTCCTCCCCATCTCTCTCTTTCTCACCCCCTCCCAATCTCTCCCTCTCCCTTTGTCTCTCTGTCTCAGTTGAGAGAACGTCATAGCTGTAGGTTAGTGGAGTTACAGTATGTCAGGAATATTGATATGACTGTCAGAATGTCAACTTGTGTTACACAAGTGCCAAAACTAGTTAGTTACAAAAGCTCAGAACTTGGTCCATGCTGTTATTTGCCCTTGACACCAATTAAGACAGTTAAACAACACAGTTGACACACGCACATATACAGTGCAAGGATCAATCAATGTCAACCCGACGGGACTGACAACAGGTATTACAGAAAGCAGGCCACGCCATGGTCCACTCAACTCATCAGCCATACCACCCTACCCCCACCGCTCGCTCCTATCCACAGCCCCACCCCGCGCCCCTCCATTTGGCTTATTACAGATAATCTCCAAACTGGTGGGGGGTAGCTGGGAGAATTTGGGATTGGGAAGAGTGGATTGGGTTAGGGCAGAAAACTGCATTAGATGTAACTGAATGAAGAGAGAGGAGGAGGGCACTCAGAGGGAAGGTATAGCTATATGCTTAGTAACATGATAAATAAGAGGTGCTCCGGGGTGAAGTTTCTCCAAGCTGCAGATCTAGGATCAGCTTCCCCTCCCCCAATCCTAGCCTTAATCATTTGTGGGGAAAATGTCAAACTGACCAAAATATAGTATTTGATAGTTTCAAATACATGCAACTTAAAAGTGACCTATTACAATTTCACATCTTTTGGACATCAGAGCAACCTTTAGGGAATCTTGATTCAGAAAAGGATGTTCATATGATAGGGAAGATATAAACTCAGCAAAAAAAGAAACTACATCCCACTGTCAACTGTGTTCATTTTCAGAAAAGTTAACATATCTAAATATTTGTATGAACAAGATTGAACAACTAAGACAAACTGAACAAGTTCCACAGACATGTGACTAACAGAAATGGAATAATGTGTCCCTGAACAAAGGGGAGGGGGGGAATCAAAAGTAACAGTCAGTATCTGGTGTGGCAACCAGCTGCATTATAAGTATGGCAGTGCATCTCCTCCTCATGGACTGACCCAGATTTGACAGTTCTTGCTGTGAGATGTTAACCCACTCTTCCACCAAGGCAGCTACAAGTTCCCGGACATTTCTGGGGGGGAATGGCCTTAGCCCTCATCCTCTGATCCAACAGGTCCCAGGCATGCTCAATGGGATTGAGATCCGGGCTCTTCGCTGGCCATGGCAGAACACTGACAATCGTGTCTTGCAGGAAATCACACACAGAACGAGCAGTATGGCTGGTGGCATTGTCATGCTGGAGGGTCATGTCAGGATGAGCCTGCAGTACCACATGAGGGAGGAGGATGTCTTCCCTGTAAAGCACTGCGCTTGCAAATGCCTGCAATGACAAAAAGCTCAGTCCGATGACTGACCTTCCACCTCCAAATCGATCCCGCTCCAGAGTACAGGCCTCGGTGTAATGCTCATTCCATCAACGATAAATGTGAATCCGACCATCACCCCTGGTGAGACAAAACCGCCACTCGTCAGTGAAGAGCACTTTTTGCCATTCCTGTCTGGTCCAGCGACGGTGGGTTTGTGCCCATAGGCGATGTTGTTACCGGTGATGTCTGGCGAGGACTTGCCTTACAACAGGCCTACTACAAGCCCTCAGTCCAGCCTCTCTCAGCCTATTGCGGACAGTCAGCACTGATGGAGGGATTGTGCGTTCCTGGTGTAACTTGGGCAGTTGTTGTTGCCATCCTGTACCTGTCCCGCAGGTGTGATATTCAGATGTACAAATCCTTTGCAGGTGTTTTTACATGTGGTCTGCACCTGCGAGGACAATCAGCTGTCTGTCCTGTCTCCCTGTAGCGGTCTTAGGCGTCTCACAGTGCGGACATCGCAATTTATTGCCCTGGCCACGTCTGCAGTCCTCATGCCTCCTTGCAGCATGACTAAGGCACGTTCACGCAGATGAGCAGGGACCCTGGGTAATTTTCTTTTGGTGTTTTTCAGAGTCAGTAGAAAGGCCTCTTTAGTATCCTCAGTTTTCATAACTGTGACCTTAATTGCCTACCGCCTGTAAGCTGTTAGTGTCTTAACGACCGTTCAATAGGTGCATGTTCATTAATTGTTCATGGTTCATTGAAAAAGCATGGGAAGAACTGCCCCTAATCGTGGTATTTTGGCTTTATACCACACCCTCTCCTGCCTTATTCCTGAATTATATCAGTCAGTCAAAAGAGGGTGTCTTGTCCTGCTCCTGAAATCTGCTCCTGTATTCATCCCAGTCATCAGCAGCAGAGTATTGGGGTAGGTGCATGTCTGACATCAATGTTTGCACAATTACAATGGTAGTTTAATTTCCCCATTATCTCACTAGTCCTTTCTGTCTCGTTTGTAGTTTTTTTGTCTCTCAGGCTGAACAATGCTCTTTTCAATCCTCACTCTGTGCTCACTCTTCCCTTCGGTCTGTTTCTCTCTTTCCCTTCCCATCCCTTTATGGAAAAACCATATGATTTCACATATGGAAAATCACATGATGTTTTGCACATGTAAAATAAAATTTCACATGTGAAGTGTCACATGTAAAACCATGTGGTTTTGGAACACTTCACATGTGATTCCGCAACAAAGCCTCCTTCACTCACGCCGCCAAGCTTACCCTAGTAAAACTGACTATCCTACCGATCCTCCACTTCGGCGATGTCATCTACAAAATTGCTTCCAACAATCTACTCAGCAAACTGGATGCAGTTTATCACAGTGCCATCCGTTTTGTCACTAAAGCACCTTATACCACCCACCACTGTGACTTGTATGCTCTAGTCGGCTGGCCCTCGCTACATATTCTTCGCCAGACCCACTGGCTCCAGGTCATCTACAAGTCCATGCTAGGTAAAGCTCAGGGTTAGGGTTAGGGTTAACCCTAACCCTTATCTCAGTTCACTGGTCACGATGGCAACACCCATCCGTAGCACGCGCTCCAGCAGGTGTATCTCACTGATCATCCCTAAAGCCAACACCTCATTTGGCCGCCTTTCGTTCCAGTACTCTGCTGCCTGTGAGTGGAACGAATTGCAAAAAACATTGCTGAAGTTGGAGACTTTTATGTCCCTCACAAACATCAGCTATCTGAGCAGCTAACTGATCGCTGCAGCTGTACATAGTCTATTGGTAAATAGCCCACCCATTTTCACCTACCTCATCCCCACACTGTTTTTATTTATTTACTTTTCTGCTCTTTTGCACACCAATATCTCTACCTGTACATGACCATCTGATCATTTATCACTCCAGTGTTAATCTGCAAAATTGTAATTATTCGCCTACCTCCTCATGCCTTTTGCACACCTTGTATATAGACTCCCCTTTTTTTCTACTGTGTTATTGACTTGTTAATTGTTTACTCCATGTGTAAGTCTGTGTTGTCTGTTCACACTGCTATGCTTTATCTTGGCCAGGTCGCAGTTGCAAATGAGAATTTGTTCTCAACTAGCCTTCCTGGTTAAATAAAGGTGAAATAATAAAAAATAAAAAAATATGATATTTCACATGATCACATAACCTTTCACATGTGGATTAACATTTTCACATGATGCCCTGCAGACAAAAATTAGTTGTTAGGATGTCGCCGGAACATCACGAAATTAGCTGCAGTGTTTTCAACTTACACACTTTGACATACATGATTACATTGTGTATGTTTATTTATACAGTAATTATTATTCAACATGTCCTCACGTGGGATTTGAACTCACAACCTCTTGGTTCACAGCATTACAATCTTCCTGCTACGTCACCATGTCTGTGTCATTGACAGATTTCACCTGTATTCTTATACTTTGGACTTAAGTAAATCTCAGATTTGTATAATACACCCAATAAAAACAAATATTTATCATAGTGATTCAGGAGTAACATTGAAACAGAATAATACACTTCACCAACATTAGACAACTATACAGAAAACCCTCAAATTGCAGAATTAAGTAAATAAAATCAATGATGGGAGAACAGTCAGATTAACGGATATAACAAAAGCAATGCAGATGGCAGTCTTTTGTTAAGTGCAGAGACGTATTATAGGTAATTAATTCATGTGTAGGGAACTTCTGAGAATGCTACAGGTTTTGTGGCGCAGCAGAAAGCGTACTTCAAACCCCAGGTGGTGTCATATTGAAAAGTCAGTACTAAGTGACATTGCTTGTCCTAATATTTATATATTTCTTAATTCCATTCTTTGACTTTTAGATTTGTGTGTATTGTTGTGAATTGGTAGACACAACTGCCCTGTTGGCGCTAGGAACACAAGCATTTAGTTACACCCGCAATAACATCTGCTAAATATGTGTACGTAAATTTGATTTGATGTCAAATGTAATCATATTATCATATTTAAAAAAAAAACTATACTATTTTAGCTGATCAGCGTGTCAGATAACTTAAAACCCCTATACCATTTCATTACTTCCCTTAACTGTTTTAACATGTTGAGCTGAAATTTTCACGTGAAAACCAAAAAAGACACATATGAGGTCAGTTGTTCACACCTGAAACTACATGTTCACATGTATTCACCACCTGTTCATTGTGAGGAAGAAAACATGTTCTCAACTCACATGTGGAATATGTAGTTTCACATGTGAAAACCTAACTCTCTCATGTGGAATGCGTGAAATGAGTGAGTAAAAATAAAATTTGCACTATCGCGTGAAAAACGTGAAAATGTTGTCATGTGTATTTTCATGGCATCCACATGTTGTCACATTTATTTCACATGAGATCACGTTCTCACTTGTGCTTAAATGTTTTTACGTGTAGTTACATGTTGTCACATGTTGTCATATTAACTTCACGTAAGATCACGTGAAATTAATGTCGTTTTCCATAAGGGATCTCACCCCCTCTCTTTTTACCATCCCTCTCTACCTCTCATATCCCTCCCTTTTCCCCCCTCACCCACATTTCTCCCTTCCTCTATCTCCTTCTCTCACATCCCTTCCTTCCTTCCCCTCTTCCTTCCTCCCTCCCTCCCTCTCCTGTTTGATGGATATGTCTGAGGGGTAAACTAGAGAGCATCTGTCTGAACCTCTAATCCTCTCTCTCCCCCCACCCTCTCCAGTCTTCTCCTAATCTCGTTAACACAGAGGCAATTAGCACCACGGGCTAATTACACCTCAACAAGAGGTTGAATAAGTGGAGATTCACCACCGTGACTGGCTGTCACCCCACTAGTCCCGCCCACACCACTCATCACATCCCACCTGGATTCGCTGTCTGTTAGTGTCAGTCACCGGGCAGTGTTTCCAGAAGAGAATGGCTTGGACTCTTGCATCCCTTTCACATAAAGACCAAAACCCCACTAATTTACCATGCCTGCATTTTTATACCAGCCTTTTCGTATATCTGAAAATCATAGGGGGTAGAAAACATGGAAAAATAAAAGCCACCTAAAGACCTAGCCATGATTCCTGCATGATTCCTGCACTAAAACTTACTTAGGCTAAGAGCCCCGCCCAGCCCTGCTCTGCTCTTTGCCTAAGTAAGTTTTAGCTGTGGGAGCTAATGCGAGTATTCATGTCTCTGGCAAGGTTACTCATCACACTGAACCAACAAACCACCTCCGTTACTCACACCAGAGTTGGGGTCAATTCGAGTCAGTCCAATACAACTGATTTGAATTTAACAAAAAAAAAAGAAAAACACACATGCATACAACACACCACGTTCTGTATAAGCACTCTGTGACATCTGCTGATGTAAAAAAAAGCCTAATTAAATGAATTTTATTTCATTACAAACATACCGGATAGACCTCCATCTTTGTCATCACCATCTGGGGGGTAGACATCCTCACACTGCAGGGCAGAATACAGACCATTACACAGAGAAATGGATTTGGAGACAAGACGATACACACTGTACTTCATATCAGTAGAATATGAGTGTCATGCCTTGGTCATTGTATTTTGTGTTTTCGTTATATGTTTGGTCAGGCCAGGGTGTGACATGGGTTTATGTTGTTGTATTTCGTATTGGGGTTTTTGTATTATTGGGATTGCGGCTGATTAGGGGTGTTGTATAGGCTTGGCTGCCTGAGGCGGTTCTCAATCAGAGTCAGGTGATTCTCGTTGTCTCTGATTGGGAACCGTATTTAGGTAGCCTGAGTTTCGCTTTGTATTTCGTGGGTGATTGTTCCTGTCTCTGTGTAGTGTTCACCAGATAGGCTGTAATAGGTTTCAAGTTCCGTTTGTTGTTTTGCTTTTGTTTAGTTATTTCATGTATCGTTTTTTTCCTTCATTAAAGTCATGAGTAACCACTACGCTGCATTTCGGTCCGACTCTCTTTCGACAAACGAAGAACGCCGTTACAATGAGCAGAACCTAAGTTCAAATGATTCCCCTGTTGGCTAGTACAAATGGTACCAAAAGTATCAACACAATGGAGCACCAGACTAGAAAAAAATGTGATTGACTGACAGAGAGAACATAGTAACGATTGATTGATTGTTTGTTTATAGGCTGGGTATCTGTAAAGCACTTTGTGACAACTGCTGGTGTAAAAAATGGCTTTCCAAAATAATTTTGATTAGTTGCTTGATTGACTGATAGTACTGCTCCCCTACCGTCAGATGATCCAGCTCAGTGTTGTCTGTGGTTTCCGTAGAGACGGTCTCAGCAATCGACTGGGAGTCAGGGTCTGGAAACATCTCCTCTACAGTGCTGATGGATCAGAGGGCCGATACACGTTATAATGGCTTTGTGAAGCCTTCGTAAACCCTTCATAATGCCTAGACGCTTCACTTATTATTTATGTGCAAATTCTTACTATACTTAACAAAAATATAAATGCAACATGCCACAATTTCAAAAATGCTACCGAGTTGCATATAAAGAAATCAGTCAATTTAAATAAATTCATTTGACCCTAATCTGAATTTAAGTATGCTCTCTCTAATTCTCTTTCTTTCTTTCGCTCTATGGAACCCTGACCTGTTCACCGGATGTGCTACCTGTCCAAGACTTGCTGTTTTCAACTCTCTAGAGACGGCAGGAGCGGTAGAGATACTCTCAATGATCGGCTATGAAAAGCCAACTGACATTTACTCCTGAGGTGCTGACCTGTTGCACCCTCGACAACTACTGTGATTATTATTATTTGACGATGCTGGTCATTTATGAACATTTTAACATCTTGGCCATGTTCTGTTATAATCTCCACCCAGCACAGTCAGAAGAACTGGCCACCCCTCATAGCCTGGTTCCTCTCTAGGTTTCTTCCTAAGTTTTGGCCTTTCTAGGGAGTTTTTCCTAGCCACCGTGCTTCTACACCTGCATTGCTTGCTGTTTGGGGTTTTAGGCTGGGTTTCTGTACAGTACTTTGAGATATCAGCTATATAAATACATTTGATTTGAACAAATCAAAATATATTTGATATTTGATATTCTTCAAAGTAGCCACCCTTTAAATTGATAACAGTTTTGCACACTTGTCATTCTCTCAACCACCTTCACCTGGAATGCTTTTCCAACAGTCTTGAAGGAGTTTCAACATATGCTGAGCACTTGTTGGCTGCTTTTCCTTCCCTCCGCGGTCCAACTCATCCCAAACCATCTCAATTGGGTTGAGGTTAGGTGATGGTGTAGGCCAGGTCATGTGATGCAGCACTCCATCACTCTCCTTCTTGGTCAAATAGACCTTACACAGCCTGGATGCGTGATGGGTCATTGTCCTGTTGAAAGACAAATGATTGCCCCACTAAGCACAAACCAGATGGGATGGTGTATCACTGCAGAATGCTGTGGTAGCCATGCTGGTTAAGTCTAACTTGAATTCTAAATAAATCACTGACAGTGTCACCAGCAAAGAACCCCCACACCTCCATGCTTCACGATGGGAACCACACTTGTGGAGATCATCTGTTCACCTACTCTGTGTCTCAAAGAGACGGCTTTTGGAACCAAAACTCTCAAATCTGGACTCATCAGACCAAATGACAGTTTTCCACCAGTCTAATGTCCATTGCTTGTGTTTCTTGGCCCAAGCAAGTCTCTTCATATCGGTGCCCTTTAGTCGTGGTTTCTTTGCAGAAATTCGACCATGAAGGCCTGATTCACTCAGTCTCCTCTGAATAGTTGATGCTGAGATGTGTCTGTTACTTGATCTCTGTGAAGCATTTATATAGGCTTCAATTTCTGAGGCTGGTAACTCTAATGAACTTATCCTCTGCAGCAGAGGTAACTCTGGGTCTTCCTTTCCTGTGCCGGTCCTCATGAGAGCCAGTTTCATCATAGCGCTTGATGGTTTTTGCGACTGCACTTGAAGAAACATTCAAAGTTCTTAAAATGTTCCGCATTGACTGACCTTCATGTCTTAAAGTAATGATGGACTGTCATTTCTCTTTGCTTATTTGAGCTGTTCTTGCCATAATATGGACTTGCCCATAAGGTATACCTTCTGTATACCACCCCTACCTTGTCAAAGCACAACTGGCTCAAACGCATTGAGAAGGAAAGAAATTCCAGAAATTAAATTCTAACAAGGCACACCTGTTAACTGAAATGCATTCCAGGTGAGTACCTCATGAAGCTGGTTGAGAGAATTCCAAGAAGTGTGCGAAGCTGTCATCAAGGCAAAGGGTGGCTATTTTGAAGAATCTAATATATATATATATATTTTTTTTTAACACTTTTTTGGTTACTACATGATTCAATATGTGTTATTTCATAGTTTTGATGTCTTCACTATTATTCTACAATGTAGAAAATAGTAAAAAATAATTAAAAAAATAAATAAATGAGTAGGCGGGTCCAAAATTTTGACTGGTACTGCATGTACACAGATGTAAGCAGAATAATATACTTGGTTTACAATCCCATGTAGGTGTACACTTCCTCTCTGGCAACTAGTAGCAGACAACCTACCCCCAACAAATAAAAAATATGTAACTAAATATGTAGCTAAATAACTCAAATGTAAAACATGTCAAGGTGTTCTGAATGATGGACTGATTATAATGTGGAGGGTGACAATGGTAATACGTGTACATGATGAGTGAATCTAAAAGTCAGACTTACGAGTTGACCAAAGAGAGTTCAAAATTATCGAAGTCCCGGAAGATCTCGCTGTAGCGCTTAGTCTCTGATTTGTTGGGGACCTTCACCTCTGGGGTAAAAGATGGATGACAAACATGTGAGCAAGAGAGGCCAAATGATCACTCTTTCTTTTTCATAAAATAAACATTACACACAAAACACACAAGTTGAAATTGCTTTTTTGCAGCTCTGTTAAAAATAAAAGCTTACAAAATATCTTCTATTTTTAGAAATAACAAATAAAGGGGTAAACCAACAGCCAACACCCAGTCATAAAACAATGTGTGAGGAAATAAAGAGTTTGTGGATTTGAAGGCTGCTGGTGGTGGTGGTGGTTATTGAGGCCTCAGATGTGTGATTGTATGTTTGTGTAAAAGGCATTTGTTGTAACACTGTTGTCTTTCAATTCTCCAGCCTCTGGTGAAAAACATATATCACTGTTGGTCACCCATTATAACACACTGAGTACTGCTGAGATGGCTCAGAATGGTTATAAAAACCTTTGTGTGAATGACAGATAAGAACATTTCCTTTTTATATAACATCTAATATGGGAAGGACTGCAACTAATCTGAGAAAAAGAGAAATGCAACTCCAACAAAAGGGGTTCTATTCATTTCCTAGCCTGGTTAGGCCAGACTGAATGCTGTGCTCAGTACTGAGTGCAGTATTCAGTCTGGTTTAACCAGGCTATGCATTTACAGTATACAGTTTACAGTATAGGCTGGGGAAAATACAGGTTGATGACACCCAAAACTGAATGATGGTACATTATCCCTGAGTGAACTACAACCTAATGCTGTAGTCTCTCTCAACATACGTTTGTGGGCTAGCATCAAGTGCTGAGACTGCATATGAGGCTAAAAACCTATAGGAATCTGTTACAGTTGAAGCTGACTGTGTATCACTTTAAGGGCAGTTAATATGCAAAAATACTCAACTCCCGGTGTTAACAGATGAAAAAAAATCTACATCTCTCCTCCCTCTCTTTCGCTCTCTGTCTCCATTTAGGTCAACCACATCCTGCTTGTGATGTGTGTCATGTTTTGCTCAGAAGACACAAAGTCCTTGTTTTTCCCCTTAGCAGAGTTCTGTTCATATGGCAGTCGAAGACAGGTACGAGATAGTAGAACTGTACACAACCAAGCTCTGCCAAAGTTCAGCTCTATAGCGCAAATTAAATTTAAAAGCAATGTTCCTGCGTGTCCACGGAGACTGCATTCACAGTAAACGCTGCATATGTCAGCTCAATCAGAAATTAACTTCAACTGTTAAGCGAGCTATAGTGCTGAACTTTGTGATATGGATTGAATCAAGCCCTTAGTCTAACAGAAAGCAGGGCCCTATAGCCTACTGTGCATGTCAGAGTTCTAGAGGGAGCTCGAGAGTGGGTTCAAATAGTATTTGTTTTCCTTCCAACCATTTTCTCTTAAATCATTAGGACTGATGTCCCTGACTTCATGGTTTCAAGAGCTTAATTTGAAAAAAAAGTTTCACGAATGGCGCACACCAATATGCAAAATGGAGGATGAGTTCAGGAGGTTCACTGATCCTGCACTGACTGGGAGGATGTAGCATGCAACCACACATGCACACTCACACACACACACACACACGTTTGTTTTATTATCCTTGTGGGGACCAAACAATTGATCTCCATTCAAAATCATATTTTCCCTAACCCCTAACCTAACCCTAAATCTCTAACTTCTAACCCTAAACCTAACCCCTAAGCCTAAAATAGCCTTTTTCCTTGTGAAGACCGGTGAAACTTGTCCGAAGTATCCTTGTGAGAACTTCTGGTCTCCACAAGGACAGTAAAACCAAAAACACACACATACACACACCTTCCCTGAAACATTTTCTCACCTCCTTTTCTACCTAAATGGATGGTTTCCCAGACCCAGATGGAGACTATTCTCCATAGAGCATGCTTTAGTCCAGGAGTAGGCTGAGCACTGGAAACTGGCCCAAATGACAACAATCTTCTGTTTTCTCTTATTGTTACTCACCTGGGGTTTTGGAGTGCTCCTTCTCTTTAACTTGGGGTTGTTCTTCCCTCTCCATCTCTATTTCAGACTAAATATCACAAGTGCACCTAGCCCCAAACTACCATATAGCACAGCAACCCCATCAATGTTCCTCGCACCACCAGCAACGTTCAATCAACCTTCTATCAATCAATCTATCAATTCCATCAACATTAGCAATGCCTACTCGTTCACAAGACAAACAGCAGCTACAGAGCAGGAAATAAGCTCGAGTTCCTCTAGATGCACTCAATCACACTAACATTTGACTAGAACACTGCTGCTGTCTGGTAAAGTGCTTGGGTTTGACCCTTCTCTTCTTGCTCTCTCAGAGTTATCTTCCTCTAGTGCAGAGAGAGGTTGGCCAATACGGTTTCACCATCATGATAAGAGGAAGTGTGATTCTATACAATGTAGGTCACACCTACATTGTCACACTGAACATAGAGAGTGTGCAGGAGGAAAAAGAGAGAAAAAGTGATTCTGCGTTTGCAGAAAGTATTAGTGCACTTGCCTCTGTGTTATACTGTTTGTGTTGTGCAGATGTTCAGAGGTCAAACTTTGACCTCTAAAATGATATCTCTCATGGGTGTTGAAAGCTGAATGATATTATGCACATCTCTGCAATTCAAACTCAACAGCAACCTCTTGAGATTGCAATCTCATAGTCCTCACCAGTGTCGTAGTAGGCAGTAAACATTTTGAAACGGAGTGAAATGGGAATACTAATTGTAACTTTACTAACTGTAACTATGCCCAATAACAACAAATGTTTCCTTTTTCTGTTGCAAACGTTTTGTTACAGTGTAACCCATGATAGTGAGGTAAAAATGTCCAGGAGATGGATTCTAGGGTGCTGAGACTGACCGACCTGTGATGGAGCGACACAGCATGGTGAGGGCGTGGCTGACTGGAGGTCGACCCATGGATGGGTAGCATTCCACCAGGGGATGGAGAGACTGCTGTATGGCCTGGAGCCCCATGGACACATGCAGCTGGTTAGGACCACCCAGCTCTGGGAGGGAAGGTGGGAGGGAAAGAGAGAAAGATAAAATATTTAGATTGAGAGATTACGCACTGTAAAAATAAATAAAAATAAAATAAAGTTGTGTGTGTTTGTGTGGTAATTTGTCAACTAAAACACTATATACATTTCTATAGTCAATTGGCACAGTGGTGACCCGTCATTCAGGGCCTTTGGGGCAGAGCAGCAATTACAGCCTCAAGTCTTCTTGGGTATGACGCTACAAGCCTGGCACACCTGTATTTGGAGAGTTTCTCCCATTCTTCTCTGCAGATCCTCACAGGTTTGATGGGGAGCGTTGCTGCACAGCTATTTTCAGGTCTCTCCAGAGATGTTCGATCGGGTTCAAGTCCGGGCTCTGGCTGGGCCACTCAGGGACATTCAGAGACTTGTTCTGAAGCCACTCCTGCGTTGTCTCGGCTGTGTGCTTAGGGTTGTTGTCTTGTTGGAAGGTGAACCTTCGCCCCAGGCTGAGGTCCTGAGTGCTCTGAAGCAGGTTGTCATCAAGGATCTCTGTACTTTGCTCCATTCATCTCTGCCTCGATTGTAACTAGTCTCCCAGTCCCTGCCGCTGAAAAACACCACCAAAACATGATGCTGTCACCACCATGCTTCACCATAAGGATGGTGCCAGGTTTCCTCTAGCTGTGACACTTGGCATTCAGGCCAAGAGTTCAATCTTAGTTTCACCAGACCAGAGAATCTTGTTTCTCATGGTCAGAGTCTTTAATTGCCTTTTGGCAAACTCCAAGTGGGCTGTCATGTGCATTTCACTGAGGAGTGGCTACCGTCCATTCCATAAAGGCCTGATTAGTGGAGTGCTGCATAGATGGGAGAACCTTCCAGAAGGACAACCATCTCCACAGAGGAACTCGAGCTCTTTCAAAGTGACCATCGGGTTTCTGGTCACCTCCTTGACCAAGGTCCTTCTCCCCCCAATTGCTCAGTTTGACCGGGCAGCCAACTCTAGGAATAATCTAGGTGATTCTAAACTTATTCTATTTAAGAATGATGGAGGCCACTGTGTTCTTGGGGACCTTCAATGCTGCAGAAGTGATCTGTGCCTCGACAAAATCCTGTCTCGGATCTCTACAGACAATTACCTCAACTTCATGGCTTGGTTTTTGCTCAGACATACACTGTTAACTGTGGGACCTTATATAGACAGGTGTGTGCTTTTCCAAATCATGTTCAATCAATTGAATTTACCACAGGTGGACTCCAATCAAGTTGTAGAAACTTCAAGGAAGATCAATGGAAACAGGAAGCACCGGAGCTCAATTTTGAGTCTCATAAAAAAGGGTCTGAATACTTATGTAAGTATTTCTGTTTTTTTATTTATTTTTAATACATTTGCAAAAAAATCTAAACTGTTTTCGCTTTGTCATTATGGGGTACTGAGTGTAGATTTCTGAGGATTTGTTTTTATTTAATCCATTTTAGAATAAGTCTAACGTAACCAAAAAAAAGCAAAGGTGTCTGAATACTTTCTGAAGGCACTGTATCGTATATATATATATATATATATATTTATATATATGTTGTTGTTGTTCTTGTCTGTTTTGCATGCTATTTTGGCATTAATATGTGTCAGTTTGCAAACAATGTAAAAAAATAGATAAAATCATTGCGTTTAATAAAGCTGCATACAAACATTCTCTTTTTTGCTTTGTTGAGTCAGGCAGCTCCAAAATGCAGGTGTTGCCATTGGTTTAGTGTTGGGGGTATGCCCCACAAGATTTACATGCTAAAATCGCCACTGAATTGGCATATCAGACAATATGCCTGCATGCCCTGCAACTTGCATTGGAATCGGAAGTAGGATGGCGACCCCTTGAGGCATGGTCGGTAGTAACATGAATAACACTATTTAACATGTCAAATAGTATACATATGATATGAGTAATATGTAAACATTATTCAAGTGTCCTTATTTAAAGTGACTAGTGATCCATTTATTAAAGTGTCCAGTAATTGGGTCTCCATGTAGACAGCAGCCTCTCTGAGTTACTGCTGTTTAGCAGTCTGATGGCCTTGAGATAGAAGCTGTTTTTCAGCCTCTCGGTCCCAGCTTTGATGCACCTGTACTGACCTTGCCTTCTGGATGGTAGCGGGGTGAACAGGCAGTGGCTCGGGTGGTTGTTGTCTTTGATGATCTTTTTTTGCCTTCCTGTGACATCAGGTGCTGTAGGTGTTCTGGAGGGCAGGTAGTTTTCCCCCGGTGATGCATTATGCAAACAGCATCACCCTCTAGAGAGCCTTTCGGTTGAGGGCGGAGCAGTTGCCGTACCAGACTGTGACACAGCCCGACAGGATGCTCTCGATTGTGGATATGTAAATGTTAGTCAGAGTTTTGGGTGACAAGCTACATTGATTCATCCTGCTGAGGTTGAAGAGGTGCTGTTGCGCCTTCTTCACCACACTTGTCTGTGTGGGTGAAACATTTCAGTTTGTTGATGAGGTGTACACCGAGGAACTTAAAACTTTCCACTTTCTCCACTGCTGTCCCTTCGGTGTGGATAAGGGGATGCTCCCTCTGCTGTTTACTGAAGTACACGATCATCTCCTTTTTTTTTGTTGAAGTTGAGTGAAAGGTTGTTTTCCTGACACCACACTCCGAGCGCCGTAGCTCTCCAGGAACAGGGTTGGGCAGCTCTGCTATAGGTTGTCTCCTCGTTGTTGCTAATCAAGCCCACTACTGTTGTGTCGTCTGCTAACTTGATGATTGAGTTGGAGGCGTGCATGGGTGAACAGGGAGTACAGGAGGGGGCTGAGCATGCACCCTTGTGGGGCCCCAGTGTTGAGGGTCAGTTAGGTGGATATGTTGTTTCCTACCTTCACCACTTGAGGTGGCCCATCAAGAAAGGCCAGGACCCAATTGTACAGGGTGGGGTTGAGGCCCAGGGCCTCCAGCTTGATGATGAGTTTGGAGGGTACTACGGTGTTGAATGCTGAGCTGTAGTCAATGAACAGCATTCTTACATAGGTATTCCTTGTGTTAAATATCCTTGTTGATTAACCAGGACCTGAATATGACTGCATGCAATTTAATAATTTAACACATTTTTTACATACTTATTACGCATTGATTACACTATCACTCGTATTTCATATGTCACAACGATTCATTGATTCATATTCTAGGATGCTGGTAAAGTTTTGTCCAGAGCCCCTGCTCTCCACTATAGCTCTGTCTCGACAGTCCTGGTCATGAAAAAAAAGCTAGCTAGCTGATGACTGCAAATAATGTTCTTCCCCAAAAACATAGCAAAACTTCATCATCGGTTTCAGTAGATATAGTTAGCTAGCTAACCATCTAGCTAGGTGTCATCTAAAATACCCCTAATTTATAAGAACGTTCTCATTTGATTTATGGTGGTCGAACCCATCTGTATGAAAATAGCCACAATAAGGAATAGCCACAATAGTGTAATTTGCGATTAGCCTTCAAAATAAAAGTCTGTCATTGACAGTGATGCAAATTAATACAAATAGTGGAATTATGCCATAACTGAATATATCATGCTAAACGAAGTTGTAATGATGTTATATAAATTCAACAAAAGACAATAATTTGTTAATTTGACAAATCTGTTGAAATCGCATTATGTATTAGACTTCAGAATTGCATTGGGGGCATACTTATTTCACTGTACCTATGGATTGTGGATCAATGACATTGGGTATCAGTCTACTCAGTGATACGCAGAGAACATTAGTGTTGTAGCTCTTATTGCGGGACTCTGAAACCAGTGAGAATTGAGCCACATTTATTGTACCAGTTACGCATTGTGTATTATACCACTATGTGTATTGAAGGCTCCCGAATGGGATCTCAGTGCAATATTTGAAGAATCTAAAACACTTTTTTGGCTAGTACATGATTCCACATGTGTTATTTCATAGTTTTGATGTCTTCACTATTATTCTACAATGTAGAAAATAGTAAAAAAATAAAGAAAAACCCTTGAATGAGTAGGTGGGTCCAAACTTTTGACCGGTACTGTATATATAATTTATGAGTCCAAAAATGGGATGTCTTAACTACAGATTGCCCCTTTACGTCAATCAAAAGTTTGCAAGTTTGAGCATGTGTCCATTAGGCCTATGGATAATTTTTATTTTATTTTTTATATCGGCATGAATGAGAAAGCCCCAGTTTTATTCCATAGGCTTGGATCTGCACTAGGCAGCTGTTGCAAGAACACATTTTTCACTGGCTGTCCACCGGTTTCAAAAATATGTTTTTTAACCTTTATTTAACTAGGCAAGTCATTTAAGAAAAATTATTATTTATAATGACGGCCTACCCCGGCCAAACCCTAACAATGCTGGGCCAATTGTGGGACTTCCAATCAGGGTCCCACAATTGGGAGATATCAATAATAAGTGATATCTGTATCGCCGTAGATTACACCACTACTGTCATCCTTACCTCGAAGCGTTTATTCAAGTTGGATCATCTTTGAATGCCGACAGCAGTCGCACCATTGGAAGATATACAGTTGAAGTCGGAAGTTAACATACACTTAGGTTGGAGTCATTAAAACTAATTTTCAACCACTCCACAAATGTATTGTTAACAAACTATAGTTTTGGCAAACTACTTTGTGCATGACACAAGTAATTTTTCAAGAAATTGTTTAGAGACAGATTATTTCACTGTATCACAATTCCAGTGGGTCAGAAGTTTAAATTACACTAAGTTGACTGTTCATTTAAACAGCTTGGAAAATTCCAGAAAATTATGTCATGGTGGCTTTAGAAGCTTCTGATAAATTATGTCAATTAGCCTGAGTCAAATGGAGGTGTACCTGTGGATATATTTCAAGACCTACCTTCAAACTCAGTGCCTCTTTGCTCAAGCAAAGCATCATGGGAAAAACAAAAGAAATCAACCAAGACCTAAAAAAAAATTGTAGACCTCCACAAGTCTGGTTCATCCTTGGGAGCAATTTCCAAATGCCTGAAGGTACCACTTTCATCTGTACAAACAATAGTTGGCAAGTATAAACACCATTGGACCACGCAGCCGTCATACAGCTCAGGAAGGAGGTGCATTCTGTCTCCTAGAGATGAACATAATTTGGTGCGAAAAGCACAAATCAATCCCAGAACAGCAGCAAAAACCAGACTATGGTTTGCAACTGCAGATGGGGACAAAGATCGTACTTAAAAAAAAAATGTCCTCTGGTCTGATGAAACAGAACTGTTGGCCATAACGACTATCATTATGTTTGGAGGAAAAAGGGGGAAGCTTGCAAGCCGAAGAACACCATCCCAACAGTGAAGCACGGGGGTGGCAGCATCATGTTGTGGGGGTGCTTTGCTGCAGGAGGGACTGGTGATCTTCACAAAATAGATGGCATCATGAGGCAGGAAAATTATGTGGATATATTGAAGCAACATCTCAAGACATGAGTCAGGAAGTTAAAGCTTGGTTGCAAATGGGTCTTCCAAATGGACAATGACCCCAAGCATACTTCCAAAGTTGTGGCAAAGTGGCTTAAGGACAAGTCAAGGTATTGGAGTGGCCATCACAAAGCTCTGACCTCAATCCTATAGAACACTTGACTGCAGTTTCTACTGGTCGTTGTTTTCAGGCTGATTGTATTGGTGCTAGCTAGCTACCAAGCTAAAGCTAGCTACCCCAGAAGTTGCGATCAAACCAATGATGCTTTATTACGAACGCGGTATTGTAAACACATCGTACGTGGCCGGTGTTTGCAGACTTTTTTTGTACAGCTTTGATAGTGCTACTGATAGTAGTGGTGGCACTTGGCTTGCACGGGCAAATTCAGAACACACAACATTCTATAATAGAACTGTGTTATGTGACGTGTCAAATGAAAAGCTTATTTAACGTGTCAAATTTTATTATACCATTATTTGTCAAGGTAGGCTAGTTGAGAGCAAGTTCTCATTTACAGCTGCGACCTGGCCAAGATAAAGCAAAGCAGTTCGATACATACAACAACAGAGTTACACATGGAATAAACAAACATACAGTCAATAATACAATAGAGAAAGTCTATATAAAGTGTGTGCAAACGAGGTAGGATAAGGAGGTTGATGCAATAAATAGGTCATAGCAGCAAAATTATTACAGTATGGCAAATTAAACACTGGGGTGATAGATGTGCAGAAGATGAGTGCAAGTACTGGGGTGCAAAGGAGCAAAATAAATGACAATATGGTGTTGAGATAGTTGGATGGGCTATTTACAGATTGGCTATGTACAGGTGCATTGATCTGTGAGCTGCTCTGACAGCTGGTGCTTAAAGCTAGTGAGGGAGATATGGGTCTCCAGCTTCAGTGATTTTTGCAGTTTGTTCCAGTCATTTGCAGCAGAGAACTGGAAGGAAATGCGGCCGAAGGAGGAATTGGCTTTGGGGGTGACCAGTGAAATATACCTGCTGGAGCGCGTGCCAAACCCACTGGCTCCCACCGCCACCCGGGTGGGTGCTGCTATGGTGACCAGTGAGCTGAGATAAGGCGGGGCTTTACCTAGCAACGACTTATAGATGACCTGGAGCCAGTGGGTTTGGCGACGGATATGAAGCGAGGGCCGGCCAACGAGAGTACAGTGGTCACAGTGGTGGGTAGTATATGGGGCTTTGGTGACAAAACAATGGCACTGTGATAGACTGCATCCAATTTATTGAGTAGGGTATTGGAGGCTATTTTGTAAATGACGTCGCCGAAGTCGAGGATCGGTAGGATAGTCAGTTTTACTAGGGTATGTTTGGCAGCATGAGTGAAGGATGCTTTCTTGCGAAATAGGACGCAGATTCTAGATGTCATTTTGGATTGGAGATACTTAATGTGAGTCTGGAAGGAGAGTTTACAGTCTAACCAGACACCTAGGTATTTGTAGTTGTCCACAAATTCTAAGTCAGAACCATCCAGAGTAGTGATGCTGGACGGGTGGGTAGGTGTGGGCAGCGATCGGTTGAAGAGCATGCATTTAGTTTTGCTTGTATTAAAGAGCAGTTGGAGGCCACGGAAGGAGAGTTGTATGGCATTGAAGCTCGTCTGGAGGTTAGTTAACACAGTGTCCAAAGGGCCAGAAGTATACAGAATGGTGTCGTCTGCGTAGAGGTGGATCAGAGAATCACCAGCAGCAAAAGCGTCATCATTGGTGTATACAGAGAAAAGTGTCGGCCTGAGGATTGAACCCTGTGGCACCCCCATAGAGACTGCCAGAGGTCCGGATTACAGGCCCACCGATTTGACACATTGAACTCTGTCAGAGAAATAGTTGGTGAACCAGGCTAGGCAGTCATTTGAGAAACCAAGGCTGTTGAGTCTGCCGATAAGAATATGGTGATTGACAGAATCGAAAGCCTTGGCCAGGTCGATGAATACAGCTGCATAGTATTGTCGTTAAGGACCTTGAGTGTGGCTGAGGTGCAGCAGGGACCAGCTCGGAAACCAGATTGCATAGCGGAGAAGGTACGGTGCGATTCGAAATGGTCGGTGATCTGTTTGTTAAAACTTGGCTTTCGAAGACCTTAGAAAGACAGGGTAGGATAGATATAGGTCTGTAGCAGTTTGTGTCTAGAGTGTCTCCTTTTTGAAGAGGGAGATGACCGCGGGGAGGCTTGGGCAAGTTACAGTGAGGGGTGCAGGGCTGTTGACCGGGGTCGGGGTAGCCAGGTCAAAAGCATGGCCAGCCATAGAAAAAAGTTTATTAAAATTCTCAATTATCGCAGATTTATCGGTGGTGACAGTGTTTCCTAGCCTCAGTGCAGTGGTCAGCTGGGAGGAGGTGCTCTTATTCTCCATGGACTTTACAGTGTCCCAGAACTTTTTGGAGTTAATGTTACAGGATGCAAATTTATGTTTGAAAAAGCTAGCCTTATCTTTCCTAACTCCCTCTGTATATTGGTTCCTAACTTCCCTGAAAAGTTGCACATTGCAGGGGCTAGTCAATGCTAATGCGGTACGCCACAGGATGTTTTTGTGCTGGTCAAGGGCAGTCAGGTCTGGAGTGAACCAAGAGCTATATCTGTTCCTGGTTCTACATTTTTTGAATATAGCATGCTTATTTAAGATGGGGAGTAAAGCACTTTTAAAGAACAACCAGGCATCCTCTACTGATGGAATGATGTCAATATCTTTCCAGGATACCCGGGCCAGGTCTATTAGAAAGGCCTGCTCGCTGAAATGTTTTAGGGAGAGTTTGACAGTAATGAGGGGTGGTTGCTTTACCACAGACCCATTATGGACGCAGGCAATGAGGCAGTGATCGCTGAGATCCTGGTTGAAGACAGCAGAGGTGTATTTGGAGGGCAGGTTGGTTAGGATGATATCTATGAGGGTGCCCGTGTTTACGGATTTGGGGTTGTACCTGGTGGGTTCATTGATAATTTGTGAGAGCATCAAGCTTAGATTGTAGGATGGCTGGGGTGTTAATTAAGCATGTCCCAGTTTAGGTCACCTAGCAGCACGAGCTCTGAAGAAAGATGGGGGCAATCAATTCGCATATGGTGTCCAGGGCACAACTGGGGGCAGAAGGTGATCTATAGCAAGCGGGCAAGAGACTTGTTTCTGGAGAGGTGGGTTTTTAAAAGTAGAAGCTCAAAGTGTTATTTGATACATCAAATAGTGTAAAGGCGTTCCATAATATGCAGACTGTGGTTACTACATGCCACACCCACTACATCCTGCGCCCACTACATGCCACACCCACTGCCACTGCCACTACATGCCACGCCCACTGCCATTTGGCCCACATTTCAGCACAGTAGGTGGCAGTGCAAAGTTGGATGCCAACTGACAAAAAAAACATAGAAGGAGGCTGCTAGCTAGCTAGGGGACAATGGTACACAGTGTCCGTCTTCACCCGCCTGCCGAGCACTGCTTTCCCACAGTTCTGTTAACATTACCTTGAGGGAAGATGTTAGCTAGTGTAGCTAGTGTAGCCAACCAACTCGCGTGTCACTGCCGTGTAGTGATTAACCTGGCCATAACATTAAAATAACCGTGAAAGCACTGCTGGACAGGCAGGGGCTTGTGTGCCAATGTCCTAGCTAGACAACAGCCTCAATGGCAGTGGGCACTAGTAATGATGAGTTGTTAGCGAACAAACTGCTTTTCTTGAACTAATCTTTTTGGTGAACGTGTCGGGAACTGAATTGCATCGGATAATTTGGCTCCCTGATAGGCCTACTGCTACTGCTTTTTGAGCTTAAAACAACATTTCTCTGCAGATAAATTACAAAATAATGATCTGAAGAGGGTTCATCCTCACTGCAAAAACAATCAATAGTGGGGAGAGCTGGGTCAATCTGTTCAACACTGTTTGAAGTGCCTAAAAAAAATAAAGTACAATTTTTTCCACCGTTTTAAGTTAGATTTTTAAGCATTTGACATGAGATGGTTCACCAAAAATATTTGGAATACTCAAGTTTGCAGACGACACAACAGTAGAATGGCTTGATTACCAACAATGACGAGACAGCCTACAGGGAGGAGGTGATGGCTCTGGGACTGTGGTGCCAGGAAAATAACCTCCCACTCAACGCCAACAAAACAAAGGAGATGCTCATGTACTTCAGGAAACAGCAGAAGGAGCTCCCCCTACCCAGATCGACAGGAGAGTGGAGAAGGTGGAACGTTTTAAATACCTCTGTGTACACATCACGGACAAACCGAAATGGTCCACCCACACAGACAGTGTAGTGAAGAAGGCACAACAGTGCCTCTTCAACCTCAGGAGGCTAAATAAATTTGTCTTGTCACCTAAAACCTTCACAAACTTTTACAGATGCACAATGGAGAGCATCCCGTTGGACTGTAATCACTACCTGGTACGGCAACTGCACCACCCACACCCGCAGGGCTCTCCAGAGGGTGGTGCGGTGTGCATAATGCATCACCGGGGGCAAACTACCTGCCCTCCAGGACACCTACAGCACCCGATGTCACAGAAATGCCAAAAAGATCATCAAGGACAACAACCACCCGAGCCACTGTTCACTTGCTTTCATCCAGAAGGCGAGGTCAGTACAGGTGCATCAAAGCTGGGACCGAGAGACTGAAGAACAGCTTCTTTCTCAAGGCCACTCATTCAAATAAATGGAACACTAGTCAGTTTAATAATGTTTACATATCTTGCATTACTCATCTCAAATGTATTCTATACTATTCAACTATATCTTAGTCTATGCCTCTCTGACATTGCTCATCCATATATTTATATATTAATAATTCCATTCCTATACTTAGATTTGTGTGTATAGGATATATGTTGTGAAATTGTTAGATATTACTTCTTAGATATTGCTGCACTGTCGGAACTAGAAGCACAAGCATTTCGCTACACCCGCAATAACATCTGCTAAACACGGGTATGTGACTAATAAATTTGATGCCCATCAAGAGTGGCCACGGCATATAGTAAGTGACGCGTAGTGGGCATAGCATGTAGTTTGTGTAATTATAATGTGATATTGTACCCCCTAGCTCGATTGTCTATTGTTTGTAATCTATGTATGCTTGTGTTCCCTCATGTGCTTTATGTATTGATTTGATATTAATAATAAAAAAAAAAAAAAAAAATATATATATATATATATTAAAGCCCAAAAAAAAAACTTTTTAAAAGACAATTTATGCTTGATCCAAAAATGTGGTTGGAGGCGCAATGATAGTGTGACGCATTTGCGGAGCCTCCGGAGATATACAGAGGCCAAATTGAGCTCTGTTCTGCATCACCGTGCACCACCCACATTTTTTTTACCAATGCGGAGGGCTCCATATACTGTTGAAGTCGGAGGTTTACATACACCTTAGCCAAATACATTTAAACTCCGTTTTTCACAATTCCTGACATTTAATCCTAGTAAAAATTCCCTGTTTAAGGTCAGTTAGGATCACCACTATATTATAAGAATGTAAAATGTTAGAATAATAGTAGAGGATGATGTCCTTTGTTGTCCTTAAGCCATTTTGCCACAACTTTGGAAGTATGCTTGGGGTCATTGTCCATTTGGAAGACCCATTTGCCACCTAGCTTTAACTTTCTGACTGATGTCATAAGATGTTGCTTCAATTTAATGTAATTTTCAATATAACATAATTTTCCTTCCTTATGAAGCAACCTATTTTGTGAAGTGCACCAGTCCCTCCTGCAGCAAAGCACCCCCACAACATGATGTTGCCATCCCTGTTCTTCACAGCTTAATTCAGACAGGTTTGAGGCAGAAATGGGGTTCAGCAGACGATGTCACATAAGTAATATTTGTTGAATGTTAAAGCAGCCAGTGGTAGCCGTGGAGGGGAGGATGGCTCATAATTGTCACTGTAAGAGAGTAAATGGAATGGTATCAAACAGCTTTGATACAATTAAATTCCAGCCATTATTAGGCTATGAGCCGTCCTCCCATCAGCAGCCTCCACTGATTGCAAAAGTAGCCAGACTGCTTTCAATGGTGTAAAGTACTTAAGTAAAAATACTTTAAAGTACTACTTAAGTCGTTTTTTACGGTATCTGTACTTTACTATTTATAGTTGAGAACTTTTTCAACTCAATTTGAAATTGTACTTTACATACTTAAGTATATTTAACCAAATACTTTTAGACTTTTACTCAAGTAGTATTTTACTGGGTGACTTTCACTTGAGTCATTTTCTGTTATGGTATCTTAACTTTTACTCAAGTATGACAATTGGGTACTTTTTCCACCACTGACTACTTTAGATCTATCCCATTACCCTTCGCAGGCGGAATCCGAAGCGCTATCTGATGTAGACAATGAAGCCATAGGCAGAATTTTACCGCAATCATGATTAGGTCGGTTGGCGTGAAATAAAACTTTTATTTTATCAGGGAGTCAAGGTCTCTTTTACAGATGAGCCCTGATTTACATAAATCACTGAAAATACACATCAATATAAATACAAAATGCAAGCAGAAAGAAAAACAGCCATAAAAAACAACACATTTATCAGTAATAAGGTCCTCAATCCGCTTTCTGAATTGCCCTAAATGCACCGTTGGCTACACATCGTGACGTGTTTCATTACGCCGTACGTCATCTTGCCTATTAACAATCCACAGATCATTGGGCAAGACTGCGTGAAGATGACGTACGGCGTAATGAAACACGTCACGATGTGTAGCCAATGGTGCATTATGCCGCGTTCGGGTGCAAGTTGGGACAAGGAAACTCACATTTCGGACTTGCTTGTTGAACGCGGGATGTGTATAATTACAACAAGTTAGCAAGTCTGACATTTCCGCGTTTCCTAGTTACGACTAGAACATGAACAAAGGTTAGTGTCAGACTCAGAGCGCACATAAACGTCCTTTTGTTTGTCCAAGAATGAATTTGGCTATGTGTGGTATGTCTTGGCAGACGCGAAAATCTTCAGATAACATGACAGAACTGCATAGTCATAGGCATATTCGTCTTGTCTGTAAATCATTAGACCTACAAAAGAAAAACATGTGTGAAAGGCGTAAATATGTTCCATTGACTTACCGCAACAGTCCTCAAAAAGCAGCCTTAGTTGTCTCAGACATTCCGCCACTGTGCGGAGTCTTGACACTGTCCATGTAACGTCGTAGTATTTAATCCTAAAAATACCAATACCGTCTTGACACGGGATAAGTGTGGTGTTCATTCCCGGTAAATGAGAATCATCCGCTCCCTGTTCAGTAGGCGTATGTTTTACCCCACGCCGCTGCTCCAACAAAGACATTTCTAGCTGTCTGATGCCATGTAGGCCCGCAACACAATATATAATAATAATATATGCCATTTAGCAGACGCTTTTATCCAAAGCGACTTACAGTCATGTGTGCATACATTCTACGTATGGGTGGTCCCGGGGATTGAACCCACTACCCTGGCGTTACAAGCGCCATGCTCTACCAACTGAGCTACAGAGGACCGCAAAACAATTAGGCTAACAAGCATTCAAATAGCCTAGCACAAAATGTGGTAGGCTATACATTTAATGCAATGTAGAACAAAAAACATTCAAAAAAATATAGCAATTTCCCACAGAGGTGTGTAATTGTCAGTTTGAATAGGCAGTGTCCTTTGAGCATCACTATAGCCTAGCCCAGAGTCCACTCAGCCGTTATCAGTTGTCTCATATCCGCCGACTGATTTCCTCAATCTCTTTGAGAAGTAAAACTGTGTCATAGAACAATCTTTTCAGGTCTATCAACTAGGGGTTTCCATCCCTACTTACAGTCTTGTTCCGCTAAGCATCTTGTCCGACCGCATTCCTATGTCGCAACATTATTGGCGTCAACTCAACCCTGGTTTTAATTGTTTTCGGAAGGATATAAATAACAGCAGGCGGCGTGACTGTCACGCAAGGGCATTTTTTTAAATGTTTGATTCATAAACCACTTGAAAATTACAGCTTTGGGGCACAATGCCTATCAAAGTAAAATTTTCGAGGGCCATCACACTGGGAGCAAAAGAGCAGATTTAAATGTCTTATTCCCATTTTGCAGGCAGTGATTTTTATTATTTAGAATTCCCTGACTGTAGGATTCAATTTTTAGTAACTTGTTGGTAAGTAGAAAGCATGGAAATCCCATAGTTATTTTGAATTCTGTTAGTTCGTTTACTGAGGAGTTATGGCACATGTAAAAAGGAACTGCAATTATTGCACAGAATATGAGGGGGATGGCAATGACACCCAACAACCCTATAATCACAAACAGTAACTTTGATAAGGTTTCAGTGGTGCAACATCTAGCCAATTTGGTCATGACATATCAATCTCAAAGTAAAGTGGAGAAATCTCTAATTTGACAATCTGGAGGAAAAGAGACTATAATTATATTTTTTTAAACAAAATATTTTATTATTTGGTATGAAGTTACAAAAACACTTATGACAGACAATGTAATCTCTTAGACTACTATGAGTTAATCTAAACTGAATCTTAATATCTCCCACCTAACAGCTAGAACCAATGCCTTGGAAGGCAGGGCTACAGCTAGAACCAACACATTGGGAGGTCCCCAGACCAGGAGTGTCAAACTTTTTTTTTTATCCTTTAAATTAATACCTAGACAACCAGGTGAGGGGAGTTCCTTCACCATGCCCTAGGCAAAATCAGGGACCTTAATTCATCAACCGAGTACAATGGAAGAGCTAAAACCCACAGACACTCGGCCCTCCCGTGTGGCTGCCAAACTCGGTCCTGGGGACCCCCCTGGGTGCACGTTTTTGTTTTTTGCAGCTGATTCAAATAATCAACTCAGCATCAAGCTTTAATTATTTGAATGTGCTGTTTAGTGCTAGGGCAAAAACCCTAGGAGGGCGGGGGCAGAGCCAAGTTTGGGAAACCATGCCCTAGGCAATTCCAGTCCTCGAGGTCCTGATTGGTGTCACAGTTTGCCCCAGCTAACACACCTGACTCCAATAATCACCTAAACAGTTTAGAATGCAATTTGATTAATCAGCTGTGTTTGCTGGGAAGGGGAAAAGTGTGACACCAATTAGGCCCCGAGGACTGGAGTTGCCCACCCCTGCTCCAGATGGACACTTCTTCTGACAGGCCAGCAATAAATAACTAAAAGATGAAAAGCATGACAATCCATTCAAGCTTTGTCTCTTATCTGTTAAACACAGGCTTCTATTTAACTGCTACACTACACGGTCCAAAGTGCTTCTGCTTTCAAACCTTAATTCCGAAGAGAGCGAGGTGGTGACGCATGCCGACCGACCAAGTTTGGATGTGGCTGGGACGAATCACATGGCTCCTCCTCGACCACAAAAGTGTGAGGCATCTACTGCGGTCGCTCCCGCCTGTGACCATCTGTTTGAAGACGACAAGCCAGTAGCCTGGAAACAGACCAGAGGTGGCAAGTGGGGGAAAGGAGTACTCCACTGCTATAAACAGCTCTACTGTATGTAACTCAATGGCCATGGACTGACAGGGAAGGCGGATAGGGGTGAATCCTAACGTCCACTTAAGTGAAATTTTTACTTATAGTGATGCATTGATGTCAATTAACAGATGAGGAAGATTTGACTTAAGTGGAAGTTAGGATTCTACCCATAGTTATAAACATTGGGAGCTGTTTTTTAATGAGGTGTACTCCAAAGCTATAAAGAGCACTACTGTAGCTCAATGGTTAGGGTCTGATAGGGAGGGCGGGTAGCCAAGTCATTCCTTTTGGGAGATGTTGCTTTTTAATTACTACTGTTTTGGTATTAATCTCATTTGTCATATGATAGGACTTTGAGCTCCGTGGTGAGGTTTTCGTAAAACTATGGGACTTGTTTGCGAAGCAGCACACACAACTTTCAAGCATAAATCTCTGATGACAACCAGGTGGGACCGGGTGTTAGTTCTAGCTATAGTTTTACAAATGGAAAAAGGTCCTCTTAAAGCTATCTCCAAAAAGCATGCAGATGCTTGTCTTTTCCAGTCCTTTCAGAAAGACTGCTACAGTTAACTGTTATAGTACATGCACACACGTTAATTGATTAACAATTAATAAATGAATTATTAATTCTAGAGGTGACAAGGTCTCAGGTCAGTTGTGAGATTTGGCATAATGAACTAGGCTATAAGGCACTTGAGGCATGGTGGTGACCAATCAGAAACAAAGTTCCAGTTCACAGGCCAATCACATCACTGAAATGTAATAGACAGTCCAACCAGATCACTGTTGACATACAGATCCCACCCCGTATTTGGGTCTTGTAAATGCAGAAAAAAAAGGTGAGTCCAACATATTTCAGAAATTAAAAAGGAAATGGAATCATTTTTTCCAAAATAATGCAACTAATCCCTTTAACTTGTAATCTTTGGTTAAAAAAGGAAACAAAAACAGGCGGCTACGTATACTATACGTCATGTTGCTGCAATGATGCAAAGAAACATGGGAAAAAAAACCCTAAGAACCATCACTCATGATGGTTCTTAGTCTTCAGCATCTCTTTCCATCGCCAATCCCATCCCCTTCCTCTCCACCCGTTCTCCTCTCATAGTTCATCCCGTGTGGCTGTGCTGTCCAGAGGTGACTGGAGTACGTCAGAGTTCTGGGCCTCGCTGCTGATCTCCGCCTGCTCCTGGGTCTTCCCCGAGCGGGCCCGGTCCCAGTCCGTACGCACCTTCTCGTTGTCCCACACCACAGAGGTCTCTGTGTCGCTGATGTAGCCCGAGTCTCCTGTGTAGTGAGTGGGGAACACTAGCAGGGGCTCGGCCGAGAAGGCCTTCAGGTCCCGCTCCTCAAAGTGCTCCATGTAGTCCGAGCTGGAGAGAGAGGTAAGAGAGAGGAGATAAAGATGTCCCAGGATACATTGAAAAGAGGAATGGGTGAATCTCAAGAATTTTCCTTGATTCCCTTTGTCTTCTCTCCTCGCTGCCTCCTTAAACTGTGAAGGGGAGCTTCGAGAAGAGAATATCTTTCTCCTCTCATGCTCCCTTAGTTTCCTGCAGACACTTTGAAAAGGAGGCGAGAAGAGAGGATTCAAGGAATCCAGGAAAATACTTTTGAGATTTACCCGGAGAGACAGGTGACAGAAAGACAAAGAGAGAAAGCGTGCGACAGAGAGAGGTAAACTTACACAGGGTGTTTATTGAACATGACAGGGAGGAACTCATCCACGGGTAATATCCTCTTCAACGGCTCTGCCCTCAGCAGCTTCTGGGCTCCTTGTAATGACATCATATAACCCAGCGTCCAATAGGAGTAGTCTGCCTCCACCAGGTTGTGTATATTGGGTACGGACTTCTCAGGGCGGTCCACCTGCATCCTCTTTCTGCCGATATAACTGGGAGGAGGAACAGTTGGGGAAGAGAAAGTTGAAGTTTACACCACATGGGAAGGGTAGACAGTAAGTGCGGAGTCAGCAAGCTAGAACGGGGGTGCTTAATTCTTAAAAAGGACAGCTAATATTACAATTAACACTTAAGAACTAACCAAATACTGTATCATATGTCTGAGAGATCGGCCAGCGACATCCCAAGGACCAATGCCTGTCCGCGGACCAGAGGTTGAAAATCACTGACCTAGAATAGAGGATATCCTGTGTGTATAGTGGATGATGTACAGTCTATGGAGCACTTACATCAGGTCCCAGTCTAGACCCTGGCTCTCCACTTCACTCATCAGGTTCATCAGGCGTCGCTTGAAGAAGACCTCGAAACGCAGATCGTCCTCGATCACCAGGGAACTCTTTAGACCCCGCTCTGAGATCTGAACACACACAGAGATAAAACAGTGACCCTCACATTCAGAGGACGCAAAACTTCTGTACACCATCTATACCTTAGTGACAGCCAGAGGTGTGTTCCAGGGTTGGGCTCAATTCAGAATTGGCTCCCAGTCAACTCATGAGTTGAAATTTGAATTGAATAGGCTACACCCCACAGGATGTTGAATTTGAGTGAAGTATAATTTAATTCAAAACAATACCAGTCAGTCATAGAACATGAGTTTCAATGATTCCCGACAGGTCACACTTCCAGATACCAAAGACTATATCACTAGAATAGCCAATTATATTTCCACCAACAATTGTATTTCTTTGGCTTCTTTTTGAAAGCCTCAGGGTCAACATGATGGTTAGTTAAACTAATACTTTGTGAAATATTGTATTTTCCCTAAATTGAACAAAGTTTCAGTGATTCATGAAATATAGGTTATTCACATACAGGTCAATGTTATTTTTCAATGTTATTTACATACAGGTTTTGATTTCCTTGACCATTCATTTTAAGAGTTTATCCTGCATGTTTGATGTTTTATGTGGAAGATGTACTGTAGAATAGAAGAGGCATTTGAATTTCATTGAATTCAATTTTATTTCCTTTCATTCAAATTTTAATTGCAATTTTGTATCCAGTTTACTACTTCATTCAAATTCAGTTCAAGAATTGATTTGGAGCATTCTCAATAGTATGATGAATTGAGCCCAACCCTAATGTATTCATTCGGAGAGAACACTGTAGCAAAATTTAAAACAAATAATTAAAATCTGTGTTCTTATTGGACAAGTTCAGGTACTACCTCGCCTGTTTCACACAGTTTCTAAAATGTTTCTCCCTACTGAACTCTACCCGGGCCTGCAGCTGCAGGGCTCACCTCTTTCCAGATGTTGTAGTGTGAGAGGAAGCAGCCCAGCTCTCCCTTGGTGAGGGGCCTACCGTGGTATGGGTCACTGTAGCCTGGTAGCATGTGGATCCCCAGGGCATTGATCTCACTGATGTTCATCGCTCTGAGTGGGAGAGAGGGAGGGGCAGGAGAGAGGGGGGTGAGGGAGAAAGAGACAAAGAGACACACACAATAGAGATGGAGAGAGAGATAAGGTGGCCATTTTGAGCGCTTGAAGACTTAGCGATATGACATCATAAACAGTGGGGCAACTTCTGCTGTGTGTGACGATGTCCCATCACTGAGTCTACCTTTATCTGTACAAGAAGTATATGACGGGCAAAGAGAAGAATGCCTTCAAAAAGGTCAACTTACTTGCCGTCTACCGCTTGAATGACCTTGCAGGCAATCTCTTGCTCGTACAGAGTCCTCAGCATGCGATCCCGCCGGTCGGTCCGTTTCTTTAAGTTGATCATGAACACCTGCACACACGCAATACATTGGCCTTACTGTACGGTAGTGAGAATACATGCAATACCACATGACACCCACAGAGGGAGACATCTAGAGCTGAAGGGTAGAAGAGACATTTTGAATTCTAGTGATAAATTCCAAAACGACAGCTACCCTTAGACACTCAAACAATTGGATAGGTGTATGGAATGTGGTGACAATTCAACCGAGCCTACCAGAAGACATGGTGAAGCAATTGCCTTATTGCTTAAACCCATTAGATCCTTACATCTTCAGGAGTGCCTAGGGCAGGGCTGACAATCTCATCTCATAGATGGCCCGAGTGTCTGCAGTTTTTTGTATTTTCATTTCAATTGTGTCCAATTAAGACCTAGACAACCACTTGAGGGGATTTCCTAACTAATCAGTGACCTTAATTGAGCAATCAAGTAGAAGGGAGGAGTGAAAACCTGCAGACACTCAGCCACCATAGAGTTTGACATTGTTGGCATAGGGGCTCAGGGTCAATAAGGAACAGCAAACATATTCTGAGCTGGCTCATATCCCACCTCATCAAAGCCCAGCTTATCTTGTATCTTTACGGGGGCCGGGATGTACTCCGAAGGCAGCACATGAGGGTTCCGCACTGTCGTGAGAAAGGAGAAAACTGATAAAGAACTCTCACATGCCAACCAGTAACATTAGTTAGAGAAAAACGAAAAGCTCCAACTTCCAGCTGTGTTCCGATATCCACACTGGCCGACTACTTAGAATGAAGCAATGTATTGAGCATCCATCCTAAGTGGTAACCCAGTGAGATGTCAAAAATACGTAATTTTAACCAGTTTTGCCCATTCAGATGCTTGTATGGACATTAAAGCCGACTACCTTTTGACCTGTGACAATATGACATAAGACTAACCATTGACCTCCAACAAGGAATGCAGGAAGCTGTCTGCTTCGTCTGTCAGGGAGTTGTGGGCTCGCAGTGGCACGGGGAAATACCCATACGTCTCTCTGTTACATAGGAACATCTGCACATCTGAGGAAGACGGAGGAAGAGTAGAGTGTAGAGGGAGAAGAGAAGTTTTTTTATTAATGACAAGGTTACTACAAACATTTACACCTATGCCTATTCACACTGCAAGTCTCACTACAGATTAGGTTCTTTGTGTCACACCTCAAAATATCAACCTTCAAAATTAGACACTTATTTATGCAATAGTATATTAAGATATCTTACACAAAGCATACCCTATGTCCATGAATGGAATTAGAAAAAACAGACTCGGAACTAACCACTGTCTGTTAAACCCCCAGGAATTTTGCAAAAAAAAACATGAGCAGTGATTCGCCCCTTAGATTTGAGAAATACGTTTCCTGAGGGGCGGGATGGGGGTGGGGCAGGGGTGAAAACTATGTAGTCGTAGCCTCAGCCTATTCACAAAGCACCTCGAGACCCGGAGAGCTGATCTAGAATCAGGTCCTCCCTGTCCATATAATCTTATTCATTACCGTCGTGGAAAACTCAGATCTAAAAAAAGGCAGCAATCCTGAATAACCACATTAGACATACCTGCCATGTGAACAAAATAACAACAGTAGGCCTACCTGACATGTGATCAAAATAACAACAGTAGGCCTACCTGCCATGATAACAGAATAACAGCAGTAAGCCTAGCTGCCATGTGAACAGAATAACAGCAGTAAGCCTAGCTGCCATTATAACAGAATAACAGCAGTAAGCCTAGCGGCCATGTGAACAGAATAACAGCAGTAAGCCTACTTGCCATGCGAGAGTAGAGGGCAAACACAATGAAGTGTACCAAATCATTATCATGCTGTATGTGAAAGCTACTAAACAGGATAAAAGCGGGAGAACACATTAACAGTACCTGCCATGTGAGCGGAGAAGGCAAAGACAATGATGTCATCGAAGGCCCAGCTGTACTCTGGGTGAGGGGGGTGGAAGGCCAACTGGCGTGACGCCTCCTTCCTCAAGTCAATCAGGAAGGTGGAGTGCACCATGGGAACCGCGAAGCATCCTTTACGCACCTGCTTTCTCATAGGGATGTAGGCAGGGGTGCGCTTATAGTAACCCTGGAGGAGGTAGAGGATACGATGAGTACTTCTGTTTCAATCAAGGTTATTGTGCTAACGCTTTAGTGCATGATTGCACGCAAAGTATCTGGGAGGACACGACCGCACGCGCACACACACACACAAATAGTAGCGTACCTGGGAGGTCATGCCACACCAGAAGTTGGAGTAGGCTGCACGGGACTCTAACATGGGAGCTACGATGGTCTTGTTCTCCTTGATGAGCTTCCACAGTACATTAGGATTGGTCAATAGGTTATCACAGTCCACCACCTAGACAGGAGAGAGTGGAAGAGTGTGTGTGTGTGTGTGTGGGTGGGTGTGTGGGTGGGTGTGTGTGTGTGTGTGTGATGGAAGGGGGAGTGGGAACAGTGAGACACTTCAAGCTTTTAACCACTTCAAGCTTTAAAAATCACTCTGCAACATCAACCCTCTCTAGTGACACTTTGAACAATGGATGTCATTGTAGCGGCAGCGTAAGTCCAGCCACCAGAATCCGTGTTAGAATGAGGTAGCATAGGCCACAGCCTTGGGTTCAAATAGTATTTGTTTTCATTCATAAACTTTAGCTGCTCTATTTTAACCCAGTTCTAATTGCACAACATTACTGAAGACAAAAGCCACATTTCAAAAACAAAACGACCTCATCTGTGTTTTCACTCTATCATAAAAAGTACACCCCTGAGTCCTGGACAATGTGTTCATGCTTAGGGGTGCAAGAATAGAACTCAAAGCTGTCATATTTAAGATTCTGGAAGGTTTGTTCCAGAATGGCAAATCGAAACACCAAGCCAGATGAATTGGTTTACTCTAAACCAGACGTTCTCTTATTGCGTTATTGTAAGGAGAAGTCTGCTCTCTGTAAAATAGGGCGGGTAGTCATGGAGAAAGACTTGACTGTATCCCAAATTGCACCCTATTCCCTACATAGTGCACGGCTTTTGACCAGGGCCAATCTGAGTCCAAAATGGTACCCTATTCCCTACACACTATGTAGGGAATAGGGTGCTGTTTATGATGCCCCCTGTTTATCTGTAAAAGAGGGTGGGGTCGTCATGGAGACTGGAGAAAGAAGTACCATGAAGTAGTCTGCCCACATTTCTCTTGCGGAGTCCAGTGCTGCCTGCCGCAGCTTCATCACGTGTGCGTAGCGGAGGTTGGTCCACTGCTTCGGGCTGTCTGCATCCTGGTACTCTCTGAGGGACAACCGTAAACAAACAGGACATTCAGTACATCCTCTCTGGGAACAATTTACAGCAAGGTGCCTCTCCGTAACACTTTACATTAAGGTGCCTCTCCGTAACACTTTACATTAAGGTGCCTCTCCAGCAACACTTTACATTAAGGTGCTTCTCAGCAACACTTTAAAAAGGTGCTTCTCCGTAACACTTTAAAAAGGTGCCTCTCCGTAACACTTTAAAAAGGTGCCTCTCCGTAAGACTTTAAAAAGGTGCCTCTCCGTAACACTTTAAAAAGGTGCCTCTCCGTAACACTTTAAAAAGGTGCCTCTCCGTAACACTTTAAAAAGGTGCCTCTCCGTAACACTTTAAAAAGCTGCCTCTCCGTAACACTTTAAAAAGGTGCCTCTCCGTAACACTTTAAAAAGGTGCCTCTCCGTAACACTTTAAAAAAGTGCCTCTTAACAAAAAGGTGCCTCTCCGTAACACTTTAAAAAGGTGCCTCTCCGTAACACTTTAAAAAGGTGCCTCTCCGTAACACTTTAAAAAGGTGCCTCTCCGTAACACTTTAAGGTGCCTCTCCGTAACACTTTAAGGTGCCTCTCCGTAACACTTTAAGGTGCCTCTCCGTAACACTTTACATTAAGGTGCCTCTCCATAACACTTTACATTAAGGTGCCTCTCCATAACACTTTACATTAAGGTGCCTCTCCATAACACTTTACATTAAGGTGCCTCTCCGTAACACTTTACATTAAGGTGCCTCTCCGTAACACTTTAAAAAGGTGCCTCTCCGTAACACTTTACATTAAGGTGCCTATCCGTAACACTTTACATTAAGGTGCCTCTCTGTAACACTTTACATTAAGGTGTCTGTGAAGGAGGATGTTAAGTGTTTATACGTATTTTGTAGACAGTCAATTAGTAGTTTATAAATCACATATTAACCATCTAGAAATGACTTATAAATAAAGTGTTCCCTCTCCTGAATAAATGACACAGATACAGAAACAGATACACACACAGTTTATAAAGTGAAGATGAGAGGAACTCACGTGGGCTCCTCCTGCGGCCTCCACTCCACATAGTGGTAGAGTTTTTGGACCTTGACGAGCCAGTCACGCAGGATGGCTGTAGTGTTGTCCACATTGTGGTCCGTCGCTACCCTGCACAACACAGAGACAGAGGCACATTATTATTACAGACAGGATTCATTTGTTCCTTTTCTGGTCAACAGTGTAAGGGGTCATAAGCACACAGACACACGGATGTTTATAGGAGCAGTGGCATTGGAAGTAGACCTGAGTAAAGTACAGACAGTGACTGTGAAAGATCATATCAGGGCTCAGGTGACAGTACTTCAGTGTTCACTTCATTGTGGCCTATTGTCAGGAGCCATGGGATACTGACTCCAGCATTGAATGCCATACAAGCATGTCGTAAACCCATACCAAAGCAGCTCTAATATCCACCACCCATCCTTGCCGGTTTACTAAAAAACTGAAAATATACTAAATAAGCAAGAATGCTGGAGAAGTGAAACTTCATGGTTATTAGCTACTGAAAAGGACTGTGTGTGTGTTTGAGAGACGTCTTGTGCCAGACTGACAGTTTGTGTGCCTGATTCCATTCTGCTGAGGTTCCAACTGAAACCACATCTTTCGGTCTATGTGAATAGGAACTGGGAATCCTGTTACAACTAGAGAACGACTGATAAATCAGCCGAGCTGATATATACCCGCCGATATTGGCCTTTTTTAGTTTTTATTTTGTACTTTTCATCCCAATTTTGTGATATCCAATTGATAGTTACAGTCTTGTCCCATCGCTGCAACTCCCGTATGGACTTGGGAGAGTCGAAGGTCGAGAGCCATGCGTCCTACGAAACACGACCATGCCAAGCCGCACTGCTTCTTGACACACTGCTCCCTTAACCCGGAAGCCAGCCGCACCAATGTGTCAGAGGAAACACTGTACAGCTGGCGACCGAAGTCAGCGTGCAGACGCCGGCCGCCACAAGGAGTCGGTAGAGCGCGATTTGGGTCTCCCAGTCATGGCCTGCTGCGACACAGCCCGGGATGACTAGAGGTCAACTGATTAATCGGAATGGCCGAATAATTAGGGCCGATTTCAAGTTTTCATAACATTCGGTAATCAGCATTTTTGGACGCAGATTGTGGCCGATTACATTGCACTCCACGAGGAGACTGCGTGGCAGGCTGACTACCTGTTACACGAGTGCAGCAAGAAGCCAAGGTAAGTTGCTAGCTAGCAATAAACTTACCTTCTAAAAAACAATCAATCTTAACATAATCACTAGTTAACGACACATGGTTGATGATATTATCTATCTTATTATCTAGCTTGTCCTGCTTTGCATGTAATTGATGCGGGTGCCTGTTAATTTCTCATCGAATCACAGCCTACTTCGCCAGACGGGTGATGATTTAAGAAAAAGCACTGTCGTTACACCAGTGTACCTAACCATAAACATCAATGCCTTTCTTTAAAATCAATACACAAGTATAGATTTTTAAACCTGCATATTTAGTTAATATTGCCTGCTAACATGAATTTCTTTTAACTGGGGAAATTGTGTCACTTCTCTTGCGTTCCGTGCAAGCAGAGACAGGGTATATGCAGCAGTTTGGGCCGCCTGGCTCGTTGCAAACTGTGTGAAAGACCATTTCTTCCTAACAAAGACCGTAGTTAATTTGCCAGAATTGTGATATAACATTGAAGGTTGTGCAATGTAACAGCAATATTTAGACATAGGGATGCCACTCGTTAGATAAAATACGGAACGGTTCTGTATTTCACTGAAAGATTTGACCATATTAATGACCTAAGGCTCGTATTTCTGTGTGTTATGTTATAATTAAGTCTATGATTTGATATTTAATTGAGCGGTGGTAGGCAGCAGCAGGCTCGTAAGCATTCATTCAAACAGCACTTTCTTGCATTTCCCATGAGCTCTTCGCTGTGCTTTAAGCATTGAGCTGTTTATGACTTCAAGCCTATCAACTCCTGAGATTAGGCTGCTGTAACCGAAATGGCTAGCTAGTTAGCGGGTGTGTGCTAATAGTGTTTCAACCCGTTAGATCACTCGCTCTGAGACGTTTAAGTAGTTGTTCTAGTAGTAGCTGTAGCTGTGGCTTTGGAGCGATGGGTAACGATGCTTCGAGGGTGGCTGTAGTCGATCTGTCCCTGGTAGAGTGATTATCTTAATTTACCGAGGTTAGCTAGCCAGCTGTTTGTCGTCCTTAACGTAGGAGACACTGCTAGCTAGCCAACAGCTAGCCAACGTCTACTGAATAGAACTTCCGCACTCAACAACCCGGTCGCATTCCGCTTCGCTCCACAGGTAGTATCACATTTTTCATTTCATTTCATTACAGTACAACGGTTTGATTTGTTTGATCGTAGCTAGCTACATAGCTAGCTACATAGCCGTCTGTGTATCAAAGATAATTGTGTAGTCTAGAGCGATTTTCTAGGTTAGCTAGCCAGCTATTGTCGTTCTTTTAACGCAACGTAACGTAATCAACACTGCTAGCTAGCCAGCTAGCCCCCGAATAGCAGCACTGTAGAAACTACTACACTCAACGGAACGACTTGATTAGTGTAGTGTCAACAACGCAGCCACTGTCAGCTAGCCTACAAAGTCAACAACGCAGCCACTGCCAGCTAGCCTACTTCAGCAGTACTGTATCATTTTTAATAATTTTAGTCAATAAGATTCTTGCTACGTAAGCTTAACTTTCTGAACATTCGAGACGTGTAGTCCACTTGTCATCCCAATCTCCTTGCATTAGCGTAGCCTCTTCTGTAGCCTGTCAACTATGTGTCTGTCTATCCCTGTTCTCTCCTCTCTGCACAGACCATACAAACGCTCCACACCGCGTGGCCGCTGCCACCCTAATCTGGTGGTCCCAGCGCGCACGACCCACGTGGAGTTCCAGGTCTCCGGTAGCCTCTGGAACTGCCGATCTGCAGCCAACAAGGCAGAGTTCATCTCAGCCTATGCCTCCCTCCAGTCCCTCGACTTCTTGGCACTGACAGAAACATGGATCACCACAGATAACACTGCTACTCCTACTGCTCTCTCTTCGTCCGCCCACGTGTTCTCGCACACCCCGAGAGCTTCTGGTCAGCGGGGTGGTGGCATAGGGATCCTTATCTCTCCCATGTGGTCATTCTCTCTTTCTCCCCTTACCCATCTGTCTATCGCCTCCTTTGAATTTCATGCTGTCACAGTTACCAGCCCTTTCAAGCTTAACATCCTTATCATTTATCGCCCTCCAGGTCCCCTCGGAGAGTTCATCAATGAGCTTGATGCCTTGATAAGCTCCTTTCCTGAGGACGGCTCACCTCTCACAGTTCTGGGCGACTTTAACCTCCCCACGTCTACCTTTGACTCATTCCTCTCTGCCTCCTTCTTTCCACTCCTCTCCTCTTTTGACCTCACCCTCTCACCTTCCCCCTACTCACAAGGCAGGCAATACGCTCGACCTCATCTTTACTAGATGCTGTTCTTCCACTAACCTCATTGCAACTCCCCTCCAAGTCTCCGACCACTACCTTGTATCCTTTTCCCTCTCGCTCTCATCCAACACTTCCCACACTGCCCCTACTCGGATGGTATCGCGCCGTCCCAACCTTCGCTCTCTCTCCCCCGCTACTCTCTCCTCTTCCATCCTATCATCTCTTCCCTCTGCTCAAACCTTCTCCAACCTATCTCCTGATTCTGCCTCCTCAACCCTCCTCTCCTCCCTTTCTGCATCCTTTGACTCTCTATGTCCCCTATCTTCCAGGCCGGCTCGGTCCTCCCCTCCCGCTCCGTGGCTTGACGACTCAATGCGAGCTCACAGAACAGGGCTCCGGAAGGCCGAGCGGAAATGGAGGAAAACTCGCCTCCCTGCGGACCTGGCATCCTTTCACTCCCTCCTCTCTACATTTTCCTCCTCTGTCTCTGCTGCTAAAGCCACTTTCTACCACTCTAAATTCCAAGCATCTGCCTCTAACCCTAGGAAGCTCTTTGCCACATTCTCCTCCCTCCTGAATCCTCCTCCCCCTCCCCCCTCCTCCCTCTCTGCAGATGACTTCGTCAACCATTTTGAAAAGAAGATCAACGACATCCGATCCTCGTTTGCTAAGTCAAACAACACCGCTGGTTCTGCTCACACTGCCCTACCCTGTGCTCTGACCTCTTTCTCCCCTCTCTCTCCAGATGAAATCTCGCGTCTTGTGACGGCCGGCCGCCCAACAACCTGCCCGCTCGACCCTATCCCCTCCTCTCTTCTCCAGACCATTTCCGGAGACCTTCTCCCTTACCTCACCTCGCTCATCAACTTATCCCTGACCGTCTTCAAGAGAGCGAGAGTTGCACCCCTTCTGAAAAAACCTACACTCGATCCCTCCGATGTCAACAACTACAGACCAGTATCCCTTCTTTCTTTTCTCTCCAAAACTCTTGAACGTGCCGTCCTTGGTCAGCTCTCCCGCTATCTCTCTCAGAATGACCTTCTTGATCCAAATCAGTCAGGTTTCAAGACTAGTCATTCAACTGAGACTGCTCTTCTCTGTATCACGGAGGCACTCCGCACCGCTAAAGCTAACTCTCTCTCCTCTGCTCTCATCCTTCTAGACCTATCGGCTGCCTTCGATACTGTGAACCATCAGATCCTCCTCTCCACCCTCTCCGAGTTGGGCATCTCCGGCGCGGCCCACGCTTGGATTGCGTCCTACCTGACAGGTCGCTCCTACCAGGTGGCGTGGCGAGAATCTGTCTCCTCACCACGCGCTCTCACCACTGGTGTCCCCCAGGGCTCTGTTCTAGGCCCTCTCCTATTCTCGCTATACACCAAGTCACTTGGCTCTGTCATAACCTCACATGGTCTCTCCTATCATTGCTATGCAGACGACACACAATTAATCTTCTCCTTTCCCCCTTCTGATGACCAGGTGGCGAATCGCATCTCTGCATGTCTGGCAGACATATCAGTGTGGATGACGGATCACCACCTCAAGCTGAACTTCGGCAAGACGGAGCTGCTCTTCCTCCCGGGGAAGGACTGCCCGTTCCATGATCTCGCCATCACGGTTGACAACTCCATTGTGTCCTCCTCCCAGAGCGCTAAGAACCTTGGCGTGATCCTGGACAACAAACTGTCGTTCTCAACTAACATCAAGGCGGTGGCCCGTTCCTGTAGGTTCATGCTCTACAACATCCGCAGAGTACGACCCTGCCTCACACAGGAAGCGGCGCAGGTCCTAATCCAGGCACTTGTCATCTCCCGTCTGGATTACTGCAACTCGCTGTTGGCTGGGCTCCCTGCCTGTGCCATTAAACCCCTACAACTCATCCAGAACGCCGCAGCCCGTCTAGTGTTCAACCTTCCCAAGTTCTCTCACGTCACCCCGCTCCTCCGCTCTCTCCACTGGCTTCCAGTTGAAGCTCGCATCCGCTACAAGACCATGGTGCTTGCCTACGGAGCTGTGAGGGGAACGGCACCTCAGTACCTCCAGGCTCTGATCAGGCCCTACACCCAAATAAGGGCACTGCGTTCATCCACCTCTGGCCTGCTCGCCTCCCTACCACTGAGGAAGTACAGTTCCCGCTCAGCTCAGTCAAAACTGTTCGCTGCTCTGGCTCCCCAATGGTGGAACAAACTCCCTCATGACGCCAGGACAGCGGAGTCAATCACCACCTTCCGGAGACACCTGAAACCCCACCTCTTTAAGGAATACCTAGGATAGGATAAAGTAATCCTTCTCACCCCCCCCCCTTAAAGATTTAGATGCACTATTGTAAAGTGGTTGTTCCACTGGATGTCATAAGGTGAATGCACCAATTTGTAAGTCGCTCTGGATAAGAGCGTCTGCTAAATGACTTAAATGTAATGTAAATGTTCGAACCCAGATAAGGGCGGGGAGAGGGACGGAAGCTATACTGTTACACTGGCAATACTAAAGTGCCTATAAGATCATCCAATAGTCAAAGGTATATGAAATGAAAATGGTATAGAGAGAAATAGTCCTAGAATTCCAATAACTACAACCTAAAACTTCTTACCTGGGAATATTGAAGACTCATGTTAAAAGGAACCACCAGCTTTCATAAGTTCTCATGTTCTGAGCAAGGAACTGAAACGTTAGCTTTCTTACATGGCACATTTACTTTCTTCTCCAACACTTTGTTTTTGCATTATTTAAACCAAATTGAACATGTTTCATTATATATTTGAGCTAAATTGATTTTATTGATGTATTATATTAAGTTAAAATAAGTGTTCATTCATTATTGTTGTAATTGTCATTATTACAAATAAATAAATAAATAGTCCGATTTAATCGGTATCTGCTTTTTTTTGGTCCGCCAATAATCGGTATCGGCGTTGAAAAATCCTAAATTGGTCGACCTCTAGTATGTCACGCCTTGGTCATTATATTTTGTGTTTTTGTTATATATTTGGGTAAGCCAGGGTGTGACATGGGTTTATATGTTGTGTTTCGTATTGGGGTTTGTAGTAATTGGGATTGTGTATGATTAGGGGTGTGTCTAGTTAGGCTTGGCTGCCTGAGGCGATTCCCAATTGGAGTCAGCTGATTCTCGTTGTCTCGGATTGGGAACCGTATTTAGGTAGCCTGAGTGTGCGTTGTATTTCGTGGGTGATTGTACCTGTCTCTGTGTTAGACTGTAATTAGTTCACGTTCCGTTTGTTGTTTTCTTCTTCAGTTATTTCATGTACCGTATTTATCTTCATTAAAGTCATGAGTAACCTACACGCTGCATTTCGGTCTGACTCTCTTCATACAACAGACGAACAACGTTACAGAATCACCCACCACCATTCACAGACCGAGCAGCGTGTGAACTGGCAGGATCTGAAGGAGGACGTTATGGACAGCAGAAGGAAGGAGTATACTACGACGGTTATACAGAGCGAAAACCGAAGGTAACGGGGGAAAGCGCAGAGAGAGAGTGGCTGAGTCAGGAGTCAGACCTGAGCCTACTCTCCCTGTTAATCGTGAAGAGCAGTTGCAATGGGAGAGACTGCATCATTTGGAGATTTGGACATGGGAGGAGGAATTAGACGGTAAAGGACCCTGGGCGCAGCCGGGAGAATATCGCCGTCCCAAGGAGGAAATAGAAGCAGCTAAAGCGGAGAGGCTCAAGTATGAGAAGGCAGCACGGCGACGCGGTTGGAAACCCGGAAAGTCACCCCAAAAAATGTATTGGGGGGGGGGCTAAAAGGGAGAATAGTTATGCCAGGTAGGAGACCTGCGCATACTCCCTGTGCTCACCATTGGGCTAGAGAGACCGGGCAGGCACCGTGTTATGCTATGGAGCGCACGGTGTTTCCAGTGCGGGTGCAGAGCCAGCTGCGACACATACCAGCCCTTCCTATTGGCCGGGCTAGAGTGGGCATCGAGCCAGGTAAGCTTGGGCAGGCTCGGTGCTCAAGAGCTCCAGTGCGCCTGCACGGTCCGGTCTATCCAGAGCCACCTCTACACACCAGTCCTCCGGTAGCAGCTCCCCGCACCAGGCTTCCTGTGCGTGTCCTCGCGCCAGTACCACCAGTTCCAGCACCACGCACCAGGCCTCCAGTGCGCCTCGCCTGTTCAGCACAGCCAGTGCTTTTCTCCCCTCCTGCGCTATCGGAGTCTCCAGCCTGTTTAGCGCAGCCAGAGCCTTTCTCCTCTCCTGCGCTGCCGGAGTCTCCTGTCTGTCCAGCGCCACCAGTCGGCCCAGCGCGCCTCACCTGTTCAGCGCAGCCAGAGCCTTTCTCCTCTCCTGCCTGCCGGAGTCTCCTGTCTGTCCAGTGCCAACAGTGCTCCCAGTCGGCCCAGCGCGTCCAGTGCGCCTCGCCTGTTTAGCGCAGCCAGAGCTTTTCTCCTCTCCTGCGCTGCCGGAGTCTCCTGTCTGTCCAGCGCCGCCAGTGCCACCAGTCTGCCAGGATCCGCCAGAAGTGCCAGTCTGCCAGGATCCGCCAGAAGTGCCAGTCTGCCAAGATCTTCTAGATCGGCCAGACAACCTGAATCATCCAGTTCCACCAGCCAGCCAGGATTTACCGGAGCCTACTACCTGCCTGAGCTTCCTCTCTGTACTGGGCTGCCTCTCAGTACCGGGCTTCCCCTCAGTACCGGGCTGCTTCGGTCCCGGGCTGCTCCTCTGTCCTGAGCTGCCCCTCTGGGCTGCCCCTCTGTCCCGAGCTGCCCCTCTGTCCCGAGCTGCCCCTCGGTCCCGAGCTGCCCCTCAGGCCCGAGCTGCCCCTCAGGCCCGAGCTGCCCCTCAGTTATGTGGGGATCAGGGTGAGGACTATTAGGCCATGGTCGGCGGAGAAGGTGGATTATCCTAGGACGCAAAGGGGAGGAACTAGGACATTTATGGAGTGGGGTCCACGTCCCGAGCCAGAACCGCCACCATGGACAGACGCCCACCCGGACCCTCCCTATGCTCTTGAGGTGCGTCTCGGAGTCCGCACCTTAGGGGGGGGGGGGTTCTGTCACGCCTTGATCATTATATTTTGTGTTTTTGTTATATATTTGGGTAAGCCAGGGTGTGACATGGGTTTATATGTTGTGTTTCGTATTGGGGTTTGTAGTAATTGGGATTGTGTATGATTAGGGGTGTGTCTAGTTAGGCTTGGCTGCCTGAGGCGATTCCCAATTGGAGTCAGCTGATTCTCGTTGTCTCGGATTGGGAACCGTATTTAGGTAGCCTGAGTGTGCGTTGTATTTCGTGGGTGATTGTACCTGTCTCTGTGTTAGTCACCAGATAGACTGTAATTAGTTCACGTTCCGTTTGTTTTCTTCTTCTGTTATTTCATGTACCGTATTTCTTCATTAAAGTCATGAGTAACCTACACGCTGCATTTCGGTCTGACTCTCTTCATGCAACAGACGAACAACATTACATAGTAGTTGATGCCTCTAACACTACGATGCAGTGCCTTAGACCGCTACGCCACTCGGGAGGCAGGCCTTTTCTAGTCTATCGGCCCATCTCTATCGGCTTTGCTGATAGTCCCTCTGCATAGCAAAACTGCAGTTATGCCAGCCGCCACTCACCGTCTGAGTCACATGCACTGCACAATGCAAATTAATGTCTAGTTGGGACCAACATCACATCACTAGCACTCAGCGTGCACAGAGAGCAGTGCGAGAAGCGATGAAATCAACACATAATCCAAAAACACATCAGACGAATGTAAAATGGTAATATCTTTGCCTGTGAGTGATGAAAAACAATTGACCTCAGCGACAATTATTTGAATAATTCAATGGATGTTTTGTGCACAAAGGCAATGACCAAAATGTCTTATTAGGAATGTTCTAATCTGACTTCTCTATGTGGCCGTGTACGGAAGTCGTCTATTTGGGCCGGGGCATCAGTTAAACTGTAATACCGATGCAAAACTGTAGGAGCAGTCAAAACCATGCTTCTAAATCAAATCAAATTTTATTTGTCACATACACATGGTTAGCAGATGTTAATGCGAGTGTAGCGAAATGCTTGTGCTTCTAGTTCCGACAATGCAGTAATAACCAACAAGTAATCTAGCTAACAATTCCAAAACTACTACATTATAGACACAAGTGTAAGGGGATAAGAATATGTACATAAAGATATATGAGTGAGTGATGGTACAGAGCGGCATAGGCAAGATACAGTAGATGGTATTGAGTGCAGTATATACATATGAGATGAGTATGTAAACAAAGTGGCATAGTTAAAGTGGCTAGTGATACATGTATTACATAAAGATGCAGTAGATGATAGAGTACAGTATATACATATGAGATGAATAATGTAGGGTATGTAAACATTATATTAGGTAGCATTGTTTAAAGTGGCTAGTGATATATTTTACATCATTTCCCATCAATTCCCATTATTAAAGTGGCTGGAGTTGAGTCAGTGTGTTGGCAGCAGCCACTCAATGTTAGTGGTGGCTGTTTAACAGTCTGATGGCCTTGAGATAGAAGCTGTTTTTCAGTCTCTCGGTCCCAGCTTTGATGCACCTGTACTGACCTCACCTTCTGGATGATAGCGGGGTGAACAGGCAGTGGCTCGGGTGGTTGTTGTCCTTAATGATCTTTATGGCCTTCCTGTGACATCGGGTGGTGTAGGTGTCCTGGAGGGCAGGTAGTTTGCCCCCAGTGATGCATTTATATTTACATGCGTTGTGCAGACCTCACTACCCTCTGGAGAGCCTTACGGTTGTGGGCGGAGCAGTTGCCGTACCAGGCGGTGATACAGCCCGACAGGATGCTCTCGATTGTGCATCTGTAGAAGTTTGTGAGTGCTTTTGGTGACAAGCCAAAATTCTTAAGCCTCCTGACATTGAAGAGGCGCTGTTGTGCCTTCACCACGCTCTCTGTGTGAGTGGACCATTTCAGTTTGTCTGTGATGTGTACGCCGAGGAACTTAACTTTCCACTTTCTCCACTGCTGTCCTGTCGATGTGGATTGGGAGGGTGCTCCCGCTGCCGTTTCCTGAAGTTCACGATCATCTCCTTTGTTTTGTTGACGTTGAGTGAGGTTATTGTCCTGACACCACACTACCAGGGCCCTCATCGTTAATGGTAATAAAGCCTACTACTGTTGTGTCATCTGCAAACTTGATGATTGTGTTGGAGGCGTGCATGGCCACGCAGTCATGGGTGAACAGGGAGTACAGGAAGGGGGCTGAGCATGCACCCCTGTGGGGCTCCAGTGTTGAGGATCCGCAAAGTGGAGGTGTTGTTTCCTACCTTCACTACCTGGGGGCGGCCCGTCAGGAAGTCCAGGACCCAATTGCACAGGGTAGGGTTCAGACCCAGGGCCTCGAGCTTGGAGGGTACTATGGTGTTGAATGCTGAGCTATAGTCAATTAACAGCATTCTTACATAGGTGTTCCTCTTGTCCAGATGGGATAGGGCAGTGTGCAGTGTGATACCGATTGCATCGTCTATGGACCTATTGGGGCAGTAAAGCAAATTGGAGTGGGTCTAGGGTGACAGGTAAGATGGAGGTGATATGATCCTTGACTAGTCTCTCAGTGATGACAGAAGTGAGTGCTACCAGGCGATAGTAATTTAGTTCCGTTACCTTTACATTCTTGGGTACAGGGACAATGGTGGCCATCTTGAAGCATGTGGGGACAGCAGACTGGGAAAGGGAGAGATTGAATATGTCTGTAAACACACCAGCCAGCTGGTTTGCACATGCTCTGAGGATGTGGCTAGGGATGCCGTCTGGGCCGGGAGCCTTGCGAGTGTTAACACGTCTTAAATGTCTTATGTCGGCCACGGAGAAGGAGAGCCCACAGTCCTTAGTAGCTGGGAGCAAGGCGTCGGTGTCTGCGACGTAGCTGGTTTTCCCTTTGTAGTCCGTGATTGTCTGTAGAACCTGCCACATACGTCTTGTGTCTGAGCCGTTGAATTGCGACTCCACTTTCTCTGTACTGATGGTTTGATTGCCTTATGGGGGGAATGGCCACTCTGTTTGTATTCTGCCATATTCCCAGTCACCTTGCCATGGTTAAATGCGGTGGTCCGCGCTTCAGTTTAGGGCGAATGCTGCCATCTATCCACGGTTTCTGGTTAGTGTAGGTTTTAATATTCACAGTGGGTACAACATCCCCTATACACTTCTTGATAAAATTAGTAACCGTCTCGGTGTACACGTCAATATTATTCTCCGAAGCTACCCGGAACATATCCCAGTCTGCGTGATCAAAACAATCTTGAAGCGTGGATTCCGATTGGTCAGACCAGCGTTGAATAGTCCTTAGCACGGGTACTTCCTGTTTGAGTTTCTGCCTATAGGAAGGGAGGAGCAAAATAGAGTTGTGGTCAGATTTGCCGAAAGGAGGGCGGGGGAGGGCCTAGTATGCATCCCGAAAGTTGGAGTAGCAATGGTCGAGTGTTTTTCCAGCGCAAGTGCTACAGTCGATATGCTGATTGAATTTAGGAAGCCTTTTCCTCAAATTTGCTTTGTTAAAATGCCCCTCTACAATAAATGCAGCCTCAGGATATATGGTTTCCAGTTTGCATAAAGTCCAGTGAAGTTCCTTGTCTTAGCAAAGGGTCTGAATACTTAAGTACTGACATATGTAAATAAATAAAAAAGCAGGGTGAACCACTATAAACATTTTTCATAGAAAACTATTTTAAATTTTGAAAATACATTTGAGTGTAGTTCAGCCCAGTGCAATTCCAATTCCAAAGTACTTAAAATATGTATTTCAAATACATGCAACAGAAATACTGCCCATTTTGGATCAGTGGTAGGCTAATATAAGTCCCAAAAGGAAGACAAATAGATTTTGTTACCTGTAGCACCATAGCTACACTCCACTGATAAGCCAAAACAAGCTCAATAACTCACTGCATGCAGACACTCATATTGAATATGCATTCACCTGCATTGTGAGTATGTCTATGCCATCTTAATTTCCCAAGTTTATCAAGAGACTTACCATTCAAGAAAAATAATATTATGTAGTTAGATTGGTAAAAATAATGTCAAATGTATTGTGTGATTTTAAAATGTATGTATTAATGAATATACACTACCGTCTTCGGAAAATTGTCATCAAAATGTTCAAATGTAATGATATTGAATATCAGCCTAAAATAATCGGCTATCGGCCTCCTTGACCCCGTAAAAAAAATCCATATCTATAAGGGCACAAGGCGAGACCCAGATGCATACACAGGAGGCAGATCGTAAGAGTCTTTGAAGTTTATTAAATCCAAAAAGGGGTAGGCAAAAGAATGGTCGTGTAAAGGCAAAAGGTCAAAACCAGTTCAGAGTCTAGGAGGTCCCGAAGGGCAGACAGGCTCGAGGTCAGGGCAGGCAGAATGGTCAGGCAGGCGGGAATGGAGTCCAGAAAACTTGGAAGGGTCAAAACCGGGAGGACTCGCAAAAAGAGAATAGAAAAGGAGTACGGAAAAAACGCTGGTTGACTTGAAAACATACAAGACGAACTGGCTCAGAGAGACAGGGATAAATACACCAGAGAAAATAAGTGAAACCTGGAGTAGTTGGAGACAATCACAAGGACAGGTGAACCAGATCAGAGTGTGACAATATCAGTCATTCTCCAGTTACAACACCTATCACTCCTCCTGAGTCCTAGGCCCCGTCAAGAGAAAACCCCTATCTCCTACCTCCTTTGGGCATGTAGATCTGAGAGGATTGGCTAGGTAGGCTACTCTGTAAGCATAGGGCAATGAGGAGCTAACTATCGTCATGTTTAATCTGCAGGCCTTCCTGTCAAATTCTTCCAGATCAGTGCCTAGGGGTTAGGAGCTAAGGGCTGCTTCTAGATGGGGCCCAAGGGAGGAGCTACTTCCCATATTAACCTATCCAAATCATGCAGAATAGTGCCTAGGGGTTGTTTCCAAACAGGCAACAGAGTCAGAGTGCTGGTCTGGCCTAAACCTCTAGGCACAACAGTGCCACTGACAGCACGGCTTATAATTCTCCAGTCCTAATAGCAGGCAGCCAAAGCAGGTTCTATCTTCTCAGTGTTAAGTGGATTGCTGATGTCACACTGGTCTGTGAAAACACTGCAGGTCCTTGCTAAGTTTGTTCACTCCTGTCTCCTCACTCTAGCTGTCCAAAAGATTTACCTACATACTCAACAAACTCCCGATTACACAAACCAAGACCTCTCCAAGTCGTGTACAGTCGAAATCCGCTCTCCAGAAACCATATGCATGGGTAGCCAACAAAATGTCATTCTGTCATTGGTTATGTAGATCCAGATAGGCCTATTCCTTTCATTTTGGATCTGAGGCATATACAGTTGAAGTCGGAAGTTTTACATACACCTTAGCCATATACATTTAAACTCAATTTTTCACAATTCCTGACATTTAATCCTAGTAAAATGTCCAGTTCTTTGTATTTTTCTTTTTTTTTACCTTTAACTAGGCAAGTCAGTTAGGTCAGTTAGTATCACCACTTTAAGAATGTAAAATGTCGGAATAATATTAGAGAGAATGATTTATTTCAGCTTTTATTTCTTTCATCTCATTCCCAGTGGGTCAGAAGTTTACATACACTCAATTAGTATTTGGTAGCATTGCTTTTAAATGGTATAACTTGGGTCAAACGTTTCAGGTAGCCTTTCACAAGCTTCCCACAGTAAGTTGGGTGAATTTTGGCCCATTCCTACTAACAGAGCTGGTGTTACAGAGTCAGGTTTGTCAGCCTTCTTGCTTGCACACGCCTTTCAGTTCTTCCCACAAATGTTTCTATAGGGTTGAGGTCAGGGCTGTGTGATGGCCACTCCAATACCTTGACTTTGTTGCCCTTAAGCCATTTTGCCACAACTTTGGAAGTATGCTTGGGGTCATTGTCCATTTGGAAGACCCATTTGCGACCAAGCTTTAACTTCCTGACTGATGTCATGAGATGTTGCTTCAATATATCCACATAATTTTCCTGCCTCATGAAGCCATCTATTTTGTGAAGTGCACCAGTCCCTCCTGCAGCAAAGCACTCCCAAAACATGATGCTGCCACCCCCCGTGCTTCACGGTTGAGATGGTGTTCTTTGGCTTGCAAGCCTCACCCCCCCCCCCCCCCAAATATAAACATTATGGTCAAAACAGTTCTATTTGTGTTTGATCAGAAAAGAGGACATTTCTCCAAAAAGTACAATCTTTGTCCCCATGTGCAGTTGCAAACCATAGTCTGGCTATTTTATGGCGATTTTGGAGCAGTGGCTTTTTCCTTGCTGAGTGGCCTTTCAGGTTATGTCATTATATAGGAATCGTTTTACTGTGGATATAGATACTTTTGTATCCGTTTCCTCCAGCATCTTCACAAGGTCCTTTGCTGTTGTTCTGGTTTGCACTTTTCGCACCAAAGTACGTTCATCTCTAGGAGACAAAATGAGTCTCCTTCCTGAGCGGATGACAGCTGCGTGGTCCCATGGTGTTAATACTTGCGCACTATTGTTTGTACAGATGAACGTGTTACCTTCAGGCGTTTTGAAATTGCTCCCAAGGATGAACCAGACTTGTGGAGCTCTACAATTGTTTTTCTGAGGTCTTGGCTGTTTTCTTTTTGATTTTTTCCCATGATGTCAAGCAAAGAGGCACTGAGTTTGAAGGTAGGCCTTGAAGTACATCCACAGGTACACCTCCAATTGACTCAAATGATGTCAATTAGCCTATCAGAAGCTTCTAAAGCCATGACATAATTTTCTGTAATTTTCCAAGCTGTTTAAAGGCATAGTCAACTTAGTGTATGTCAACTTCTGTCAATGGCCCCTTGATGTCCAGAGGGGGCGGAGGAACCTCCCGCACCTCAGACTCCTGGAGTTGGCCAGCCACCACCGGCCTGAGGAGAGACACATGGAACGAGGGGTTAATACGGTAAATCGGTGAGAAGCTGTAACCTGTAACTCGTTCAGTCTCCTCAGGCCTTTAAATGGCCCCACAAACCGCGGACCCAGCTTACGGCAGGGCAGGCAGAGGGGCAGGTTTCAGGTCGAGAGCCAGGCCCGGTACCCCGGTGCAAACCCCGGGGCCTCACTGCAGTGACGGTCTGCGCTGGATTTCTGGCGCAGCACGGCGTGCTGAAGGTGAACATGAGCGGCGTCCCATGTCTCCTCCGCGCGACCCCAGAACCAGTCGTCCACCGCAGGAGCTCCGGTCTGACTCTGATGCCAAGGAGCCAGAACCGGCTGATACCACAGTACACACTTGAAGGGGAAGCGGTTAGGTGAGGAGTGGCGGAGCGAGTTCTGGGCCATCTCTACCAGGGGCACGAACGCCGCCCACTCCCCCGGCCGGTCCTGGCAATAAGACCTCAGAAACCTACCCACATCCTGGTTAACCTGTCTAGGACTGGGGTTCCGCTAACAGCCAATGAAATTGCAGGGCGCCAAATACAAAATCAACAGAAATCTCATAAATCAAATTTCTCAAACGTATTAGGCACCATTTTAAAGGTAAAATTCTCATTAATCCAGCCACAGTGTCTGATTTCAAAAATGCTTTACAGGGAAAGCTCCACAAACAATTATGTTAGGACACCACCAACTCACAGAAAACCCAGCCATTTTTCCAGCCAAACAGAGGAGTCACAAAAAACACAAATAGAAATAAAATTAATCACTAACCTTTGATGACACTCATAGGACTTTATGTTACACCATACATTTATGTTTTGTTCTGTAAAGTTCATATGTATATCCAAAAATCGTATTTTACATTGGCGTGTTATGTTCAGTAGTTCCAAAACATGCAGTGATATTGCAGAGAGCCACCTGAATTCACAGAAATACTCATTATAAATGTTGATGAAAATTAAAGTGTTTATGCATGGAACTTTAGATACACTTCTCCTTAACCTTTCAGTGCACGGAACCCGCTAGCGGGCTGAAATTCCACAACATACGGTGATTGCTACATAAATAGTCATATTAAACATTCATGAAAATACAAGTGTCTCACATGTATCGAAAGCCTAGAATCTTGCTAATCCAACTGCGTTGTCAGATTTAAAAAAGGATTTACTGCGAAATAATACGATGCGATTATCTGAGCATAGAGCCCCATAAAAAAAAAACATTTCAACCATCACAGGCGTAACAATCACAAACTGCATTAAAATAAATTGTTTACGTTTGACGATCTTCGTCTGTTTGCAATTCGAATGCTCATTGTTACACCATGAATGATCTTTTGTTTGATAAAATCTGTTTTTATAGCCTAACACGAAACATTGTGAACCGCTCTCATTCCATTTTCGATGACACATTCCAGGTAAATAACCCACACATAACGTGACTTTTCCAGTCATGTTTGGTTTCACTGCAATCAACTGGTTTGTTTGTAACACAATCAAACCCGATGGGCCATTTCGCGGGACATATTGACTGAAAGAAACCGATTTGAAGACAACAATGACTTGCCCGCTGTTTAAAAAACGTATGTTTTTGTTTTGTTTTATCTAAACCTGATCTATTGTGTTATATTCTCCTACATTTAATTCACATGTACACAAACTTCAGAGTGTTTTCTTTCAAATGGTACCAAGAATATGCATATCCTTGGTTCTGTGCCTGAGCTACAGGCTGTTAGATTTGGGTATGTCTTCAGGCGGAAATTGCATAAAGTAGGGGAGGTAAGAGGTTAATGCAACCGCTGTCAGATTTCAAAAAATCTTTACGTAAAAAGCATAATCTGAGCACGGCGCTTAGAGCCCAAATCAGCCAAAATAAATATCTGCCATGTTGCGCAGTCAACATTAGTCATAAATAGCATTATAAATATTATCTTACCTTTGATGATCTTCACCAGAATGCACTCTCGGGAATCGCAGTTCCACAATAAATGTTTGTTTTGTTTGATAATGTCCATCATTTATGTCCATTTATGTCCAAATAGCTTATTTTGTTAGGGCGTTTGGTAAACAAATCCAAAAGCGCATTCAGGTCCAGTCGGACAAAAAGTTCAAAAAGTTATATACCAGGTCAAAGAAACTTGTCAAACTAAGTATAGAATCAATCTTTAGGATGTTTTTATCATAAAATGTTCAATAATGTTCCAACCGGAGAATTCCATTGTCTGTAGAAAAGCAATGGAATGAGAGATATCTCTCATGTGAAATGCGCGTGACTGAGAACGAGGCTGCTGGCAGACCCCTTAGTGAAACAGCTCCCATCCGGCCCCCTTTCACAGGCGAAGCCTGAAACAATATTCTAAAGACGGTTGACATCTAGTGGAAGCCTTAGGAAGTGCAACATAACCCATATGTGAATTCGATAGGGGCTGAGTTCAAAAACTACAAACCTCAGATTACTCACTTCCTGTTTGGATGATTTTTTCTCAGGTTTTTGCCTGCCATATGAGTTCTGTTATACTCACAGACATCATTCAAACAGTTTTAGAAACTTGTATTGGATAGAAAACACTCTGAAATATTAATATATTAGCATCTGGGACTGAGTAGGAGGCAGTTCTATGGGCACGCTATTCATCCAAAAGTGAAAATGCTGCTCCTCTGTGTCATACAGCCGGGACAGTGAGTCTGCCTTCACGTTCTGGGAACCTGGTCTGTAAGAAAGGGTGAACACAAAACAGGTGAAAAACATGTCCCACCTTGCCTGGCGAGGGTTCAGTCTCCTCGCCGCCCGGATGTACTCCAGATTGCGGCGGTCAGTCCAGATGAGAAAAGGGTGTTTATCCCCCTCAAGCCAATGTCTCCACGCCTTCAAGCCTTGACGACAGCCAACAGCTCCCGGTCCCCCACGTCATAGTTTTGCTCCACCGGGCTGAGCTTCCTCGAAAATAAGGCACAAGGGCGGAGCATCGGTGACGTACCCGAGCGCTGAGAGCTCACGGCTCCTATCCACCTCCACTATGAACGCCAAAGAGGGATCCGGATGGGCCAGCACGGGAGCAGAGGTAAACAGAGGTGGAAATGCGGTACCCTAGGAAGGAGACAGACTGTTGGAAGAACAGGCATTTCTTAGCCTTGGCGTACAGGTAGCGGAGTAAATCAGAATGTCATCAATATACACCACTACACCCTGCCCGTGCAGGTCCCTGAAAATCTTGTCTACAAAGGCATGGAAGACCGATGGAGCATTCATCAACCCGTACGTCATAACGAGGTACTCATAATGCCCTGAGGTCGTACTGAACGCCGTCTTCCACTCGTCTCCCTCCCGGATATGCACCAGGTTGTAAGCACTCCTGAGATCTAGTTTGGTGAAGAAGCGCGCCCCGTGCATTGACTCAATCACTGTGGTGATAAGAGGTAGCGGGTAACTGTACCTCACCGTGATCTGATTTAGGTCTCGTAGTTAATACACGGGCGCAGACCTCCCTCCTTCTTCTTCACAAAAAAGAAACTCGAGGAGGTGGGTGAAGTGGAGGACCGAATGTACCCGACACAGGGATTCGGAGACATATGTTTCCATAGCCGCCGTCTCCGCCTGTGACGACAGGGGAAACACGTGACTCCTGGGAAGTGCGGCGTTTACCAGGAGATTTATCGCACAATCCCCCCGTCTATGGCATGGTATAAGTCGCCTTCTTTTTTGGAGAAGGCGAGAGCCAAATCGGCATAGTCGGGGGGAATGTGCACGGTGGAGACCTGGGCTGTACTTTCCACAGTAGCACCTACGGAAACCCCTAAACACCTCCCAAAGCACTCTCGCGACCACCCTGTGAGAGCCCTCCGTTGCCGTGAAATAGTGGGGTCATGACAAGCTAACCAGGGTAGGCCTAGCACCACAGGAAACGCAGGAGAGTCAATGAGAAAGAGACTGATTCTCTCCGTGTGACCCCCCCTGCGTCACCATGCTCAGAGGAGTGGTGGCCTCTCTAATTAACCCTGACCCTAATGGCCGACTGTCTAAAGCGTGAACTGAGAAGGGCATAGCCACAGGAACCATGTAAACTATGTGCAAATGATCTGTCTATAAAATTCCCAACCGCGCCTGAATTGACGAGCGCTTTATGCTGGGAATGCGAGGAAAACTCAGGAAAAGTAACAAACACAAACATGTGTGCAACAGAGGGCTCTGGTTGAGAATCGTGCCTTCTCACCTGGGGTGATGCCAGAATGCCCTGCCTGCTGCCGCAACCACCAGAGGAACCAACCCGGCACCGACCGGCAGCGTGACCTCTGCGGCCACAGATGGTGCACGAGAACAGAACTTCCTCCGGTCTCCCTGAGCGCAGCACCTCCCAAGCAGTGTTGCTGGGGGATGGAACGGACAGACCCCACTCTGGACGTCCACGGGTAGCCAGCAGGTTATCCAGCTGCATGGACAGGTCCACCAGCTGGTAGAAGGTGAGGGTGGTGTCCCTGCAGGCCAACTCTAGACGGACGTCCTCGCGCAAACTGCAACGATACTGGTCGATCAGGGCCCTGTCATTCCATCCCGCTCCGGCAGCCAGGGTCCGAAAGTCCAAAGCGAACTCCTGTGCGCTCCTCGTACCCTGCCGCAGGTGGAAAAGACGTTCACCCGCCGCTCTGCCCTCGGGCAGGTGGTCGAAGACTGCCCGGAAACGACAGGTGAACTCCTCAAACTGCTACAGCACCACATCTCCCTCCATCCAGACGGCGTTGGCCCACTCCAGGGCTTTCCCCGAGAGACATGAGACGAGGACGGACACCCTTTCACGGCGCTAAGGAGCCGGGTGGACAGGTATAATTCCAACTGAAGCAGGAAACCCTGGCAGCGAGCAGCCATCCTGGTGAATCCCACTGGAACCGGGTGCAGGGGGAGCGAGTAGTGGAGGCCCCTGTTGTGCTGGTGGAGGTGCCAGAGGAACTCCCCGTCTCTCCCCGTCCATAGCTTGGACGACGCGGTCCATGGCGGCGCCGAGATGTGTGTTCCTGGACGCGCTCCTCGACCCCCATACCAGGGGCACCTGCTCCTGCTGACTCCATAGATTTGGTGTGGAATTATGTAAGGGGTGTGTAACTGGTGGCAGAGAAGTCAGACGCAGGAGAGCAGAACTGGGTAATAACCGGAGCAGTTTATATACAAAACCACCGGCATCCAGAATAACAACATATGGGTACAAAACCCGTTGCGCACCAGAAAACAATGTGCACAATCACTACAACAAACAATTCCGCACAAAGACATGGGGGGAACAGACGGTTAAATACACAACACGCAATGAGGGAATGAAAACCAGGTGTTTGGGAAAACAAGACAAAACAAATGGAAAATGAAAAATGGATCGGCTATGGCTAGAAGACTGGTGACATCAACCGCCTGAACACAGCCCGAACAAGGAGAGGAACCGACTTCGGAAGAAGTCGTGACATACTGATAGCAGCGGTGGCGCTTGGCTTGCAAGTGCAAATTCAGAACACACAACATTCGAGAATTAAAAGCTTATTTAATGCGTCAAATAGTGCTATTGTCAAATAGTGTTATTTGACGTGTATCTTTTTTTGACACGCAAAGACCAAAACGGCGTTCCATAGTATGTAGTGAGTCTAATAGCAGTGACGCTATGAGTGTGTAACTCCGGTAGGGCAACATCTGAAAAATAGCGCGAAAACCAACATCACCCACGCCCTAGTCAGTCCAAGTACATTGGCCTGTACACAACTCATTCACTAACAATATATCTATATCAGTAGTAGCCTAACCATAGTAGAGGTTCCAAGTTATTGTTTATTTTTATTTACCTCAAAACATCATCAATACACTGTTTAGCAATAGGCTACACAGTACTTTATCTGACCTGGAGGTTAATACCAAGAAATACTCCAATTGACCTCCATCCCACCACCCACTCATTTAGACTGCTAAAATACAAAGATCCACAGTCCCCTCCCCGCTTTCATCATGGGGGACAATCAAGAGATTTTCTGTGGCTATATTTCCTGTAGTCATCATCTCAGTTTAATAGCTTAACTATCTGATCAGTATCTTGCCTATCCCTTAGGGCGACACGTTCATAAATCTGACTAGTGAACAGTCTGCAGACTGGGGGTGTATGCTCTACTTGGCAAAGGTGAGGAGAAATACAGTAGAAGACGGATAGACAGGTCTCAGCTAGTTAGTTACAAGGAGGGGGCTCTATCCTTTCTGTGTTTCCAATGGGTGAATTATTACCACGTAGGCAATGGACAGTAGTAGCTGCTACTACCTCAACAGAAATGCCAAACATGACCAATTCAATTGAACACTATACACCATGCAGGGCACTCAACGTAATTAATTTGAGAATATGGTGACGTTGCAGGAAAATGACAACCCCGTTTTCCCCCTAAATACTTTCCCAGGCAGTGCAAGACTCAATGAAAGTCGCGCCCACCTCGACTGGATTCATCTTTCCGGAACCTTTGTGATGATAGCTGTAATTCTGATGTTGCATATATACAATGTTGCTTTTGACTGTCATCTAAAAATAATCAAATTGACCAGTAACGAGGAATATGACACCCTACCATTGTAAATTACAGTAACGTTAGCTATCGAACATGCTAGCCACAGCAATACCATCATAGAACAGAGACCATACCTCACATTTAAACTGAGAAACTTACCAAACTGCCACGCGGTCCTTGGGATAATTCAGACGTTCGATAGTTCCAAGGAAATAAGGCAGAGAATGTTCAGAGTTACGGCAGACAAGGGCAATGAGGACCCGAGGGGCAAGAAGTGGTGATTCGGGGCTCCAGCGTTCTTCGGGGAAGTATCCTTGAGCTGGTCCGGAGAATAGTAACGTCAGGGCGGTGGACAGAAGGAAGATGTACCGGTGCATCGCAAAGCACAGCAAATGGAGAAAAGGCTATAGACTAACAAAGACGCACACTATGCAGAAAGAGCAAATATTTCACCGACTTGAAGCCCTTTCATGAAAATATGTCACCACCGACAAAAACGCAACACCTCAGTGACAACGCTGCAAATAGTCTCAGGCTCTACTCAACCAGAGGATTAAAGGGAATGTCGTTCAATGTTTAAAAGGGATGGGCCTAAATTACACGGTGGTTGTTACAATGTAACAGCAAGTTTATGACAGGTTGAATAATCCTTTTTACATGTGGAAACTATTGCGAATTGAACAAATTCATTTTTTTAACCTTTATTAATCGATTTGTAATGTTAATATTGATAATCATTCTGTACAAATATTCACATATTTTCATCACTGTAACCTTTAGCCAAGAAGGGCATGTGCCATTTCAGTTTATCATCAAAATCATAAATGTTTTGGCTAGACAGAAGTGCATGTCATCCATTTTAACGCCCACTGATAGTCCAATGCAAAGTCGGACTTCAAAGTACAGCGGTCAACAGATTAGTAACAAAGTAAACACTTTCTGGCTGAGGCTACCATACAAGCAGCTTGTTGGAATCCCATACAATTCCATGAGATAGTACACACTAAATAACCCTGAAACTTTAACAGTAAATCTATTTGTATTATTATGACATTACACCTTTTCCTCTGGAATGAATCATCCAGCAACTACTTCAAATGGTTTCCCCATAATTATACATACATTCAGCACCGTTCTACAACTGATGTGTAAACAATCCAATGTTTTTCCTATTCATTCATAAATTCACTTAAATCCCATTTTCCTGGTAGGTAGGGTTTAATCTCATGCCTAAAACATAACACTGTCAAATAGAAACAGGAATGTTCAGTGATATCCTGCACATTTTTCTCTGTGGGTGTTGAGTTTCTGAGCTCCTTTTTGTCCTTCTCTTTGGTCTTTAGAGTTTTGCTGCAGAGCCTGGTCTCTCCATTTGGAGTGTCAAGGAAGCAGTGGCTGGTTCATCTGTGAGCCAGAACAGCTCACCGTGGCTGGGGACCACTCTGGCTGCAGGTAGGGCCTGGCCTTCACCACCCTCCAGCACTTGAAAGGAAAAGCTCACTTGTAGTAGTGTTATCAACAACCACAGAAATGCTCTCAATCCATTACTGTTTTACAGTGAGATCTATTTTTGGGATATATATATTTTTTAAACAGTAAATTACAGGTAAACATAGATACAAATAACCTGAATCAAGTCTTCATAGTGACATTTCTTGATGCTTAATAGGTTAGGATCAGGGTTAGATATTATTGAGTCAGAGAGGATGCCAGTATGAAGGATAGGATATAGTACCTATAGCACTGGTGCTTTGCTGCCTCCTGTTGACACAAAGATCACACAATGGGCTAAGTTCACTATGGGAAATGTCATGCTCACACGTTGTGGTGGGGGCTTGGGCGAGTCACAGATTGGGGCCACAATTTTCTAGGTTTCCTAAAAGAGGAGTAAACCCAAAATACAAGAACGGTCCATACATAGCCAGTGGAGTGACTAAAACAACACATGCATGGCAGGACAGGTGTATCCATGTGTGTGACGAAACACATTAAATAAACACTCTACTGGTCAGAACCAGACTTGAATTAACTGAAAGGAAGAATCTAAAGATCATTTTTTAAAACCTTACACAGATGTCACAAAATACTGGCTAAACGTTAATTTATAGCCCCAAACCTCTGAATCCATATTTTAACCTACTGCATATTATCTTTAAGTGTCTTTAAAATATGTTCTAATTATGATAGACTGAAGGGTGGGTTCCCAGGGGGATTTATAACAATGGGTGTTTGAAGTGGTGTGAGATTTTCTAAAATGTTTAAAAGCCCCATATGTCAGTATGACAGTAATTTGCAATCATGCATTCATGGCTTTGCACTACAATACATTATGTTTGTGTCAACATGAACGTCTTCCCTTACATGTGCTAAACATAACTATTTGTATTCAACTAACTGTAGAGTGGTTATGGCTCATTTCCAGTTCAGATAACATGAAACTGGGAGAGGGTGGCTGCTTGGGACATGTATGCTGAGGGTTTTCTGATCTCCCATAACAGAAGACAGTTCTTCCTTCATGAAAGACTATCTGATGAGAATGGTACCTAAAAGCTTTAATTACACCCAGACCAAGCAACGCCTTTTTAATGTTTTTTAACCCCCATTGAGAACAGATGTAATGTCATGATCTGATCTTCACAAGACCATATGGATAGAAAAAGAAGACGTATTAGTAACATTGATGTAAATAGTTATCCGTTTTAGCTCCTTTGATACCAGAATTACAACCTAATGAGTGATACAGGTGGCGTTCCAGGTCGTCTGAGAAGATGTCTTTATCATATAAAATGCTAAACACTTCTCCAGGCATTGTGAGATTTGATAAACAGTGCAACGCGACTGCAAAAAAAGACAACCTGGGAGACAACATGGCTACAGTGCAATAAAGACGACCTGAAACTGGGCTGTAGACTATGCTCACCTACAACGGGGGATGGTCTGGGAAGAGGGAACAGGTGTGTCCATCAGGCCCCATGTCCAGCAGCAACAGATCAAACACAGAGATATCCTCCTTCAGGACTCAGTGAATTGACGTTGCCACAAGCAGCACTGGAGATACTGAGATGAACGAGATGCAACACTTTGTTCTCACACAGTCGCACAAAGTATCTGCACGGGTTCCCTTCACACTGTTCACAGCGTGGTAGACAGGGCACCAAATCAGCAGAGAAGTTGAGTCTTGCGATTCAACACTCTTAGTTGTTGCAGAAATTGACCCACTATGCTCCTTACTTTCTGCATCTACGTCATATCGCTGAGTTTACCTTTAATACGAAAATAGATTATAATATCTCAATGGTTCATGTCATAACTTTTCTTTGTTTCATAACCATACAAGTGATAAATGAACTGTGTGTGTGTGTATATGTGTGTGTGTGAGTCTGTACCTCCTTCAGTTTGCAGGCATAATCCTCAGCACACTCCTGTACAGATGAAGAGGAGTCAATCGCCAGGACCCCACTGTCTGGGATGTTGATTTTGGAGAACAACTGATTCTGTTGACAAAAACAAAACATGATTGAATATAAATAGTTATTTAACCTGATAGATGCAGAAGAACTGTCCTTACTTAAGGTTGAATGAGAACTAGAAAAAAGGTAGTAAATGCCCTGCCCCTGAATTAAATATGTGTGCTCGCAGAAAAATACAGACATCAGGCTGTAGATAAGAATATGCACATGCATTAAGTGTACAAACATCTTCCTAACATTGAGTTTACACCTCCATTTTCCCTCAGAACAGCCCCAATTTGTCAGGGCATGGGCAAGGTTTAGAAAGCATTCCACAGGGATGCTGGCTCATATTGACTCAAATGCTTCCCATAGTTGTGTCAAGTTGGCTGAATGTCCTTTGGGTGGTGGACCATTTTTGATACACACAGGAAACTGTTGAGGGTGACAAACCATGCAGTTCTTGACACACATTTGAACTGGTGCGCCTGGCATCTAGTACCATACCCCGTTCAACGGCACTTAAATATTTTGTCTTGCCCATTCACCCTCTGAACGGCACACATACTGCACACAATCCATGTCTCAATTGTCCGTCTTTAACCTGTCTCCTCCCCTTCATCTACACTGATTGAAGTGGATTTAACAACTGACATCAATAGGGGATCATAGCCTTCACCTGGTCAGTCTATCATGGAAAGAGCATATGTTCCTAATATTTTGTACATTCAGTGTATATTAATTGTTATCTTTTCTACATACAGTAAACTCTGTGATTTTAATATATGCAGCTGCCGAGGCAAGGACCAGTAAACTATGAGATTCTGTTACCTTGTGCAGTCCATAGGTACTCTCTCCATCGTCAAAGGGAACCAGCCTGTCATCACAGAAACCTACTAGCCAGTGGCTGCAGTCCAGGTCTGGCAGGGCAGGCAGCTCCTTGCTGAGCATGGACACCAAGCTGCCCCCTGAGAGGCCCAGGGAGAACTGGCCATGGTCCAACAGGGCCTTGTCAGCCCGAGATGCTACCAGGTGAGCCAGAGCTGGACCAAGCTCTGCTGCTGAAGAGAACACCACTACTCTTCTGCCTGACATCCTGACTGGAATAGAAGAGGGAAAAGAAAGAAGGTTGAGGTAACGGAAAACATTTTATTTTATAATCAGTGATGCACTTACTATACCAGCAAGGAGGAAGTGTCACTGTCAATCCACATCATTGTTTTACAATTCACCATGATATTGCAGAATTTCCCCAATTCCAGAGAAGAAGGCCAGCTACCAATAAATATAGAAAAAAAGGCAAGACTGGACTGGTCTATAATACTAATGATGGTGAGTACTCTTCGGCAGAACTTCACATCTCACTGTAGTCCGAATGTGACTACGCTTTCCATTGCCTGTACATCAGCCTAAGATAAAATGTAATTGTATGAAACATTCTGGCTTGTACAGAAACCTTCCAAATTTTTGCAGTGCTTAGTTTCAGGCTGTGTAACCAGAAACTGGTATAACAGTCTGATTTATTAGCAGAATCTCACCGATGCACGTTGTAATAGTGTCCACTGTGGTGCATGTAAAATAGCTTTGCAGTGCCATTGACAGCTTGCATCTCAATCTGGAGAGTAGGTGAAGCTCACCAGTTCCAGACAGGTATCAAATTCATACTATTAGCCATAATAAAGCGTGTGGAAAAGCAACATTTTACTCAAAGTTAATCTTGTGGAATTACTTTTTTTTTTTTTGGTCGGCGAACATTTTGCCACTCGCAGCACTTCCTGAAACTATTCATCCACTAGCCAATCAAATATCCAGGACCGCCCTGTTATGTTGCATTCTGGTAATTGTAGTGAATGTGATTACCTCAAATCCTATGTGCAATGTATATGGATTTAAGCCTAAAAACGGTCTTTAGTACACTATAATCGTCTTTGATTATCTGGAAATCAACCAACTAATAATTAACAGTTTATGAACTACTTATAACAATTTAATCTCCTCTTACTCGATATAGTTATGGTAGTTGTTAAATTAAAATGTTCTAAAATTATTCTCCCAAATGCTTTTTAGATACAAAGTTGCCACTTGTCTTTGCTGCGATTTCCCCTCCGATCCTGTAGATGGAACCATGTGTCTTTGTTGTGTGCATGTTTGTACAAAGAACGAGGCACACATTGTTATATTTAACAAACTAAATATTTGACAGCTCGTTGAAAGTAATTACATACAGTTATCAGCATATTTTAGTTGTATATATACTTTTGCCAAAATGTCGACAGCTTTTTGTTTTCAAGCACAGCTCGTTTCAGTCATGGACGCGTTATCAAAAACAGCTGTTTCAGAAATAAGCAAACTGGTCGACATCGAATCAAAGGTTTTAAAATTAGAAATAACGCGTGGTCGGAATGAAATAGCAGCACTTACAGAGAAACTGCAGTTGATGGAGAATTTGCTTTGGATCGACCGAGGGCACAGGCAGCACGCAACCGCAGATACACGCACGAAAACACCAATAAGAGTGAGAGACGGTTTAATGAACGATTATTGTGAAATACCTCAGTCTGAGCCCAAAAGAACTGCAATCAAAAAAAGGTTTGCAAAGTTGACTCTTATTCAATATTCCATGGGCAGGTAATGTAATTGTGTGTGTATGTGAATATATCTGGGTCAAATACGTGTGCTGTGTTTAGTCCCCAAAGTGCACATGCCTAATTTGCTATAGTTTTTAACCCAGGTCTGGATTATACTGGCCACAAATCACAGATATTAGAATGATTCTGCATGAAACCCTGTGCTGCTTGAATCCTGTGGCTTCTGCTTGCTCTTTGGGTTTAGGCTGGGTAACTGTAAATTTTTTTTTGTATCAAATACTTTTCTTGTATGCTTAGTGAGAGTTCCTGGGAAAACATTTGTCCTCCCCAAGAGATGCACGTTATCCATCCGGTTGAAGATAGTGCTCTTGTTTTGGAAACAGTGGTAAGTTATGAAACTGTCATTCCTTCTGTCAAGTAGCCTTACTGTAATGTCCTTCTAGTTACCATTTTTTTGCTGAGCTATTGTTATTTACCCTAAAGCCTACCACAGTGGTGAGAGACCAGCCTAAGTTGATTGTGATCAAGGAGGAACCCTCAGAGGTGGACATATGGGGTAGAGGGCCAAAGACTGAACTCATAAATGAAAAGGGTGAGTGTTGATGGATTAAATCACATGTGGGCCTGGGTGCCAAATAGTACACTGTCAGGGAGGACAATGCCTTGTGTTGGCATTGCTGAACAGTTGGGTAACCTAGACGGTTGGGTGATCTAGTGCAATAATACAATAGGCAAAATGCAGAAGCATTGCCTTGTCTTGTGTAACTGAATAAAGATTGAACTGTTTAATTCTGTTCTAAAATATATACATGCCTTCCTGTGTCAAACAGAAGCAGCAACATCACTTGATACAGATGTTGGGTGTCTTGATGTGCATCAGCATTGTCCAGACGGCTCAGACAAACACCCTATGCTTACTGAGAGCCAAGTGAACCACAGCACTCCGCCCTCATCCAGAGTGCAATTGGAGGGCCTGGACACACATTGGATGCCGCCTGCATGTTCACAGAGCCAGGATGCACAGCAGATCACACCTGCTGCACAGAGAAACTCCATAACTGGAAACGGCTCTGGTGGTATAACAAATGTGCCCTTTCAGAGTTTCAGTGTGGCAAAGTCAAACATGAAGATCCACAGCCTGAGAACGTCAGGAGCTAAAAGATTTGGCTGTATGCAATGTGGCAAGAACTTCAGGTGTTACAGTCAGCTGGAAATACACCAGCGAAGTCACACTGGAGAGAAACCGTACCGATGCACGCTGTGTGGAAAGAGATATGCACAAAAAGGGCATCTTTATACCCACCAACGCACCCATACTGGAGAAAAACCATATCGCTGCCTCGACTGCGGCAAGAGCTTCATTCAAAAATGCACTCTCGATATGCACCAGCGCACCCACACTGGAGAAAAACCTTATGTTTGTGTGAAATGTGGGAAGGGATTTACTAAAAACTGTAACCTTAAGAAACACATGGGTGTACATACAGAGTTCAGCATGCATGTTTCCAGTGAGTCCAGTTTTCAAGAGGACAGATGGTAAAATAGACCATGAGTACTAGTACCAACCAACCAGCCTCTGCAGTGGATTTGATGGACTTCAGTCATTAAAAGTTTTCCTCATAGAATATAAGTTTTTGCTTTTCAGAAAAATAAAGGTGTCCCTTTTTCAACATTTGCTAGGTCTCTATTTTGCTGTCCGTCATATTTTTCCTCATTTCAAATGGGTTGAGGTGAAATATAGCCCTGAAAGTAACAGCCAACTATAAAGGTGTCTAGTTTAAAAAAAATTGGCTCTAAACATTACTGCATTGAATTGTGGGATATATGACAGTAAACCATGAAATAAAGCTCAACAGAAGTGTCCGTGAAAAAAAAGTAATCGTGACCTTTACTTAATGCTTTACGGTAAAGTATCCCACAATTCAATGCGGTAATGTTTCGATTAATGAGTGAGAGGTCTATTCAGAGATGGTAGGAGAAGATAGGAAACTCTATTGCATTCTTATTAACGTCCATTATCTACGTTGCTCACGCGTCGTCATTGAGTCGCGCGGTGTATTCTGGGTGATTCTGGGACAAGGAGTATTTATATATATATATATAAAAAATACTCATTGTGTATGTATATATATATATATAACAATACTCCTTGTGTGTGTATATATAGTATAATATTTTCTTTCAATGAGTGAATGGGAGTCAATTGGGCGCTAACGCAAAACCCCAATATTCGTCAACAAGAAGTACAACATTACAAATATTTTCCGAGATGTGAGATATTTAACGTGTTCTCTGTAATATCGTATAGCTTTTGCATCGTGACATTACGTACTGTCGAGGAAAATAGGCATACCCCGACTTTGAGAAGGGATTGCGTAACGATTAGTTTAGCAACTGCGTGACAACTTGAACGCGATTGGTCGAGAGTCTGCTGGTGATAAGTTTTATAGGTTATCCATTATTTTTCTAATGGCATTCCTATCTCCTAATTTATCTATTATCTCTGGTCTGTTTGAGCTAGCTAGCCACCCAATCAATGTCTATTATTATTCCGTTTTATTAATATAGCCAAGCCTATCATACGCGTTGGACTTAGTTTCTTTTTAAAAACAAAACCATGAATACGTTGATAAATCGGGGAAGTTTTCAGACCCAGTTAGTTTCCATTATGGAAATGCTAAGCAAAGCTGCTGTGGTTGAAATCGGCAAACTTGTCGACGAGTGCTCGGCGGTTCTCCGTTCTGAAATATCCCAACAACACATGAACGAGAACGAGGCATTAAAGAAGAAATGTTACCTGCTAGAGATTGAATTAAAGACGGTAAAACTGCACGAACGTAAAAGGGTCATTGCCAGCCGTTGTCAGAATGGAGTTCAGGTCTCGGAACAAATATTTACGCATCAAGCAAGTGAGAACCGAGGTGAGCATTTTTAGACTGTAGGTAAGATATTTAATCCATGATAGGTTGCTAGCTAGCAACTGTAGCCGATTAAAATACATTCCATGATTTACGACTTAGATAAGTGTGGGCGGGCTTTAAAGATACACCTAGTGATTTCAGCACCCAAAGAATAGCCCGCAATAGCTGCACACATTGTTCTATTTGCGGGCTATTCTTTGGGTAATGTAATCAGTACATTATGTTGGTTTTTGTTAACTTTTTATGTGACATCGGCCGAACAGCCACGTACTCCATCTAAACGTGACTCAATTCTCAATTTCGGGTACAGTTCTAGAAACAAATCTCTCTACTTTCATATCACATCAAAAACATGAAACAAATTCAAATTGTACACTTAACGTTACTGCACTGTTTTAACACAGTTGCAGCCGACAGTATTTTTCGGTGACAACATGTTTGTTGCGTCCATCTTCCGTTTACACCAAGGTGTTCGGAGACGTCTTCCAGCTGTTTTCCGTAATCAAGCGATGTAAACATGGACATTTGGCACTGTCAGAACCCTAACGATGAGAAGGTGTGTAGTAATTTAACCTTTTGATTTTTGAAAAGTATTTCTCGCGGATATGAAATATGCGTTCCTTATGTTTTCAAAATCATACCGCAAGCGATGCATTTTAACGTTCATAATGAGTGTGGGTGTCTTAACAAACTTCCCACGCCAGACGATCTGATTATCAATATGTACTAATTAGATCTATTAATGTACTAGTTAGATCTGAACCAGGGGAGACTTTAAAGTCCAGACGGATTACCAGGACGTGTACTCAAAACATGTGCTGAGCAGCTGGCAAGTGTCTTCACTGACATTTTCAACCTATCCCTGACCTGGTCTGTAATACAAACTTGTTTCAAGCAGACCACCACAGTCCCCTTGACCAATAATTCCAACGTAACCTGCCTAAATTACTATCACTCTGTAACACTTGCATGTATATAAATGCTTTGAAAGGCTGGCCATTGCTCAAACAGATAACATTTACATTACATTTAAGTCATGTAGCAGACGCTCTTATCCAGAGCGACTTACAAATTGGTGCATTCACCTTATGACATCCAGTGGAACAGCCACTTTACAATAGTGCATCTAAATATTTTAAGGGGGGTGAGAAGGATTACTTTATCCTATCCTAGGTATTCCTTAAAGAGGTGGGGTTTCAGGTGTCTCCGGAAGGTGGTGATTGACTCCTCTGTCCTGGCGTAGTGAGGGAGTTTGTTCCACCATTGGGGAGCCAGAGCAGCGAACAGTTTTGACTGGGCTGAGCGGGAACTGTACTTCCTCAGTGGTAGGGAGGCGAGCAGGCCAGAGGTGGATGAACGTAGTGCCCTTATTTGGGTGTAGGGCCTGATCAGAGCCTGGAGGTACTGAGGTGCCGTTCCCCTCACAGCTCCGTAGGCAAGCACCATGGTCTTGTAGCGGATGCGAGCTTCAACTGGAAGCCAGTGGAGAGAGCGGAGGAGCGGGGTGAGAGAACTTGGGAAGGTTGAACACTAGACGGGCTGCGGCGTTCTGGATGAGTTGTAGGGGTTTAATGGCACAGGCAGGGAGCCCAGCCAACAGCGAGTTGCAGTAATCCAGACGGGAGATGACAAGTGCCTGGATTAGGACCTGCGCCGCTTCCTGTGTGAGGCAGGGTCGTACTCTGCGGATGTTGTAGAGCATGAACCTACAGGAACGGGCCACCGCCTTGATGTTAGTTGAGAACGACAGGGTGTTGTCCAGGATCACGCCAAGGTTCTTAGCACTCTGGGAGGAGGACACAATGGAGTTGTCAACCGTGATGGCGAGATCATGGAACGGGCAGTCCTTCCCGGGAGGAAGAGCAGTTCCGTCTTGCCGAAGTTCAGCTTGAGGTGGTGATCCGTCATCCACACTGATATGTCTGCCAGACATGCAGAGATGCGATTCGCCACCTGGTCATCAGAAGGGGAAAGGAGAAGATTAATTGTGTGTCGTCTGCATAGCAATGATAGGAGAGACCATGTGAGGTTATGACAGAGCCAAGTGACTTGGTGTATAGCGAGAATAGGAGAGGGCCTAGAACAGAGCCCTGGGGGACACCAGTGGTGAGAGCGCGTGGTGAAGAGACAGATTCTCGCCACGCCACCTGGTAGGAGCGACCTGTCAGGTAGGACGCAATCCAAGCGTGGGCCGCGCCGGAGATGCCCAACTCGGAGAGGGTGGAGAGGAGGATCTGATGGTTCACAGTATCGAAGGCAGCCGATAGGTCTAGAAGGATGAGAGCAGAGGAGAGAGAGTTAGCTTTAGCGGTGCGGAGCGCCTCCGTGATACAGAGAAGAGCAGTCTCAGTTGAATGACTAGTCTTGAAACCTGACTGATTTGGATCAAGAAGGTCATTCTGAGAGAGATAGCGGGAGAGCTGACCAAGGACGGCACGTTCAAGAGTTTTGGAGAGAAAAGAAAGAAGGGATACTGGTCTGTAGTTGTTGACATCGGAGGGATCGAGTGTAGGTTTTTTCAGAAGGGGTGCAACTCTCGCTCTCTTGAAGACGGAAGGGACGTAGCCAGCGGTCAGGGATGAGTTGATGAGCGAGGTGAGGTAAGGGAGAAGGTCTCCGGAAATGGTCTGGAGAAGAGAGGAGGGGATAGGGTCGAGCGGGCAGGTTGTTGGGCGGCCGGCCGTCACAAGACGCGAGATTTCATCTGGAGAGAGAGGGAGAAAGAGGTCAGAGCACAGGGTAGGGCAGTGTGAGCAGAACCAGCGGTGTCGTTTGACTTAGCAAACGAGGATCGGATGTCGTCGACATTCTTTTCAAAATGGTTGACGAAGTCATCTGCAGAGAGGGAGGAGGGGGGGTTCAGGAGGGAGGAGAAGGTGGCAAAGAGCTTCCTAGGGTTAGAGGCAGATGCTTGGAATTTAGAGTGGTAGAAAGTGGCTTTAGCAGCAGAGACAGAGGAGGAAAATGTAGAGAGAAGGGAGTGAAAGGATGCCAGGTCCGCAGGGAGGCGAGTTTTCCTCCATTTCCGCTCGGCTGCCCGGAGCCCTGTTCTGTGAGCTCGCAATGAGTCGTCAAGCCACGGAGCGGGAGGGGAGGACCGAGCCGGCCTGGAAGATAGGGGACATAGAGAGTCAAAGGATGCAGAAAGGGAGGAGAGGAGGGTTGAGGAGGCAGAATCAGGAGATAGGTTGGAGAAGGTTTGAGCAGAGGGAAGAGATGATAGGATGGAAGAGGAGAGAGTAGCGGGGGAGAGAGAGCGAAGGTTGGGACGGCGCGATACCATCCGAGTAGGGGCAGTGTGGGAAGTGTTGGATGAGAGCGAGAGGGAAAAGGATACAAGGTAGTGGTCGGAGACTTGGAGGGGAGTTGCAATGAGGTTAACGCAATCTCTATTGCACTCCACACTGCCCTCAGCCATTTGGATAAATGGAATACCTATGTAAGAATGCTGTTCATTGACTAGAGCTCAGCATTCAACAACATAGTCTCCTCCAAGCTCAGGACCCTGGGACTGATCACCTCCCTCATCAACTGGATCTTGGACTTCCTGACGGGCTGTCCCCCTCCAGGCGGTGAGGGTAGGCAACAACACATCTGCCACACTGACCATCAACCCGGGGGTTGTGTGCTTAGTCAGAGACCTGGCAATGTGGTGCCAGCGCAACAACCTCTCCAAGAGAAAGGAGCTGATCGTGGACTACAGGAACAGAGGGGTGAGTATGCCCCCATCCACATCGATGGGGCAATAGTGTAGAGGGTCGAGAGCTTCAAATTTCTTGGTGTCCACATCACTAAGGAATTAACATGGTCCACGCATTTGTGAAGAGGGCATGACAGCACCTCTTCCCCCCTCAGGAGGCTGAAAAGATTTGGCATGGGCCCTCAGATCCTCAAAGTTCTACAGCTGCACCATTAAGAGGATCTTGACTGGCTGCATCAATGCATTGGAATGGCAACTGCAAGGCACCTGACCGCAAGGCGCTACAGAGGGTGGCGCGTAAGGCCCAGTATATCACTGAGGCCAAGCTCCCTGCCATCGAGGACCTCTTCCAGGCAGTGTCAGAGGAAGAACCCAAAAATTTGCAGACTCCAGCCCCCCCAAGCGATATAGGCTGTTTTCTGCTACCGCACGTAGTTCCAGTGCACAAGTCTGGAACCAACAGGACCCTGAAAAGCTTCTACCCCCAAGACATAAGACTACTAAACAAGAGTTCTAAATAGCAAATCAAATGGCTGCCGGACTACCTACATTGGCCCTTTTTTGTACTGACTCTATACCCACACATACTTACACTGACACCCCAACATACATTCACTTTCACACTCGCCACATACGCTGCTGCCACGGTCTAATATCTACCCCATTGCCTAGTCACTTTACCCCTACCTATATGTACATAGCTACCTTAATTACCTCGTACCCCTGCACATTGACTCAGTACGGGTATTCGCTGTATATAGCCATGTTATTTTTAGAAGTTATTCACTGTGTATTTATTTATTCCGTATATCACTGTTTTTATTATTATTAAAACATGTATTTTTTTTATTTAACAACATTGTTGGGAAAGGAACCATAAGCAAGCATTTCACTGTTAGTCTACACCTGTTATTTACAAAGCAAGTGACAAATACATTTTGATTTGATATGACAAATCTCTCTATGCCCACAATGCTTCCATTCATCTTCCCATTAGACAAATCTGCAAGCATATATGTACTTCCAAAAAAGGTCTAAATAGAAATGTATAAGCAACCAGAATTCTTTTCAATGTATTGTTTTTGACGGTAAAGGCACCCGAAACAGCACCTCTTCTGGTAAAAAAAAAACATATTTAATTATTTTTTTCGGTTGCTTGTCAATTTTTATTTAAACCTTTTTTGGAAGTACATACCGGGCGTAACCGCAGTAAATGACGATAGTTGCCTGCATATTTGGACATTAAAACACTTGCAGAGCTGTTTAATGGGAAGATGAATGGATGCTGGTTCAGCCACGGTCAGTATATTCATGATAGACGTTTCCATTTTCAGAGAAGCAGTCTGCCCCCGCCATAGAGGGTGTCTTTGGTAAGGACTGGTGCATGGACCTATGGAGAAATGGAGACTCTATCCCTCAGGATAAAGAGACAATTGGATCGGTCGTTTTGGGCGATGGTGACGTCACTCAGGTCAGATTTATTAATATCCTTGAATAGTGCATCTCTGCTAGCCAGGCTGTCCTACTTTGTTCCCTTCCCCTGACCTTAGTCCTACAATGTTTGCAGATCTGTAAGGTGACAAACCAAGCAATATGGCGGAAGCACTACACACCCCCACTGGTGTTTATACCTATTCAGATCCAAGGGTTAGAGGAGCGAATTGGGACTGGGAAGGGTTATACTCTTGGATCACAACAAAGGTTTCAAAGGTTCTTCTGTTACAGTCGGAATAAAAAAAGAACCATGTGTTGTCTAATAACAGTCACTCACCTGTCTTGTGTAGGCAATAGACTTGGTGGACAATGAGCCCGAGTTGGTGTTTATCAAAGAGGAGCTGTTTGAGGATCAGCCAGTGGACCAGCAGAGGGGACATGCAAGCAACAGAAAAAGTATGTGTGTCGTGATCGAGAAATTCTGACAGCTCATTCATATGTAAAATAAACAACATCCTTTCATGACGGATGGGGGCAAGTTGCAATTGTAAGTCAGTCTCTGGATAAGCATTGTATGCTACTATGACTAGTTTAAGGAAATAGGGCTGTGGCGGTCATTACATTTTGTCAGTCTGTTATTGTCATGCAAACGACTGCTGGTCTCACGGTAATTGACTGTTAATCGCCAGGCTCCACTCATACAAGCCGCTGATGCGTGCCTTTGGAAAGTCTCCATTTAAAAAAAAAAAGATTAATAAATCAATTGACTACAAATCACAATAAATTCATTCTTTTAGGCAGAGCTAAAGAAACATTATGAAATGAAGAAAATGTATTTCAGAGGAACCAAATGTGTTGGACTACTTACTGTATGTTATCTGGCTATGCACCACGCCATAGGCTTGTTTATTTAGCAGGCGAGATATGCTTATAAGATGCGTGCCAGTATTTTACGATTATATGATTTTAAAGTAAGAAGAATATAATTGAACTTACCTAAATAGAATGGATGTTGCTCATATGAAGTGGCTATGTTGAGCGTAAAATGTATCATTTGAAACGGGTCATATACGCTAGATTTAGAGTTATTTGGCAACTTTAGTTGTGAACGATTACAAGCCTTAGAAATTAAGACGTATGGGCTGCTTGTGCTCTTGCCTCAGGTTGCACATGCTGTTCTCTCATCAAGTGATCATATTTTCACCCATCACTTTTCTCAATTTAATCTTGTCTTTACTGCTATGGAAATCAGTTTAGATTTATAAATCTTCATTTATCAAATGGGCAAGAACCGAGGCAAGATAAAAAATAAAGACATTGTCATCCATATGCACTGGAAAAGTGGAGGAAACTTTACCGTTTGTATGTTTTTCACTCATGTTGGGTAGGCTACTCCAGTAATTTCACTGCACCACTTTATGCCAAGGGCTCTCCAACCCTGTTCCTGCAGCTACCCAGTGCTTAATTTGGGAAACAAAGTGAAATCTGTTCAGGAACAAGGATATTAACATGTTTTCCAATGTTTCAACCTATTGATCAATTTGAAGAAAGTTCAACAATCTCAGTTTTAAAAGCACATACTGTTTTGATGTGATTTTTTTGATTGCGTTTGCATTGTCTGTGGTTGGAGGCGAAGTAGTGCCCTGAGTACCAGGCCGTTAGCGACCTGATGAATTAGCGAGTTGGGTACTACTAAGGAGATTACCATGACTCGACTGTCACATAGAATTTTACTGCCGTCATGACTGCCGCTGTGGCAGTAATATGGTCACTGCAACAGCCCTATATGGGACTGGTTATTGAATTGTTTCACAGCTGTGATGCCGGTGTTGAGATTGTTTTCATTTGTACTGTACAGGGAGTGTAGCAGTGGAGGATGCTCCAGCAGTAGAGAGAACAGCTGCCAGTCAACTTCACCTATACCAGGGGGACTTGAACACATACCCTTCAATGCCTGACCCTGCAGGCAGCCATCAGGTACAGCCTGACACAGAGCAGCCCACATCCGTTGAGAGCCTCATGGAAGACCCCACTCTGGCTGGTCTGGTTGACAACACACCAGAGCCTGGCCCTGACACAGCCGATGGAATGTACATGGACTATCCTCCCCGCAACACATACACACCAAGAAACCGGCCAAGCCTCCAGCAGGGAACTGGAAAAGACCCGAAGCAGCAGTTTGATTGTTTGTTTTGTGGGAAGAGCTTTGGTTATTTAAGCTACTTGAAAGTCCACATCAGACGCCACTCTGGAGAGAAACCGTTTGGCTGCACAGTTTGCGGGAAGCGCTTCGCTCAGAAGACGTACCTGAAGCTGCATCAGCGTACACACTCCGGAGAGAAACCCTACAGTTGCACAGAATGTGGGAAGAGTTTCTCTCAGAAGAGTTCGTTGAACGTCCACCTCCGGAGTCACACTGGGGAGAAGCCTTATAGCTGTGTCGACTGTGGGAAGAGCTACACCTATAAACACGGTTTTAACACGCACCAATGTTTCAATTAAGGGATTAGGGAGTAGTCATTTTATATTGTCAATTTGTTTTTAATTTACATTTCAACCTTGTTTTGAAAACTGGCAACCGAAACATCTTTAACCTTATTGTAATCATGGTGGTTTTCAGTAGGTCACGTTTGTTTTTAAACTGTTGCGCTACTGTGTGCCCTTATGAACATTACCCAGCTGTTACTCTTCACTACATGGCAGAGAACTGTTCCATTCAAGTTTTCCCTCTGCGCCGTCCGTAGGATTGCACACACTGTGCCTTCTTGTCACACAATTGGCAAGAGACTATGCCCCACTGTTAGATGAAGAGATTTGAGTGACATTTTTGAACAGTGGTTGTCCTGATACCAGTTGTTTGTGCTACTGTGAAGAATGCCAGTGTGGTAGACCGATCATGTAAACGTGTGCCAAATAATTTTCTGTCATGAATTATGAAATTAAAGTAATGCGTACAGTAATACATTTACTTATTTGTTCACATTACATATTATAAAAATGTAAATATGGCAAAGATGAAGTTATACCCTTAATGCTGCTTTAATTATGAAAGTTTACAGCAGATAAGTATTCCAGAAAAACAACTGACACAATCATGGAAGCATTATGTACAAAATGCACTGCTGGGAACAGAAATGGAAAACATCCATTTCATGAGATCTTATGTCAATACAGTACCAACTGCCATCTTGCACCAAACATTGGCAGGTTCAATCCTTGAGCCTAAAATATAGAACAGTGGTAAATGAACATTACAGTACTTATGAATAGTGCAATACTCATGCACCACGTTCTTTGCAAAATAAAACTTCATAATTTACCTTTTGTAGGTAAATCATACCAGATCGCCTAAAACATCCTGTTAGTGTTGTAGCTAATTCAGACAAATTAAGTGTAATAAAAAATACACTTAAAGGCTACAACATACTGTAGCATATTGGGGGGGGGGGTCTCCCGACTGGGACTCCCAGGTCCAGCATCCAATATTGCGAAGTATGACGTATATTAGACCGTATTTGGTTCTCCAGTTTGAGCAGACACACAATCCTTTAAAGGGGCAATCAGCAGTTCAGATAAAGAGGCCTCCCCACCAGTTTCAGTAAAAAGCTGAGTGCTGGGCCTTGAAATGTAGGCTAACCACTCAAATTCATAGAGCTATGGATGCAAGGACTGACCATCCATACCAAAATTATAGTTTTAACCATGTTTTGAGGCTATTTAGAGTGGCATGTAGCCTAGTGGCTGAGAGCGTTGGGCCAGTAACCAAAAGGTCACTAGATCAAATCGCAGAGCTGATAAGATAAAAGCTGTCGATGTGCCCATGAGCAAGGAACTTAACCCTAATTGCTCCTGTTAGTCGCTCTGGATAAGAGCATCTGCTAAATGACTAAAATGTAAAGTGCTTATTTTGGGTTCTGATGGTGTACAACAGTTCAACTAAGCTCATGAGGCATAAATAAGTTATGGATGTAGTAACTGTAGATTGCCCCTTTAAGTCAAGAGTATTGCAATCAACCAAAAATACTTCATTTATTTTTATGAACAGCCATGTGTGTTTGGAGCAGTTGCTGATTGATGAAAGACAACTGACACTTAGAACATTTGTGCACTTGCTTCTTTTTCTTATTTTCTTCCTTTTGACCGTGAGCTTTGGCCAAGTGCTGAGTGAGGTATACTTTCTGGGTAAAACCAATTTCACATGTGAGGCATTTGAACGGTTTCTCACCAGTGTGAAGGCGCATGTGACATTTCAGATTGCCCTTCTGTGTGAATCCTCTCCCGCAGACAGTGCACGTGTGGGGTCTCTCTCCAGTGTGCACCAGGTGGTGTATCCTCAGGCTTGACGGACAGCTGAAAGACTTGCCGCAGTAATGGCAAAAGTACTTTGAGCTGTTCGAGGCCAGATAATCGGGAGCAACACATTTGTGTTTTTTGAGCTGAGTTTTCCCAGGATAATAGTTCTTACACACACTGCAGTACAGTGACTTGTGAGATTTCATATGCATCGTCAGATGGTTCTGCCGCAAGAAAGTCTTCTTACAAATCACACAACTTAACTTGTTTGTGTCGGATTTACTATGGGAGTGCAAGTTAAACCGGTTAAAGTAACTGAAAGTCTTCCCAGCTTTGCTTTTTGACTTTGCTAAAGACTTCTTTGCACACGTTGGCTTTGTGATGTGTTCATCTTGTCCTTCGTTGGGCAACAGCTCGGTATCGTCTGGTAGGAACTCATTTGTCTCATCGTCCTCAATGGGAAAGACATGTTCGCCATATTCCTCCTCCAATCCGTCGATGGATATGAAACGTAAAGTGTGTCCTGTGGAGACATCTGTAGTAGACATCTCCAGTACCTGTTTATCCCGTCTCTCTGGCCTGTCCTGCCGGAAGGAATCAAAGGATGGATACACGTTGGAGGGCCCTTCTCTTCCATTGTCCACTAAGTCGTCATCTCCTGAAGCAATAGATCAAATACAAAAATAATACAAATAAGAGTTGTGGTTGCCTGTCCAGCTATTCATGAAAAGCATTGTCCAACCTCCATGATGACCAAATAAGTGTCACATTGGCTTATAACTGTGCATGGTATCAAAAGCATAGCGTTAAACCTATATGATTTAGCACTACACCAGCCAGGCAAATCAAAAATCTCAGATTAAAACCTCTAAAAACTTACCATCTAAAATTATTGTTGGTCTTTCCTGTGGGTCTCTGTTTATGATTTCCACCTCAAAATCCTCCTCTTTAACATCAGCTTGGCCTGAAGGCACCCCTGTTGACTACGAGAATAAGATAAATATTTTTAGAGCCACTTGAAAAATGCAGACACTAAATAATAAAATGCATTGAAGGAATAAGACTTCTAAATATGACAGAAAGAGTAAGTGTCCATCATGTAGGGTAGCCTCGGATTCACTCATTTCAAAGAGCTGGGCATCTGACAGCATGTCCTCTGGTAAGCCTGAGTCCTCTGTTGGTTTCCACAATCCTGCCTAGTGCTTTCTCATATCAGTGTAGATGAAGGACAGCAGACGAGGCAAGGAAAACTCCTCAGTCTCCTCACTCACTTTGGCAGTGTGTTGTGGACTGTTCTCTGTGCTGTTGGGATCCCCATGGTTCCATAGATCAAGACACCATTCCTTCCCAAATATTCCTTCAATGGTGGGGGATCCGTTTAGCCCTGGAAGAGAAGGCAGAACTGAATTGACACTTGGGCATACTGTGTCATAAATACATTGTCCCCTATAGGGTGAAGACACTGTAGACTACAAGATCCCCATTCTTCATGCACCCTCGTCACGGATGCATTATAAGAGGACCACAACATACCTCTGTCTACTCTGGTGATAGTTTCACCAGTTTGAACACCAACAGAGCGATAGTTTCCAGCCAGCTTGGGAGCTGTGCTTTTCACAATTGTCAGTTCACTTTCCAGATTATGCAATTTCTCAGTGAGAGACTCATTTTCTAAAGATATTCCCGCGTATTCGTCGTCAACCAGTTTACACACATGAGCCATTGCGGTTCTAGACAGTATTTCCATGATGGAGGACAGTTGTGTGTGAAAAGAAGCGCGTTTAGACATGGCTCTGCGTTAATTGTCCAAACACCGTTTGAATTGATATTAAAGTTGTTTAAACTAACCAAATATCTCGCCAATTACGAACACAAAAAGCGTACCTAACCCAGCTGCTGAACAGTATCTAACCGGGAACAAAAACAAGAGGCAATGGAAATTCAACTTCCGGCCGACGCATATGTATGACGTACAGATTACAATAGCGTACATGTGGATAAAAATAGATGTTAACTCTTTTTGTTAAACGGAATACATTACAGTAATTTGATCAAACATATATCACCGCAGTAAACACTACATTTTAAACCTTTATTTTGTGGGGCTGTGACCCCATCTACTGGTCCAAAATTATATTACTGTTGAAAAAAAAAAAACAACGCTCCACATTCGTAAAAGTACGCAAATCAGAGGAAAAAAAACTATTTTTTAAATGACAATCTTGAAACGACAATTGTTGATGCATATTTAACCTGGTCCCAGGCTCTCTTCTCTCTCATAGAGAGCTGGCTGAAGGAGATGAAAGCATATGGTCAAAAAAGCTAAAATGTACTTATTTGAGCAGCAAGATTTTATTTATATCAACTTTTCTGAGAATCTGAAATGTTAGTGAATTATCCATCCATCATATTGGACAAAAATTCATTTAAAATACATCCCTTAATTATTCAACACGTTTGTCAGAGAGCCAATTAATGACAGAATGAAAACACGTCCCAGTGATTTGACAAGAGCAACAATGCATCACAAAATAGCTGCTTAACTAAATCCACAAATTAATCTTAGAACATCGAAAAGACGATGAACGATGAAATCCACAGCATTATGAGGAACAAGTGGTGTCTACTTCCAGAAAATTGGCAGTTCTAGAAAAATAAATAGACAAAACACCCGGACAAGGAGAGCTCACCCATGGCTAGAAGGGATCAAGCTTTTGTAAAATTAATGTCAGATTTGGTTTTTCGTAGCAGGTTAGGATAATTAGGCTAAGGTTATGAAAAGGGTTATTCATGTTCATTTTGTGGTTTTGAGCTAGCGCCCAATTGACTGCCATTCAACTCCTTGAAGGAGAGCTCTACTTGTCCCAGAATCGCCCAGAATGCACCGTGAGTCTACTGGGTGAAGCGTTATACATTCATTGCCCAATGGGACTCCCATTTCATCCTTTCTCTAATATCTCTGGTACAGTCTCAGCTGGTCTAAGTTCGATTCCTTCCCCCCCTTTGCCCCTAACCATTTCACGCTTGCATGTGTGTAAGGTGGAAGAAATATGGTGGAGGATTTACCCCTAGCTACACTGCTTATACCGACCCAGACCCTTTATACATGCCAAAATTGAGGGGTTATGGCCAAGGGGAGACATCTGGCAACAATATGGGATCGGATGTCTGATGTCACAGACAGGCTAGTGGCTGGAAGCAGGCCTCTTCACTCCCATGACACTGAAGGTGCTGCTGGCTATCTTCTCGTAGAGCAGGAACATGAGGGCAGCGGTCAGGACGGTCTGCAGGAGTTTTGCTTCCAGGCCTTTGAACAGGCCCAGCATGCCATACTTCCTATGGGTGGGGGAAAGCATAAAAAAACAATATGTAGGCAGTGGTAGAAAAAGTACTCAATAGTCATACCTTAATAGAAAATGACTCAAGTAAGTCACCCAGTAAAATAATACTTGAGTAAAAGTCTAAAAGTATTTGGTTTTAAATATACTTAAGTATCAAAAGTAAATAGAATTGCTAAAATGTACTCAAGTGTCTAAAGTAACAGTAAATAATTTCAACTTCCTTATATTAAGCAAACCAGACAGCACAACTTTTATTTTTATTGACAGATAGCCAGGGGCAAACTCCAACACTCAGACAATTTACAAATGAAGCATGTGTTTAACCAGGGATGTTCTCTTGTCAAAATGTAACGAGTACTTTTGGGTGTCAGGGAAAATGTATGGAATAAAAAGTACATTATTTTCTTTAGGAATGTAGTAAAGTAAAAGTTGCCAAAAATATAAATAGTGAAGTACAGATACCCCCAAAAACTACTTTAAAGTATTTTTACACCACTGTATGTAGGAGATGAAAGCATTGGCTGCGATCCAGGTAGTCTTAATTGCAATGGTGCTGCATAGATGATCAGCGCTCACAACTCCTGGATAAGTGTTTGACATCTCAAGAAACACATTAATATTGTATAGCAATCCTCAGAATTGCACAGCACGATGGCAATAAAGACAATCTGGAACACAACCACTGTCTTTAAGTCTGGGTGTGGTACCAGTCATGGTGCTTTTGAAATAAGGTAGGCAGGTGTGTGCGTGTGTGGACCAACCTCACTCTATTGATCAGCAGATACATCACACTTCTCAGGCTGTTCAGCAATGGTGATCTGTTTGTGTGCTGCTTGTGTTGACCAAACTGAGAATGAGATGCATACAACGAGCAGTGAAATTAGCACCCAGAGCTTATTCCACTGGAATAACACTAAACATTGGGATAACCCAATGTTCAGAGCAGAGCACTAAAACGCAACATCCACACTGGCAGGCAAACATATACACAATCACATTCTAGACCAACAACCCTCATGAAAAAGTACTACAGAATTACTACACAAAACCTATTTGTGCATTAGTGGCAATGTAGAGACTTGAAGGGATTGTGTAGTGAATGTGTAGTTTACACACTACTCAAGATACACAAGTATGGTTTTGTAGATGTCAGTAGGAAAACAGTAGTGTTTCTAGTAGTAATCAGGTAGAGATTTTTACTACTTGATGTTGGTAGCTGAGGTGTTTGCTAGCACCGTTGAAATGTAGCCCGTTTTCGTTATGCTAGTTAATAAGTAGGTGTTCGTATGCAAATGTACTGTAAGTTCATATTGGTATACTTACCTCCTTTGACATGTTGCCAAGGAGGCCCTCGACATAAGACTGGAGGCCATTGTTGGTAAGGTTAATATTGCTTATCAAATATTTATGTGTTTGTCTTATGTGACTTCTGTTAGCAGTGGATTGATAATGGCTTATAATTGTTTCTTGTACTTGTCTTTATACTCTAAATACAGATAAGGCTTTAAAAGGATTAAAAGTGTAAATATATACATATTTTTCTATTACATTTGTATAAATGTATTATTTCTTCTTATGATATTAACTACAGTTAAACTCAAGGAAAGTGTAGTAGTGACACAGTAGTGAAACAAGGAGATGTCAATAGTGATTTTGAATAGGCAAACAGTAGTAAATGTGTCAGTTTTCAATAGTCATTCAAAAGGGTTTAATGTAGGAAATGAAAAGGTATCAAGAGCAAATCAGTACTGACAACACTACACACTGAATGTGTAGGCATTGAGTACTAAAATAGTGAACATGTAGGAATTGTGGTAGAATGTGTAGGTTTTAAGTAGTAGATACCCAAAAGCTCAGTAGTTAGCACAGTAACTAGGAAATATGTAGTGTTCACAAGTCTTGAAACGTCCCAATTTATCACTCATTACTACTTAAATCGCTACTGGTTTACTACACATCTTAATAGCAATCAATTAGTAAAACCCAGTAGGCTTGGGTAGTAAGTAGTGATTCAGTAATACTTTTTCATGAGGAACATTCTCACAATCACACGCACGCACACCCACATACTGTTCTTACCCTCAGGATGGACTGTACAGTCTGCAGTGGGTATGTGAATGTGGTGGCCACTGCTTTGGCTACGGCACCAATCAGAAATATCTCCAGAGACAACAGCTAGAGAAATGGACAGACAACAGTATCAGGATCAGTTAGTTCCAGTTTAAATAGGGTTGGGCAGGTATATGATAATACAGAATACCAGGGTATTTTTATATATTGGAGGTATGACTTCCAATACAATGGAAGCGTTTGTTAATAAAACGTCAATATTTGTACTTTTTAGAATCAATATTTTCAATCAAAGTGTGTACTGATGCTTATTTATTAAACCCTCTTAGGCCTCACTCCCCCTATCTGAGATACTGCAGCCCTCATCCTCCACATACAACACTTGTTCTGCCAGTCACATTCTGTTAAAAGGACCCCAAAATACACATCCCTGGGTTGCTCCTCTTTTCAGTGCGCTGCAGCTAGCGACTGGAACAAGCTGCAAAAAAAACCACTCAAACTGGACCGTTTTATCTCCATCTCTTCATTCAAAGAATCAATCATGGACACTCACTGACACTTGTGGCTGCTTCGCGTGATGTATTGTTGTCTCTGCCTTCTTGCCCTTTGTGCTGTTGTCTGTGCCCAATAATGTTTGTACCATGTTTTGTCCTGCTACCATGTTGTGTTGCTTCCATGTTGTTGTTATGTTGCTACCATGCTATGTTGTGGTCTTAGGTCTCTCTTTATGTAGTGTTGTCCCTCTTGTCATGATGTGTGTTTTGTCCTAAATTTGTATTTTATTTTTAATCCCTGCCTCTGTCCCCACAGGAGGCCTTTTGCCTTCTGGTAGGCCGTCATTGTAAATAAGAATTTGTTCTTAACTGACTTGCCTAGTTAAAGGTTGTGTGTGTGTGTGTGTGTGCGCATACATATATATATCTATACATATATATATTGCCTAGTTAAATAAAGGTTCAATAAAAAAAAGTAATAAAAAGTACAGGTAGAAAGATAAAGCTAATGATTCCACTTTGCTTTTCAGTTATACCATTTTTTGTTAGTGAGGGGGGACTACAGGGCTTTTTCCCCATCAATGAGAATGAAATCTAATTGATAATTCTGCCCAGTCTGAAGTACACCCCCCTCCCATTACCTCTCTGTGAACCAAGCTTCTCAGCTGCCTCTTCAGGCCTTCATAGATCATGAACTGGACAGCCGGGTTGAGCACCAGCAGGAGAGAAGGGAATGTCCCGTTCCACAGGGCCCCCACCCCTTCGTCCTCAATGATCTGCACAAAGGCATCTGAGAGGTGAAAAGAGGGATACTGTTTACCCTAGAGACAATCTGACATAGTGACAAAGAAACCAGACTAGGAAAAAAGTAGTACAATGTGTGTGTGGAAAAAAAAGTGTGTTTTCATGTGTGTGTGAAATAAAAAGAGAGAGAAAGACAGAGGGAATGTGTATGTACGCGATACTTTATTGAGAGAAAGAAAGACATAATGACACATCTACAACTTTATCCGTTTCCAGCACGCATACTGCTGCTGCCTTTACCCATGATGCCTGAGTAGTTAGTGGGACGGATGTCTGCATTGCGAAATTTTGCTCCTTGAAGCTTGAGTCGTGTGTTGACCACCCACAGCGGAGTGGTCACAAGCACATTTACTACACCTGCACACACAGAGACAGAGAGAGAAACAGAGAGACCGAGAGAGAGCTTGGAATCATTCCTTGAATACAACAATTGTAGACCTTACAGTGAAATGCTTACTTACCAACAGTGCAGTTAAAAAAATATATATATTTACCAAATAAACTAAAGTAAAAAATAAAAAGTAACACAAAATAACAATAACGAGGCTATATACAGGGGGTACCAGTACCGAGTCAATGTGCAGGGGTACAGGTTAGTATAGCAGCAGTGTCAATGTAAAGAGTCTGGTGGCCATTTGATTAATTGTTCAGCAGTCTTATGGCTTGGGGTAGAAGCTGTTAAGGATCCTTTTGGCCCTAGACTTGGCGCCCCGGTACTGCTTGCCGTGCGGTAGCAGAGAAAACAGTCTATGACTTGGGTGACTGGAGTCTGACAATTTTTGGGGCTCTGACACACCTAGTATATAGGTCCTGGATGGCAGGAAGCTTGGCCCCAAGCTTGGCCCCTGATGTACTGGGCCGTACACTACCCTCTGTAGCGCATTGCGGTCAGATGCCGAGCAGTTGCCATACCAGGTGGTGATGCAACCGGTCAGGATGCTCTCGATGGTGCAGTTGGAGAACTTTTTGATCATCCGGGACCCATGGAAAATCTTTTCAGTCTCCTGAGGGGGAAAAGTTGTTGTCGTGCCCTCTTCACAACTGTCTTGTTGTATTTGGACCATGATAATTTGTTGGTGATGTGGACACTCCACTACAGCCCCGTCAATGTTAGTGGGGGCCTGTTCGGCCCACTTTTTCCTGTAGTCCATGATCAGCTCCTTTGTCTTGCTCACATTGAGGGAGAGGTTGTTGTCCTGGCAGTGTCTCTGACCTCCTCCCTATAGGCTGTCTCATCGTTGTCGGTGATCAGGCCTACCCCTGTTGTGTCGTCAGCAAACTTCATGATGGTGTTGGAGTCATGTTTGGCCATGCAGTCATGGGTGAACAGGTACCAGGAGGGCACTAAGTACACACCCCTGAGGGGCCCCAGTGTTGCGGATCAGCGTGGCAGATGTATTGTTGCCTACCCTTACCACCTGGGGACGGCCCATCAGGAAGACCAGGATCCAGTTGCAGAGGGAGGTGTTCAGTCCCAGGGTCCTTAGCTTAGTGATAAGCTTTGTGGGCACTATGGTGTTGAACACTGAGCTGTAATCAATGAACAGCATTCTCACATAGGTGTTTCTTTTGTCCAGGTTGGAAAGGGCAGTGTGTAGTGGGATTGCGACATCTGTGGATCTGTAGGGGCGGTATGCGAGTTGGAGTGGGTCTAGGGTATCTGGAAGGATATTGTTGATGTGAGCTATAACCAGCATTTCAAAGCACTTCGTGGCTACAGATGCGAGTTCTACGGGGCGATAGTCATTTAGACAGGTTACCTTAGTGTTCCTCGGCACAGGGACTATGGTGGTCTGATTGAAGATACGTAGGTTTTACAGACTGGGTCAGGGAGAGGTTGAAAATGTCAGTGAAGACACTTGCCAGCTGGTCAATGCATGCTCGGAGTACACACCCTGTGGCATTGGGAATGTTAACCTGTTTAAAGTGCTACGGTGAAGTAATCATTTAGGCATGTTAACTTCGCTTCCTTTGGCACAGGGACTATGGTGGTCTGCTTGAAATATGTAGATATCACAGACTCGGTCGAGGAGAGGTTGAAAATATCAGTGAAGACACTTGCCAGTTGGCCCACGTATGCTTTGAGTAAATGTCCTGGTAGTCCGTCTGGCCCTGCGGCTTTGTGAATGTTGACCTATTTAAAAAGGTCTTGCTCACATCGGCTACCGAGAGCATTATCACACAGTCATCCAGAACAGCTGGTGCTCTCATGCATGCTTCAGTGTTGCTTGCCTCAAAACGAGCATAAAAGGCATTTAGCTTGCTTGGTAGGCTCAAGTCACTGGGCAGCTCTCGTCTGGCTTTCCCTTTGTAGTCCGTAATAGTTTTCAAGCAATGCCACATCTGACGAGCGTCAGAGCCGGTGTAGTAGGATTCAATCTTAATCCTGTATTGACGCTTTGCTTTTTTGATGGTTAGCCTGAGGGCATAGCAGGATTTCTTATATGCGTCCGGATTAGTGTCTCGCTCCTTGAAAGCGGCAGCTCTAGCCTTTAGCTCGATGCAGATGCTGCCTGTAATCCATGGCTTTTGGTTGGGATATGTATGTATGGTCACTGTGGAGACGACGTCGTCGATGCACTTATTGATGAAGCCGATGGCTGAGGTGGTAAACTCCTAAATGCCATTAGATGAATCCTGGAACATATTCCAGTCTGTGTTAGCAAAGCAGTCCTGTAGCGTAGCATCCGCATCATCTGACCACCTCCGTATTGAGCGAGTCACTGGTACTTCCTGCTTTAGTTTTTGCTTGTAAGTGGGAATCAGGAGGAAGAGGACGGGGGAAGAGCTTTGTATGCATCTCTGTGTGTGGAATAAAGGGGTAACTTGGTAAGTTAGCTAGTATCAGCGTCTGGGTCTTATGTAGGCCTACCTGCAGCAATGCCCATTAGCAGGTCTCTGCTTGGAGTTGACTTGTGTCCCTGGAGCCAGCTGGCTCTCAGGCTGTGGAAGCAGTAGAAGTAGACGAAGTTGGAACAGCAGAGACTGCAGATCACTGGGAGCCAGCCCCTGTAGGGCGCCAGCCTGCAGAGGACAGGCAGGGGGACAGACACAACCTCGGGTGATTCTGTTCAAATAAATAAAAAATGCTAAAAGAGCAGAGAGAGAAAGCAGAGCGAGGGAAAGACTGAGCTCTTGTTTACTCACAACCCTTCTTCCTTGACAATCTCTGACAGAATGGCAGGAGTGGACCTGGCTTTCCTCTTCTCATCCACTATAGAAAAGGAGGAACAGAGAGAAGAATAGACATGAGACTTGCAGAGATATATTATGTCCTCTATTCAGTTTTGCACAAAGGCGTAAAGATATAGAGGTAGCTAGCCTTACCTTGCAACCGTAGTCTTGCAGTGTCAAGTGGGAAGAAAACGGTCATTGCCGTCACACTCCCCTAAAAACATATAATCCTATTCTGTCAAATGTAGGGTCTTCAAATGTGAACATTTGCTGATATCAGGCTAACCTTATTTGTAGGGGATTCCGGTTTGGCAGTAATGGCCTGTCAGATAGCAATTTAAAGAAAAAAAAATACTACCCCTTTTCATGTATTGCAATAACCTACCTAAAGTGTACTTACCGCTGCTCCTGCCATTGCATGCACCAAGCTTTCGTACGAGAAAACCTCAGCAAATCGAAAGGCTTCAGTGCTCATTTTGATTGCGGTAGATAAAAATGTAAACTTGACAGTTTTGTTTGCAGTCCACTATGCACAATAGTTAGGGAATAGATATAGTTTTTCCCCCCAGTTCATTCCAGAAAACAACTACGCAGCTGAACTCTTGTGATTGCTTCTCATAGACATTAACCCAGAATGCGCTTCTCGCTCGTTTTACATCCAGGTCGTTCGTATAGCCAATGGTAGATAGAGTCCCCTTTCCCAATAAGGTGATTGGGCAATAGGTGATTCCGCTTGTTCATTTGATTGGCTTTTCCTTTTGTCATTCAAACAAATGAAACAGCAGGTTTGCGTTCAGTATGGTCTTAAGTTCTGGAACGCTCAATTGAACGGAAACGGTGCTGGACTGAATGACCAGGTGAAGAACGCGGATGGGTTTGTGTCATACTGTACTGTATTTGGTTGGGGGGACGCCGTCCGCACTGCTCTTTAAAACGCTCAATACTTCAAGCCACACCCACCAAACGTGCCTCAAAGTCTGCTCAAGAATGTTGTGGGTAAACGTGTCGTTGAGTATAAACCATTCCGCAACGCAGAAAACGTTCAAGGGAACTGAACGCATCTCAGGCCTGTCCAAAGAAACGGCACTGCAGATAGAACAATGTGTTAGTTATTCTAGGCTGCTGGGGGGAGGAAGGCTCATGTCTGTAATGGAGCAAATGTAATGGCATCAAACACGTGCAACCACGTGTTTGATTTATTTGTTACCATTCAATTTATATTCCATTCATTCCGCTCCAGCCACCAATCTCCTGTGGTTTGGAGTTACCTTTCTCTAAGATCTTTGGCTTGGTGCTTCTCCCACAATGTTATCTGGTCGTCACAGTTACCACATCATAAACTTCATAACGGCGAAGTCATAAACTTCGCCTATTTCTAAAATAAAGATTCTTAAAATGTGATTTTAAACATAACACTTATTTGTTTATAAAAAAATGTATTTAACTAGGGAAGTCAGTTAAGAACAAACGCTTATTTACAATGATGGCCTACCCCAGCCAAACCCTCCCCTAACCCAGACGACGCTGGACCAATTCTATGTTGCCCTATTGGATTCCCGATCATGGCCAGTTGTGATACAGCCTGGGATCGATCCAGGGTCTGTAGTAAATGCCTCTAGCATTGTGATGCAATGCCTTAGGCTTCCCGAGTGACGCAGTGGCATAACACTTAACTTTATGGCTAACCCTAACCTTGAATTAAGACCAAAAAGCACTTTGTGGCTGTGCTATCTAGTGGAAACCATGTTTTCATAGTCTTGTTCATTCTCCAGGCTAGCTGCTACGTCTGTCTGTGTTCTGAATTCTAAACTTTTAAAATGTGCTCCTTTCCAGAAAAGGGTATATTGTTTTGTGTTTGTAAATATTAAAGTTCACTACAAAATGTTATTTCTGCAGCGAGAGAAAGACAGCGCCCAGACCCACCACTACCAATAAGGCCCCTACAAACGCCCTCAGACATCCCATGATGCTCCAGCATCTTTCCCCCTCCTCCTGCTTTTCTTAGGTGAAACCAGTATCTGGTTATCTGATATCCCACCCCCCCATTCGTGGATCAGTTTCTTCAGTCTGTCTCATGTGGATCACTGAAGGTGCCTCTTCTAAGGAGATCCCTCTCCATCACTGGGGTACTGGTTGCATCTATAGGTCAGAGAACCACAATGGAAATAGGTCAAGATTTTTATGTCATTCTCAATTATTTGATTTATGCACCTTGGCTTTACAGTATGTGTTTTCTAAATTATTTTTACAAGCTGGGAAAACTACAAACACACATTTAGTGAACATTGCTCTCATTTAAGATTTGTCAAACAATTAACTTTACTGTTGGTACAGGCGCTGTTCTCTTAAGGTTGTTAGCCTGCCATCAGTGTGTCTCCATCTGCCTCATGCATGCTACCTGACAATCAAACAGTTGAGATGACCGTGTCTGTTTTGGGAATTACTGGTTGGACCAGATGCCAGACTAGTGAATATAAGTTTCACCTACTATTTCACCATCCTTATCCATCTGTGTAGTCCTAAATGGTGGTTTCCACTCGTGACACCGGTTTCCCCAAGAGTAAATGCTGCAACCAAATGCTGTTATTGTAAATAACTTTGATTATCATGATCAATCATTAATTAATAAACCATTTAATCAAAATTGTTATTCCATTGTAAATTCTACAACACAGTCAATCTTTACCTCCCTCACAAGCTTTAAGCACCAGCTGTCAGAGCAGCTCACAGATCACCGCACCTGTACATAGCTCATCTGTAAATATCGCATCCAATCTACCTCAACCCCATATTGTATTTATTTATCTTGCTCCTTTGCACCCGTGTCTCAACTTGTACATTCATCCTCTGACCATCATACCATTCCAGTGTTTAATTGCTATATTGTAATTACTTTGCCACCATAGCCTATTTATTGCCTTTACCTCTCTTATCCTACCTCATTTGCACATGCTGTATATGATTTTCCTACTTTATTATTGACTATGTTTGTTTATTCCATGTGTAACTGTGTTGTTGTATGTGTCGAACTGCTTTGCTTCAACTTGGACAGGCCGCAGTTGCAAATGAGAACTTGTTCTCAACTAGCCTACCTGGTTAAATGAAGGTGAAATATATATATATATATATATATATATATATTATAATTAACATTATCAGAGTCTGCATCCAAACCCTTTTGCTTATATTAGGCAAATTCAAATATGGACCTCGAACCAAGTTCCACTGCTAATTTTAATTCTTCCCCTCTAATCAGTAATCAATTTTGACCTGGGACACCAGGTGGGGTTTACTGTGTTTTAGCTTATAAGTCGTGCAATATATAACGAAAAAGACTGCCACTTCGGTCGCATGCCAAGTCAGCCTCCCAGTCTCTCTCGGCCAGTCATGCAGTATGCCGATTACAGTGTCACATCAGCTAGTCTCTGCAGAAGGGTTTCCACTAGATTATATAGCCACAAAGTAAGCATTCATGAAAACAAAAATAAAAAAACAAATATTTGTCCTTAATTTAAGGTTAGGCATAATATTAGTAGTGTGGTTAATGTTAGGTTTAAAATCAAATTTTAAGAAGATAAAGGCAAAAATAGGCAGGGTTTAGTTAGAGACAACCCTGCAGCAGGGCAATGACTGTCACTTCGCGTCTCTCTCGGCCAGTCTCTGCAGCAGGGCAATGACTGTGTCCTGTTTGGAGGAGAGCAGCTCCAGAGCTGTGGCCATCCTTCCCAGGGACTCTGCCATGCACACCTCCCTCCTCTCGGACCTCCTCCCCTGGGCCTCTGCCCTGCTGCGACAGACCTGCTCCTCCTCGGCATGCCCTTCCTGCCTCCTCAGGAACTCCTGCAGCAGGGAGGTGCTTTCTCCTCGCTTCTGCTGCTGGACCAGAGGAGAGGTAATGGAGGACCCCTTGGAGGTGGAGTAGGAGAAGCGACCGCGCTTCTTTCTGCGGAGGTGCACGCGGCTGAGGTTGGAGGGGATGTGATAGGAGGCAGGGGGCTGTGCGACCGGAGCAGGGGAGGGGTCTGGCTGTACAGGGTCTGTGTTATTAGCTATTCTGGGGGAGGGTTTGTCCAAAGGGTTGAGTAGAGGGAGGGAGGAGCAGACAGGGGTGGGGGGGGGATCTGACAAAGGTGTAGAGAGGGAGGGTGGAGGGAACTGGTGTATGGAGTGGGAGGGAGGAGGGGACAAGGGTGAGTGTCCGAGTGCAGGCAGTGATGAGGTTGCCATGGGGAAGGAGAAGGGGCTTCTGCTTGGTTTTGGTGGTTTCCGTGGCGACGTTCACCTTAGGGATGCTGGTTACTAGGGTAGGGCTGCTTGTGGTCTCGGCACCGATGGTGTCACCAAGCATGGCATCCATCATCTTATGAGAGCGAGAGACACACAAAGAGAGATGGAATGTTGAGATAAGAGGGTCTTGTCAGCACCCTTGGGTAGCTTATAACAATCTTGTTTCCTACCTTCATAGTACACCCACAATGTCACTAGAATTGTTGAGCATTCACCAGAAGACCACTATACCAACATTTAACAAAATGAATAGACGGCTGCCTGAGAACGTCACGAAAATGATGCGTGAACAACGCAGGAGTAGAAGGCTGTGCGTTGCTGTGATCCTGAACAGCCAGACAGCTAGCAGCAATGACAAGAAACTGCCATGTGGGGAATCGTAGGTGGCTTGTTTCAGTTAATTGTATCTTGTTCTTGATAACATTTCTTGTTTGAAAGCATTTTGACTTATACCACGTCTATGATAATATGGCTCAAATTTGCTAGCTAGCCAACTGACAACTGGCACAATGTATTTGAGAGACAAAAAGTGCTTTCTGTGCAAATGCATGCATGTTTTCAATAAACATTTGGAGACTAAATAAAGTTTCAATAGAGCCACAAGCATTGGTTCTTGCTAAACACCACAAGTCTATTATTATAAAACAAACAAGTACCTCAAAGTACTCCCAGGAGGTTCTGGCCTGGCCGCTCTCTCTGCCTCTGTATTTGACCCTCTTATAGGTGACGATCAAGTTGTTCCACTTGCGGCGGATCTTCTCAACAGGAAGACAGTGACCCTGCTCCTCCAACTCTTTCTGCACGCTCTGAAAGAGCTGCGTACGCTCCCGGGTCCCGTACAGGCTCCAGCGGCGCCCCACTGCGTCGATCAGGTACACAATGTCCTGGTAGGAGAACTCTGGGGATACCTGGGGAGGAGGCCGAGGAGTCGGGAGGGTCATGACTGGGGCTGAGGAGGAAAGGAGGGATGTTTAATAAGTACTGTAAGTCCAGAGCATTTTCTAAATTACCAACATGTAAATCCTCTCATGACAGAGTTAACCATACTAATGTTATCGACCAGCTAGCCAGCATGCACAAGAGATTTGGTTCTGGGTGCTGCAGATAAATGGTACATTTACAGTAGGTGCTTAGACCAGGAAATATAGGAAGGGGTACTTCGATGCATTTTAGGATCCCTCTTTATTTTACTCCCCTCTATCTTTAATTGGGAAAATAGGACTCACCTAGAGCCATCTTTAAGATGGTTTTGCCATCTGCAGAAGTGACGTTAGAGGAAAATAAACAGTCAGCACTCACAGGATCTAGTGTACAGAAAGAAAGATGCCACATGCAAAACAGAGAGAGCAAATATAGAGCAAATATTTTTTGCGATAGCTCATAATGTCAATACAATTATGATATTTCATTATAGATTGCACTAATGTTTCTGAAGTGTGCAGACTTTTTCCTGTTTCTCCAGGTTTGCCTTTTGCGTCCAGAACGTTCACCACTCAGGTCCGGGTGTGCGGTAGATTCGGCCTATTATCTAATAGTAGTTCTAAAGTAAAAGATCCTGTGAGACAAGACTGAAAAATATGCCACGTCTGTCTGATTATACAGTACCAACAACTTACACAGTACAATGGGTTTGCTGGTCGTTTTAGTTGCCAGCCGCCCATGCTGTGTTGAATACCCTGCATGGTCTTCTATTGGACCGCCTTCTCCCGGAGAAATATCGTGACGAGCTGCAGACTCGGAGCCTCTTTTGACTGAAAGCAGCGGAGATGATTCGTCTTCTTCGTCAAAGGACTCGGAGTCTTCACTTTTCACAGTGATATTCAAAGACATTACCCACGTCTACCAAGCGCACTTTCTTGGCTATAGTATGGAATCGCTCGATCCCGTCTAAATAGGCTACCTATGTGGTTGTTTCTCTCAATGCTTATGAGAAGGAACAAGTTTTAGTCTCTCAATTAGATATAAAGAAGCCCCAACATCAGCCACTATTGCAGTATTTGCATTCTCGGACCTGTGGCTTTACAACAAGATGAAGATAAATGGCTGCGGAGTTTTCACCAGGTCTGCGCAACGCTGCTCTACGCAGCTCTGGGCAGGGATTCGCTGCTGGCAATTATGATGACGTGTACTAGCGTGCGCAGGCCCTGCACAGTGCAGAGACGCAACGCAGACGATGCCCAGTCTTGCCCTGAAGAGGGCGCTGCTGCTCTGCCTGATGATATTCTCTTCAAAATAAGCATTCTGGTAGGCTATGCAGAGTCAAACAAGTAGACCTACAGTACGTTGTGCAATGTTTTAGAAAATCTTTGGTGACATCCTATGTGTTCTGTCTTTTAAAGAAATAGATAGAATATTTCATTTAATAAATATATTCAAATACAATGCTTTTTTTGGACACTGCAATATCATATGAACACTTCTGGGTTTAAGCATCATTTTTTTTATATATATAGTTTTTTTTTTTAAATTTGTTTACATAATCTCTCTAGTCTGAGTGGACAGCGGTAACTCCGAGGTTCAGCATCACTGGACAGCTGAGGTCTCAGAGAATCCAACTCTGTGGAGAATCCCTGGACATAAATCCAGTAAAGTTGAACTAGAAGTAAGACGTCTAGAGGCCTGGAAGGTAACAACTTACATGAGAAGTTTGGAGAGTGACATTCATTGTATGAAATGCAATGTTATCACCATCATTCTATTTGAATGGTTATTACACACCAATTTTGGCTGCTAGAATGAATGAAAGGAATTAATAAAATGACTAGATAGATGACAGTGAATAATGTACATGTGTTACAGTATAATTTTAAACCGTCCCCTCGCCCATACCCGGGCGCGAACCAGGGACCTTCTGCACACATCAACAACAGTCACCCACAGCATCAATGCGTCGTTACCCATCACTCCACAAAGTCACCCACGGCCCTTGCAGAGCAAGGGGAACTACTACTTCAAGGTCTCAGAGCAAGTGATGTAACCGATTGAAACGCTATTTAGCGCACACCGCTAACTAAGCTAGCCGTTTCACATCCGTTACACTCACCCCCCTTTTGACCTTCCTCCTTTTTCCGCAGCAACCAGTAATCCGGGTCAACAGCATCAATGTTACAGTATAATTTTAAACCGTCCCCTCGCCCATACCCGGGCACGAACCAGGGACCTTCTGCACACATCAACAACAGTCACCCACGAAGCGTCGTTACCCATCACTCCACAAAAGCCACGGCCCTTGCAGAGCAAGGGGAACTACTACTTCAAGGTCTCAGAGCAAGTGATGTAACCGATTGAAACGCTATTTAGCGCACACCGCTAACTAAGCTAGCCGTTTCACATCCGTTACACATGCATGGAAAGTAAGATGGGTACAACTTGGTATACAAGTCTGTATGAATGCTGTATAGAAAGACCAGGGCATGGTGAATATTCCCTGTTGTCTCATAGGGAGATAACAGTACAGACTTGATGAAGGCTCTACTGGCTATTGGATGTCGTTGGATGCTGAATGTACTCTTGAACTCTCTCTCAACTAGATCCTTCAATATTTCGCCCATTTCACGGAACTCTGCATTATCCTTCAGGACAAAAAGAGACACCGTTGTATAGAAAACATAATAAACAAGCTAGAAATTCAATAAACACAACTAATTTATCCTGTGCAGCTTTGTTATGGATTAAACAAAGGCACATTGTTAGTGTTATTCATGCATTAACACAAGTAAAGTTGATTAGCAGGTCCAACATTTTTTTTCCAAATTTTAGCCCAGAGGTTTCACATTGGATATTGCAGTAATGCTGTCTTACCCTGTTAAATGTGGCACAGTTGGTGAAGATAAACAACACGTCAGACACAAAGTGTTGCACTGTTTGGTAGAGATTCTGCTGCAGCTTCTCCACAACCCTGTCCAGCCATGTAGGGGTCTTAATCACACTGGTGTAGTTTCTCACCGGCAATGAAACATACAGACAGATGTGACACACACACAGATACACACACGGACGGACACACAGACAGACACGGACGTACGATCAGACGGAAGGACGGACAGATAGATAGACTGGTTGATGAATTGATTGATTGTTCGGCAGGCAATTGGCCCAATGATAGCATTCATTCATCAGGGATCCTCACCAGTAGGTAGTCAGAGATTCGGCAGATCAGACCCACCTGGTAAGTCTTTTGACCGGTGTAACGCCACGACTGACTAGCCCTCAATACACAGAATGTACACATCCACATAAGATTATCACTGTGATTACACACACACACACACACACACACACACACACACACACACACACACACACACACACACACACACACACACACACACACACACACACACACACACACACACACACACACACACACACACACACACACACACACACACACACACACACACTAAGCTGACAGCTAAGTGTACCTACACAGAACAAACAGACCTCTCTTCTATCAATCTCTTTCTCTCACTTTCTCTCTAATCAACCCTTCTCACCCCAGCATAGAATCATCCACTATAGGATGGATGAAAGGAGCGAGGACACTTATCACAGCATATCAAGCTGCCCTGGCTCATCATCCTGATTGTGCTGCCAAGACAGAGAAGAGAGGAAGGTGAGAAGGAATTGGTTAACAATCAAGCAACAACTGCCTGTTTGTTTGTTAACGAATATTGTACAGATTTGTTTCCCACACCCTCGGGTGTAAAACAAGGAGACGCCTTATCACCAACTGTGTTTGCTATGTTTATTAATGCTTTGGCAAAATAAATTAAACATTTTAATATTGGAGTGAGATATGATGAAGAAATGCTAAGTACTCTCTTATACGGTGATTATATTATTTTGATGGCAGAAACTGAACAAGACCTGCAGAAAATGATATTAAATGCAGTCAATTGGTGCAAAAAATGGAGACTCCTGATCAATCAGAAAAAAACAGAAAGAATGCATTTTAGAAAACCAAGTACTAAGAGGATAGTTTTTCAGTTTTGTTTTGGTGAAGAAATTATTGAGTTTACTAGCAATTATAAATATTTGGACAATTAATTTGATGAACATATTACCTTTCATTACGGCACATCTGCCCTGGACGACTCAGCTCAGTTATAAAAAAACAATAACACTCAAAGATATTGAGTATGTCATGTATTCCCAACTGTATCAGACATGTGTGTTCTGTTCTGGACTATTCAGCAGTCCGTTATTTTTTAGGTGAACACAAGTTTGCAACTATACTGGCAATAACTGGGAACACGGGCTGGGAACCCTGTGAGGTGAGATGGAAGACATGCATGGTGAGACTTTGGAATACACATTTTTAATCTTTTATAATATATATATTTTTAAATATTAAAACATACAATCATACATACCTGCAGTGAAGCCGCTCAACATTTACATTACATTAAGTCATCTAGCAGACTCCCATCCAGAGTGACCCACAGGAGCAACCAGAGCCAAGGACATGTCGACAGATCTTCCACCAAGTCAAATCGGGGGCCCAACCAGCGACCAATTGGCCACCGGCCCAAGCTCCCAACCGCCAGGCCACCAACCATCCAAGATCCCCCCCCCCAACACAGTTCCCAGAGAGCTGCCCCTCTTGGATGGAGACCGTCACTGTACAGCTATTTTCAGGACTCTCTAGAGATGTTCGATCAGGTTCAAGCCTTGCTTTGGCTGGGCCACTCAAGGACATTCAGAGACTTGTCCCGAAGCCACTCCTGCGTTGTCTTGGCTGTGTGCTTAGGGTTGTTGTCCTACTGGAAGGTTAACCTTTGCACCAGTCTGAGGTCCTAAGCACTCTGGAGCAAGTTTTCATCAAGGATATCTGTACTTTGCTCTGTTCATCTTTCCCTCGATCCTGACTAGTCTCCCAGTCCCTGCCACTGAAAAACATCCTCACAGCATGATGCTGCCACCACCATGATTCACCACTATGTCAGAGTGACCATTGGGTTCTTGGTCACCTCCCTGACAAAGGCCCATCTCCCCTGATTGTTCAGTTTGGCCGAACGACCAGCTCTATGAAGAATCTTGGTGTGTAAGGGTTGTCGTCGGTGGAAGAAGGTGAGGACCAAATTGCAGCGTGGTAAGGGTTCATGATGATTTTTAATTAAAACTCAGAACACTAAGCAGAAAATAACAAACGTGAATTTACAAAACCGAAACAGTACTGTGTGGCCAAAACACTCACACGGAAACAAACACCCACAAACCAAAAGTGAAACCCAGGCTACCTAAGTATGATTCTCAATCAGAGACAACTAACAACACCTGCCTCTGATTGAGAACCATACTAGGACGAACACAAAAACCAACATAGAAAAACAAACAGACTGCCCACCCCAACTCACGCCCTGACCATACTAAAACGAAGAATAAAATAACAGAACTATGGTGACCCTCCCTGCCGACCTTGGACTGGGGACTCATGCCACAGGTCCCGAATGGACGGGAGATTCCGGCAGAGCCGGAGAGGTGGGATACTCCAGCAGCGCCGGACAAGCAGGACACTCCGCCAGCGCCGGACAGGCGGGAGACTAGGGCAGCGCCGAACAGGCGGGAGACTCCGGCAGTGCCGGACAGGCGGGAGACTCCAGCAGCTCCGGAGTGAATAGCGATTCTGGCATCGCCTGGCTGACTGACGGCTCTGGCAGCTCCTGGCTGGCTGGCGGCTCCGGCGGCTCCTGGCAGACTGGCGGCTCCGGTGGCTCAGGACAGACCTGAGACTCCGGCTGCTCAGGACAGATGGGAGACTCCGGCGTCTCAGGACAGGCGGGAGACTCTGGCGGCTCAGGACAGGCGGGTGACACCGGCGGCTCAGGACAAGCGGGAAACTCCGGTGGCTCAGGACAGGCGGGAGACTCCGGCGGCTCAGGACAGACGGGCGACTCTGGCAGCTCAGGACAGACGGGCGACTCTGGCAGCTCAGGACAGACGGGTGACTCTGGCAGCTCAGGACAGACGGGAGACTCTGGCAGCTCAGGACAGATGGGAGACTCTGACAGCGCTGGGCAGGAGGAAGACTCTGGCAGCACTGGACAGGCGGGAGCACCTGTAGGGAGGAGACGGAGAGACAGCCTGGTGCGGGGTGCTGCCACCGGAGGGCTGGTGCGTGGAAGTGGCACCGGATAGACCGGACCGCGAAGGCGCACTGGAGGTCTCGAGCACCGAGCCTGCCCAACCCTACCTGGCTGAATGCTCCCCTTAGCCAGGCCATTGCGATGAGGTGGAATAGCCTGCACTGGGCTGTGCTGGCGAACCGGGGACACCATGCGTTGCCATGTAGGGCTGTTGCCATGTACCCCGGCCCGAGGAGATGCAGTGGAGACCAGATGCACTGAGCCGGCTTCATGGCACCTGGCTCGATGCCCACTCTAGCCCGGCCGATACGAGGCGCTGCTATGTACCGCACCAGGCAATGCCTGCGCACCGGGGACACCGTGCTCCTCACGGCATAACACGGTGCCTGCCCGGTCCCTCTCTCTCCACGGTAAGCACGGGGAGTTGGTGCAGGTCTCCTACCTGACTTCACCACAGTCTTGGAATATGTTCCGGGAATCATCTGATGGAGTATACCACATACCACATCAGTCACCATCATTATCAATAAGTGACATGGTCCCCACAGTGACCATACGTACATACCCCAACCAGAAGCCATGGATTACAGGGAACTCCCAGAGCTAAAGAGCAGCCGATTTCAAGGAGCAGGATTCTAACCCGGACGCTTATAAGAAATCCCGCTATTTCCCTCAAACGAACCACCAAACAGGCAAAGCATAAATACAGGACTAAGATTGAATCCTACTACACCGGCTCTGATGCTCGTCGGATATGGCAGGGCTTCTATTATGGACTCCAAAGAGAAGCCCAGCAGCGAGCTCCCCAGTGACACAAGTCTACCGGACAAGCTCAAGGACTTCTATGCGCGCTTCGAGGCAAGCAACATTGAAGCATGCATGAGAGCACCAGCTGTTCCGGACGACTGTGTGATCACACTGTGAGTAAGACTGTTAAACAAGCCAACATTCACAAGGCCACAGGGTCAGATGGATTACCAGGACGTGTGCTGACCAACTGCTAAGTGTCTTCACTGACATTTTCAACCTGTCCCTTGCCAGGTCTGTAATACCTACAGGTTTCAAGCAGACCACCATAGTCCCTGTGCCCAAATATACCAAGGTAACATGCCTAAATGACTACCGACCGTAAACACTCACGTCTGTGCTTTCAAAAGCTGGTCATGGCTCACACCAACACCATCATCCCAGAAACCCTAGACTCACTCCAATATGCATACCTCCCCAACAGATCCACAGATGATAAATCTGTATTGCACTCAACACTGCCCTTTCTCACCTGGACAAAAGGAACACCTACGTGAGAATGTGGTTCATTGACTACAGCTCAGCGTACAACACCATAGTATCCTCAAAGGTCATCACTAAGCTAAGGACCCTGGGACTAAACACCTCCCTCTACAACTGGATACTGGACTTGTAGACGGGCCGCCCCCAGGTGGTAAGGGTAGGAAACAACACATCTGCCACACTGATCCTCAACACGGGGGCCCCTCAGGGGTGCATGCTTAGTTCCCTCTTGTACTCCATGTTCACCCATGACTGCGTGGCCAAGCATGACTCCAACACCATCATTAAGTTTGCCGACGACACAACGATGGTAGGCCTGATCACCGGCAACGATGAGACAGCCTATGGTGAGGAGGTTAGAGACCTGGCCGTGTGGTGCCAGGATAACAATCTCTCCCTCAACATGATCAAGACAAAGGAGATGACCATGGCCTACAGGAAAAGGAGGGCAGATCATGCCCCCATTCTTATCGACGGGGTTGTAGTGGAGCAGGTTGAGAGCTTCAAGGTCCTTGGTGTCCACATCACCAACAAACTGTCATGGTCCAAACACACCAAGATAGTCATGAAGAGGGCAGAACAACACCTATTTTTTTAACCTTTTATTTTACTAGACAAGTCAGTTAAGAACAAATTCTTATTTTCAATGACGGCCTAGGAACTGCCTGTTCAGGGGCAGAATGACAGATTTTGTACCTTGTCAGCTCAGGGATTTGAACTTGCAACCTTTCGGTTACTAGTCCAATGCTCTAACCACTAGGCTACCCTGCCGCCCCAATTACCCCTCAGGAGACTGAAAAGATTAGGTATTGGTCCTCAGATCCTCAAAAAGTTCTACAGCTGCACCATCGAGAGCATCCTGACTGGTTGCATTACCGCCTGGTATGGCAACTGCTCAGCTTCTGATCGCAAGGCATTACAGATGGTAATGCGTACGGCCCAGTACATCACTGGCGCCAAGTTTCCTGCCATCAAGGACCTCTATACTAGGCTGTGTCAGAGCAAGGCCCTAAAAATGGTAAAGACTCCAGCCACCCTAGTCATAAACTATTCTCTCTGCTAAGCGGTATCAAAGCGCCAGAATATTTGCATTGACCCCCCCCCTTTTTTGACACTGCTACAAGCTGTTAATGATCTATTATCTATGCATAGTCACTTTACCCCTATCAACATGTACATATTACCTCAATTACCTCGACTAACCTTTACATTGACTCGGTACAGGTACACCCTTTATATATCCTCGCTATTGTTATTTTATTGTTGCCCTTTTATTTTTTACTCTAGATTATTTAGTAAATATTTATCTTAACTCTTATTTTTCTTATAACTGCGTTATTGGTTAAGGGCCTGTTAGTAAGCATTTCACTGTAAGTTCTACAACTGTTGTATTCTGCACATATGACAAATACATTTGGATTTGATTTTCCTCCTTTGTTTTCAGATCGACTTCAGTGCCGTCGAAGTAATGACGGATGCCGAATTCGCAAAATATGTGTCCAGATTTGGTGACCATATTGCCCTAAGGCTGTCATGTTTTGTCTTATATTGTCTTGTCCTTGTGCTTTCCCTTCTGTTCGTTTCCCCCTGCTGGTCTTATTAGGTTTGTTCCCTCTTTCTATCCCTCTCTCTCCCCCTCCCTCTCTCTCTTCTCTCTATCGTTCCGTTCCTGCTCCCAGCTGTTCCTCATTCTCCTAACTCACTCATTTACTCTTTTCACACCTGTCCCCTATTTTGCCCTCTGATTAGAGCCCCTATTTCTCCCCTTGTTTTCCGCTTCTGTCCTTGTCGGATCCTTGTATGATGTTCACTGTTCTGTGTCCTTGTCTCGCCCTGTCGTGTTTTATCTTCTTCAGATGCTGCGTATGAGCAGGTGTCTTAGTCTGCTACGGTCGGTGCCTTCCCGAAGCAACCTGCAGTCTATGGTCGAGTCTCCAGTCAGTCCTCGCAACTACGAGTGGATTTCAGTTTTTCCTGTTTTGTTTTCTCCTTGATATTTCCAGGATTATTACTTTTGTCATATACTGGAATAAAGACTCTGTTTTCGTTAAGTCGCTTTTGGGTCCTCATTCACCAGCATAACAGAAGGATCCGACCAAGAATGGACCCAGCGACTACGGATTCTTGTAACACTGCTGTCAAGATCCAGGGAGCAATGCTCGGCAGACACGAGCAGGAATTGTCTGCTGCTCGTCATGCCGTTGAGACCCTGGCCGCTCAGGTTTCCGACCTCTCAGGACAGTTTCAGAGTCTTCGTCTCGTGCCACCAGCTACTTCCTGGTCTTCCGAGTCTCCGGAACCTAGGGTTAATAACCCACCATGTTACTCTGGGCAGCCCACTGAGTGCCGCTCCTTTCTCACCCAGTGTGATATTGTGTTCTCTCTCCAACCCAACACATACTCAAGAGAGAGAGCTCGGATTGCTTACGTCATTTCACTCCTTACTGGTCGGGCTCGAGACTGTTTAATGTCTGCTATCCCTCCTGTTTCTTCTGTCCCCTCTTCTCAGGAGGAACCTGGTGATTTGACAGGAGTGCCGGAGGAATATCATGATCTGCGCACGGTCTTCAGTCGGTCCAGAGCCAACTCCCTTCCTCCTCACCGGTCGTATGATTGTAGTATTGATCTCCTTCCGGGGACCACTCCCCCTCGGGGTAGACTATACTCTCTGTCGGCTCCCGAACGTAAGGCTCTCGAGGATTATTTGTCTGTTTCTCTCGACGCCGGCACCGTAGTGCCTTCTTCCTCTCCCGCCGGAGCGGGGTTTTTTTTTGTTAAGAAGAAGGACGGTACTCTGCGCCCCTGCGTGGATTATCGAGGGCTGAATGACATAACGGTTAAGAATCGTTATCCGCTTCCCCTTATGTCGTCAGCCTTCGAGATTCTGCAGGGAGCCAGGTTCTTTACTAAGTTGGACCTTCGTAACGCTTACCATCTCGTGCGCATCAGAGAGGGGGACGAGTGGAAAACGGCGTTTAACACTCCGTTAGGGCATTTTGAGTACCGGGTTCTGCCGTTCGGTCTCGCTAATGCTCCAGCTGTTCTTCAGGCATTAGTTAATGATGTACTGAGAGACATGCTGAACATCTTTGTTTTTGTCTACCTTGACGATATCCTGATTTTTTCACCGTCACTCGAGATTCATGTTCAGCACGTTCGACGTGTACTCCAACGCCTTTTAGAGAATTGTCTCTACGTGAAGGCTGAGAAGTGCGCCTTTCATGTCTCCTCTGTCACATTTCTCGGTTCTGTTATTTCCGCTGAAGGCATTCAGATGGATCCCGCTAAAGTCCAGGCTGTCAGTGATTGGCCCGTTCCAAGGTCACGTGTCGAGTTGCAGCGCTTTCTAGGTTTCGCTAATTTCTATCGGCGTTTCATTCGTAATTTCGGTCAAGTTGCTGCCCCTCTCACAGCTCTTACTTCTGTCAAGACGTGCTTTAAGTGGTCCGGTTCCGCCCAGGGAGCTTTTGATCTCCTCAAGAAGCGTTTTACGTCCGCTCCTATCCTTGTTACTCCTGACGTCACTAAACAATTCATTGTCGAGGTTGACGCTTCAGAGGTGGGCGTGGGAGCCATTCTATCCCAGCGCTTCCAGTCTGACGATAAGGTCCATCCTTGCGCTTATTTTTCTCATTGCCTGTCGCCATCAGAACGCAACTATGATGTGGGTAACCGCGAACTGCTCGCCATCCGCTTAGCCCTAGGCGAATGGCGACAGTGGTTGGAGGGGGCGACCGTTCCTTTTGTCGTTTGGACTGACCATAAGAACCTTGAGTACATCCGTTCTGCCAAACGACTTAATGCACGTCAAGCTCGTTGGGCGTTGTTTTTCGCTCGTTTCGAGTTCGTGATTTCTTATCGCCCGGGTAATAAGAACACCAAGCCTGATGCCTTATCTCGTCTCTTTAGTTCTTCTGTGGCTTCTACCGATCCCGAGGGGATACTTCCTGATGGGCGTGTTGTCGGGTTGACTGTCTGGGGAATTGAGAGACAGGTTAAGCAAGCACTCACTCACACTGCGTCGCCGCGCGCTTGTCCTAGTAACCTTCTTTTCGTTCCTGTTTCTACTCATCTGGCTGTTCTTCAGTGGGCTCACTCTGCCAAGTTAGCTGGCCACCCCGGCGTTCGGGGTACACTTGCATCTATTCGCCAGTGGTTTTGGTGGCCTACTCAGGAGCGTGACACGCGCCGTTTCGTGGCTGCTTGTTCGGACTGCGCGCAGACTAAGTCAGGTAACTCTCCTCCTGCCAGTCGTCTCAGACCGCTTCCCATTCCTTCTCGACCATGGTCTCACATCGCCTTAGACTTCATTACCGGTCTGCCTTCGTCTGCGGGGAAGACTGTGATTCTTACGGTTGTCGATAGGTTCTCTAAGGCGGCACATTTCATTCCCCTCGCTAAGCTTCCTTCCGCTAAGGAGACGGCACAAATCATCATTGAGAATGAGTTCAGAATTCATGGCCTCCCGTTAGACGCCGTTTCAGACAAAGGTCCGCAATTCACGTCACAGTTTTGGAGGGAATTCTGTCGTTTGATTGGTACTTCCGTCAATCTCTCTTCCGGTTTTCATCCTCAGTCTAACGGTCAAGCAGAAAGGGCCAATCAGACGATTGGTTGCATATTACGCAGCCTTTCTTTTAGAAACCCTGCGTCTTGGGCAGAACAGCTCCCCTGGGCAGAATACGCTCACAACTTGCTTCCTTCGTCTGCTACCGGGCTATCTCCGTTTCAGAGTAGTCTGGGGTACCAGCCTCCTCTGTTCTCGTCCCAGCTCGCCGAGTCCAGCGTTCCCTCCGCTCAGGCATTTGTCCAACGTTGTGAGCGCACTTGGAGGAGGGTGAGGTCTGCACTTTGCCGTTACAGGGCGCAGACTGTGAGAGCCGCCAATAAACGTAGGATTAAGAGTCCTAGGTATTGTCGCGGCCAGAGAGTGTGGCTTTCCACTCGTAACCTTCCCCTTACGACAGCTTCTCGCAAGTTGACTCCGCGGTTCATTGGTCCGTTCCGTGTCTCCCAGGTCGTCAATCCTGTCGCTGTGCGACTGCTTCTTCCGCGACATCTTCGTCGCGTCCACCCTGTCTTCCATGTCTCCTGTGTCAAGCCCTTTCTTCGCGCCCCCGTTAGTCTTCCCTCCCCCCCCGTCCTTGTCTAGGGCGCACCTATTTACAAAGTACGAAAGATCATGGACATGCGTTCTCGGGGACGTGGTCACCAGTACTTAGTGGATTGGGAGGGTTACGGTCCTGAGGAGAGGAGTTGGGTTCCATCTCGGGACGTGCTGGACCGTTCGCTGATTGATGATTTCCTCCGTTGCCGCCAGGGTTCCTCCTCAAGTGCGCCAGGTGGCGCTCGGTGAGTGGGGGGGTACTGTCATGTTTTGTCTTATATTGTCTTGTCCTTGTGCTTTCCCTTCTGTTCGTTTCCCCCTGCTGGTCTTATTAGGTTCGTTCCCTCTTTCTATCCCTCTCTCTCCCCCTCCCTCTCTCTCTTCTCTCTATCGTTCCGTTCCTGCTCCCAGCTGTTCCTCATTCTCCTAACTCACTCATTTACTCTTTTCACACCTGTCCCCTATTTTTCCCTCTGATTAGAGCCCCTATTTCTCCCCTTGTTTTCCGCTTCTGTCCTTGTCGGATCCTTGTATGATGTTCGCTGTTCTGTGTCCTTGTCTCGCCCTGTCGTGTTTTATCTTCTTCAGATGCTGCGTATGAGCAGGTGTCTTAGTCTGCTACGGTCGGTGCCTTCCCGAAGCAACCTGCAGTCTATGGTCGAGTCTCCAGTCAGTCCTCGCAACTACGAGTGGATTTCAGTTTTTCCTGTTTTGTTTTCTCCTTGATATTTCCAGGATTATTACTTTTGTCATATACTGGAATAAAGACTCTGTTTTCGTTAAATCGCTTTTGGGTCCTCATTCACCAGCATAACAAAGGCACTACTGCAAATGAATTGGCCACTCTCCAGGGATCCAGTGTCTAAAACTGCAGAGAAGCTTATGGAAAATTTTAAACACATAAAGAAGTGTCATGAGAAATCAGCAAAACTTTGTGGAAACTCCAACGTTAAGAGAACAGAACATACTTTCCAAATTGGATGGCTGGAACAAGTTGGAGTAGACTCCTTCTGCCAAGTCATAGAGACAAAATGTGCTGGGACAAGACAATTAAAGTCATCAAAGATGGTTACTTTGGCAGAGCTTTCAGAGGTCAGAAAGAATTGAATTCACCATGCGAGACTTTACTGAGGAAGAGCTAGACACATCTACTTCATTGGTCAAATAATACGAACTCAGAAAAGTAAAAATATTAAGACTATGTTTCCAGCAAAAAAAAGATAATGCGGAAAATGAAACTCTCAAGGCAGCTGCTTCTATCTCCACAGAGACGAATAACAGAACCAAGTACAGCAGAATCGTCAATATTTCCTCGTCCGACAACGAAAGCCTGGAATCTGAGGAAATCAGCACAGGGACATTATCATCTGCCTCAAAGAAAGCCTGGAATCAGAGGAAATTGAGGACAATCCCATCGGCCTTCAAGCGTATGACTCCCTCCACTCACCTGGCCAGGAAGATTACAGAACAAACACATTAGCATCTGCTAACAAAAGACAGGAGCCTATTTATACCCCCTCACAACCAATAGATTAAATATCAATTTTGAGTGACAAAATCCCGGGTCCATCAATATCAATGGATGAAGAAATTCAAGTGGGATATGCTTTTATAGATGATGACACACATAAAAAGGTTAAGGGAACTCACAAATTAAGCAAGTCCTGGCCATTTGGTTTATGTTTACCCTACAATTTCTGCCACACACATGCCAGCACCCACACACAACCCACCTATTAATGAATATTTGTTAGTGTTTAATACTCTGTTTGATTTAGAAGTGTGGGGTCTTTTTTATTTTATTTTAGTTGGTTTTTCAGGGGTTAGAAAATGATGATATACACAAATGAAAGTTTCTATTGTTTTTGTTTCACACATGTATATTCTCTTGATTAGAAGATATGTACTGGAAAACACAATGATACACAACATGTTTGAAATATATTTAAATAATGTCTGAGGTACAGGAAAAGAAACACTCACTTAATAGGGCTGACTGACCTCTGACCTGACTTTTCACTTCATGTGTGTCCAAGGGGGAATTACCTGCCCCCTAGGGCCCTTTGGAAAATATGCTAAATTCATTTTCTTCACATGCCTGCTTGTAAAAGGGAAAAAAATGATTTAGGTAATGGATGACAGTTACTTCAAATTAATTGAAGTTTTTCCCACCTCAGGTGATAATATTGCTGTTTTGTTTTTTTTCTTTGTTTTTGTCCTGCATCAATAACAAATCTCACCAGATTGGGATTTCTCCCTAAGGATTAGCCCTCTGAATTTTTTTTGGGGGGGGGTGGTTTCAACTGGGTGTTGTTATTCTAAACTGAACTGTTGTTCTGGCCTGTTGAAGCTGGTATTTAGATGCATGGAAGGTAATTCGGCTGATGAACAGTGTGAACCTTATCACCCCCTCTAACTGGCTGAAAATGCAGAGAATAGCGTTCAGTATGGTCCTTCACCACTTCTACAGTGAAACCTGAGTCCGAACCAGTAACATGTACACAGCAGTCGAAGCTATCAACTGCCTGTTCTCTCATGCTTTTTCTCTCAGGAGTGCGACATGAGATGCATGTGGAGTGAGCATGGAGAGAGATCCAGTCCAAACTTCTCTCATGCTCTTCTTTGGACACTGTGTTAACAACCCTCCAGGCAAGCTTCAATGCCATACAACTCTCCTTCCGTGGCCTCCAATTGCTCTTAAATACAAGTAAAACTAAATGCATGCTTTTCAACCGATCGCTGCCTGCACCTGCCCGTCTGTCCAACATCACTACTCTGGACGGCTCTGACTTAGAATACGTGGACAACTACAAATACCTAGGTGTCTTGTTAGATTGTAAAGTCTCCTTCCAGACCGACATCAAACATCTCCAATCCAAAGTTAAATCTAGAATTGGCTTCCTATTTCGCAACAAAGCATCCTTCAGTCATGCTGCCAAACACACCCTTGTAAAACTGACCATCCTACCAATCCTCGACTTTGGCGATGTCATTTACAAAATAGCCTCCAATACCCTACTCAACCAATTGGATGCAGTCTATCACAGTGCAATCCGTTTTGTCACCAAAGCCCCATATACTACCCACCATTGCGACCTGTACACTCTCGTTGGCTGGCCCTCGCTTTATACTCGTCGCCAAAACCCACTGACCCCATGTCATCTACAAGACCCTGCTAGGTAAAGTCCCCCCTTATCTCAGCTCGCTGGTCACCATAGCATCACCCACCTGTAGCACGCGCTCCAGCAGGTATATCTCTCTGGTCACCCCCAAAACCAATTATTTCTTTGGCCGCCTCTCCTTCCAGTTCTCTGTTGCCAATGACTAGAACGAACTACAAAAATCTCTGAAACTGGAAACACTTATCTCCCTCACTAGCTTTAAGCACCAACTGTCAGAGCAGCTCACAGATTACTGCACCTGTACATAGCCCACCTGTAATTTAGCCCAAACAACTACCTCTTTCCTTACTGTATTTATTTTATTATTTATTTATTTTGCTCCTTTGCACCCCATTATTTTTATTTCTACTTTGCACATTCTTCCACTGCAAATCTACCATTCCAGTGTTTTACTTGCTATATTGTATTTACTTTGCCACCATGGCCTTTTTTGCCTTTACCTCCCTTATCTCACCTCATTTGCTCACATCGTATATAGACTTGTTTATACTGTGTTATTGACTGTATGTTTGTTTTACTCCATGTGTAACTTTGTGTTGTTGTATGTGTCGAGCTGCTTTGCTTTATCTTGGGCAGGTCGCCATTGTAAATGAGAACTTGTTCTCAACTTGCCTACCTGGTTAAATAAAGGTGAAATAAAACAAATAAAAAAATAAAAAATGCTGCTGGTGTACTGAAGACATAATCACTGTAAAGGACAGATGAGAGACATTATCAAGGGCCATTCACTTTAAACATCTGCCATTAAAAGGACAAACTGAAACACTATCTGAAGAAGAACATGAAATGAAAGGAAAAGAAGAATGAGTGCAGTGAAGGGGGAGGTCAACCGTGCCCATAATTGATTTAAGCTTATCCAAAATGGATTATTTGGGGTATCATGTTGATTGTGGAGGTCTGCACACTGTAAAATGTATAGTAATTTAGACTAAGAATGCATTGAGATACCAATATGTCATTACCACAAGGGATGAGAAAAGTGAGGATCTTTAATTAAAGTGATTGAACCAATGTGAAGCACTAAGAACTGTCATTCTAAATTTGGGTTGGGTAATATATCAATCACTATAATTATGATATGGAAAGTCAAGGCTTCTAGAGGCAGAGCTGTTCCCTAAAAATGTGAGGAGAGACACTAGGTTGTAGCTTGGGCTAACCTGCCCCAATCTCATTCTTAGCAAGGTTAGTGTGAAACTGTTATAACGTGTTCTCACTCTCTTCCCTTTGAAATGTTATTTACATGCTGTAAGGCGATATGTGCCTCTCTGGCTGATAAGATTTCAGCAGCTATCATGTTTTCTACTCCTCCAGATGGTGAAACAGTTAGATGCCAACTCAGGAGGAGCTTACATTTCCCCCTGTAGATACGGATGATGAGTATTGATTGAAGGTTGTTTTCTTTTAACAAGTTGAGGGTAAGGTCATCTAAACCCTTAACCTGTTTACATTATGTGGAACACTGAGCTGATGAGCAAGTTAAACAACTGAGTTTAGTATTTTGACTAGGTGGAGGCCCCTGAAACAGTTACTGAAAACTGGGCAGTATACCGTATTTTATGATATATTGACATTACATGTATTGATGCAGGGACCGGTTTGGGATTTTACTTTACCTTCTATACCGGTTTTTGAATGTTTGGTTTGTTAAATGTGATATGCCATGTGTGTTGTCAATTTTTATAGTTTACTTCGCTACTTGAGTCATCTCTCTCCGCTCTTTCTCTCCGTGCCACTTTCCACACAGACTTAGCCACACCCCCTGTCACTCAAGGAGCGTATTTGATGTTCCCCAACCATGAGCCACTTGCGATCAGTCTGCATGTTCAATACAGCACATGCAACAATGTTGATGACAACAATGTTGTTTTGCCCTTTCTTCTTAATATGAATCCACTAGAGTTCTGTAATGACACTATTAGTTTGTGTTTCTTACATCAGCAAACAGCTAGTTTGTCTTTTCTTAGCAAGTTGACATAAATCTTGTTAGTTAGCCGCAAATGCAAATAGCTAGCTAGCTAATAAATTTACTGAGTAAGAGCAAACGTAGCTAGCTAATACAGCCCGATAATACCAGTGATGGTGTAGACCTAAATCAGCATGTTGTTTTTGCAACAGTATCTTCTAAACCAAAGAGGAATATGCAAAGGAAGAATATGTTAGCTACATGAAGTACCTAAGAGAAAATATGCAATGTAGCCAAAGCTTATAGGGTCCCATAGGAAACACTTATCAACACTTTAGTTCCTACCTTGTCACAATAACTCCTCCCTGGCATTTTAATTTGTTGTCATCTCAAACAACACTGTATTCAAAGTGCCCACTATTATATTCTAAGTAAAGAATTAGAATAGTCATTCTATTTCCATGATTCCAACAGTTTTGCTCTAATTCGCAAGTCAAATCGCAACTGCAACATTTGGTTAAAATGATGTCCTAGATTAATTGCCCATATTGTGCAGCCCTATGTGGATGTGTGGAAATGATCTCAATTGAGCAGGGGTGTAAAGTACTTAAGTAAAAATACTTTCAAGTACTACTTAAGTAAAAAATAATTTAAAGTACTACTTAAGTTGTTTTTTTGGTATCTGTACTTTACTATATTTTTTGGACAACTTTTACATCACTATATTCCCAAAGAAAATATTGTACATTTTACTTCACCTAAAAGTACTTGTTATGTTTGGCAGGACAGGAAAATGGTCCAATTCACACACTTCACATACAAGATAACATTCCTGGCCATCTTCTGCCTTTAATGTGGAAGACTCACCAAACACAAATGCTTTGTTTGTAAGTTATGTTTGAGTGTTGGAGTGTGCCCCAGGCTATCCATAAAAAAAATTTGTTTTTTTAAAATAAAGTGGTGCCATCTGGTTTGCTTAATAAAAGGAATTTGAAATTATTTCTACTTTTTACTTTTGATATTTATGTACATTTCATCAATTACATTTACTTTTGATACTTAATTATATTTAAAACTAAATACTTTTAGACTTTTACTCATTAGTATTTTACTGGGTTACTTTCATGTTTACTTGAGTAATTTTCTATTAACGTATCTTTACTTTTACTCAAGTATGACAATTGGGTACTTTTCTCACCACTGCAATTGAGTGCAGGAAATGCAAAAATAATTAAAACTTATTTTGGTTGAATTTGAATTGAACAGTATAAAACAATCAGAATGGAAAAATACTATATTAAAATCTCTTAGAATGTATGTGTTGCCACCCTAGGATCACTCACTACTCATAAAGGAAATGTAGAACTTTTATTATTCAAAAACGAAAAATACCGTCAAATACTGTCATACCGTTCCAATTATTTTTAAAAATACCATGATATAATATTTTGCCATATCGCCAAGCTCTACCCGGTTGTGGTAAGAAATAATGAAACAATGATGAACTTTTTTGGGATAGGGGGCAGCATTTGGAATTTTGGATGAAAAGCGTGCCCAAAGTAAACTGCCTGCTACTCAGGCCCAGAAGCTAGGATATGCATATAATTGATTTGGATAGAAAACACTCTAAAGTTTCCAAAACTGTTAAAATAATGCCTGTGAGTATAACAGAACTGAAATGGCAGGCAAAAACCTGAGGAAAATCCATCCAGGAAGTGCTATTATTTTGAAATGGGTGTTTTTCCATTGAAAGCCTATCCACCATTTAAAGGAATATGACCCAAATTCCGTTCCCTATGGCTTCCACTAGCTGTAAACAGTCTTTAGACATTGTTTCAGGCCTTTATTCTGAAAAATTAGGGAGAATGAGCCGTTTCAATGAGAGGCCAGTGGAAAGTCCCCAATCCCGATTAGCGCCCCTTTCGTTGTTTTTCTTTTATTATCGATTATTTAGGCTAAAAACAACCTGAGGCTTGATTATAAACATAGTTTCACATGTTTCTACAAACTTTACAGATACTATTTGGAATTTTCATCTGCCTCTTGAGACCACATTTGAGCCATTGGATTGCTGAACAAAACGCGCCAACAAGATGGAGGTTTATGGATATAAAGAGGGACTTTATCGAACAAAACAAACATTTATTGTGTAACTGGGAGTCTTGTGAGTGTAACCATATGAAGATCATCAAAGGTAAGCGATTAATTGTATTGCTATTTCTGACTTTTGTGACTAATCTACTTGGCTGCTAACTGTTTGTAATGTTTTGTGTGCTGAGCGCTGTCCTCAGATAATAGCATGGTTTGCTTTCGCCGTAAAACCTTTTTGAAATCTGAAACGGTGGCTGGATTAACAACAAGTTAAGCTTTATTTTGATGTATTGCACTTGTGATTTCATGAAAGTTAAATATTTATAGTATTTTTTATTTTAATTTGGTGCTAGCATCAGTTTCTTGGCAATTTCTCACATGGAATAGCCTTCATTTACATTTACATTTACATTTAAGTCATTTAGCAGACGCTCTTATCCAGAGCGACTTACAAATTGGTGCATTCACCTTATGACATCCAGTGGAACAGTCACTTTACAATAGTGCATCTAAATCTTAAGGGGGGGGGGGTGAGAGGGAATACTTATCCTATCCTAGGTATTCCTTAAAGAGGTGGGGTTTCAGGTGTCTCCGGAAGGTGGTGATTGACTCCGCTGTCCTGGCGTCGTGAGGGAGTTTGTTCCACCATTGGGGGCCAGAGCAGCGAACAGTTTTGACTGGGCTGAGCGGGAACTGTACTTCCTCAGTGGTAGGGAGGCGAGCAGGCCAGAGGTGGATGAACGCAGTGCCCTTGTTTGGGTGTAGGGCCTGATCAGAGCCTGGAGGTACTGAGGTGCCGTTCCCCTCACAGCTCCGTAGGCAAGCACCATGGTCTTGTAGCGGATGCGAGCTTCAACTGGAAGCCAGTGGAGAGAACGGAGGAGCGGGGTGACGTGAGAGAACTTGGGAAGGTTGAACACCAGACGGGCTGCGGCGTTCTGGATGAGTTGAAGGGGTTTAATGGCACAGGCAGGGAGCCCAGCCAACAGCGAGTTGCAGTAATCCAGACGGGAGATGACAAGTGCCTGGATTAGGACCTGCGCCGCTTCCTGTGTGAGGCAGGGTCGTACTCTGCGGATGTTGTAGAGCATGAACCTACAGGAACGGGCCACCGCCTTGATGTTGGTTGAGAACGACAGGGTGTTGTCCAGGATCACACCAAGGTTCTTAGCGCTCTGGGAGGGGGACACAATGGAGTTGTCAACCGTGATGGCGAGATCATGGAACGGGCAGTCCTTCCCCGGGAGGAAGAGCAGCTCCGTCTTGCCGAGGTTCAGCTTGAGGTGGTGATCTGTCATCCACACTGATATGTCTGCCAGACATGCAGAGATGCGATTCGCCACCTGGTCATCAGAAGGGGGAAAGGAGAAGATTAGTTGTGTGTCGTCTGCATAGCAATGATAGGAGAGACCATGTGAGGTTATGACAGAGCCAAGTGACTTGGTGTATAGCGAGAATAGGAGAGGGCCTAGAACAGAGCCCTGGGGGACACCAGTGGTGAGAGCGCGTGGTGAGGAGACAGATTCTCGCCACGCCACCTGGTAGGAGCGACCTGTCAGGTAGGACGCAATCCAAGCGTGGGCCGCGCCGGAGATGCCCAACTCGAGGGTGGAGAGGAGGATCTGATGGTTCACAGTATCGAAGGCAGCCGATAGATCTAGAAGGATGAGAGCAGAGGAGAGAGAGTTAGCTTTAGCAGTGCGGAGCGCCTCCGTGATACAGAGGAGAGCAGTCTCAGTTGAATGACTAGTCTTGAAACCTGACTGATTTGGATCAAGAAGGTCATTCAGAGAGAGATAGCGGGAGAGCTGGCCAAGGACGGCACGTTCAAGAGTTTTGGAGAGAAAAGAAAGAAGGGATACTGGTCTGTAATTGTTGACATCGGAGGGATCGAGTGTAGGTTTTTTCAGAAGGGGTGCAACTCTCGCTCTCTTGAAGACGGAAGGGACGTAGCCAGCGGTCAGGGATGAGTTGATGAGCGAGGTGAGGTAAGGGAGAAGGTCTCCGGAAATGGTCTGGAGAAGAGGGGAGGGGATAGGGTCAAGCGGGCAGGTTGTTGGGCGGCCGGCCGTCACAAGACGCGAGATTTCATCTGGAGAGAGAGGGGAGAAAGAGGTCAGAGCACAGGGTAGGGCAGTGTGAGCAGAACCAGCGGTGTCGTTTGACTTAGCAAACGAGGATCGGATGTCGTCGACCTTCTTTTCAAAATGGTTGACGAAGTCGTCTGCAGAGAGGGAGGAGGGGGGGGGGAGGAGGATTCAGGAGGGAGGAGAAGGTGGCAAAGAGCTTCCTAGGGTTAGAGGCAGATGCTTGGAATTTAGCGTGGTAGAAAGTGGCTTTAGCAGCAGAGACAGAGGAGGAAAATGTAGAGAGGAGGGAGTGAAAGGATGCCAGGTCCGCAGGGAGGCGAGTTTTCCTCCATTTCCGCTCGGCTGCCCGGAGCCCTGTTCTGTGAGCTCGCAATGAGTCATCGAGCCACGGAGCGGGAGGGGAGGACCGAGCGGATGTGCGGATGTGCTCTCCTCTGCTGCTGGGCTAGGAAGTTGGTAATGGAGGAGCCCTGGGAGGTGAGGCAGGAGAAGCGATGGTGGGCGTCACGGGAGGCAGTGCGACCGGAGCAGGGTTAAACTGTAGAGGGTCTGTGTTATTGGCTATCCTGGAGTAGGGCGTGTCCAAGAGGGTGGGGGGAGGGATCTGACAAAGGTGTAGAGTGGGAGGGGGGAGGGAATGGGCGTGGGGTATTTGTATTTATTATTGATCCCCATTAGCTGCTGCCAAAGCAGCAGCTACTCTTCTTGGGGTCCAGCAAAATTAAGGCAGTTTATACAATTTTTAAAACATTACAATACTTTCACAAAAGTATGGAGATAAAGATTTCACAAAACACTGTGTGCCCCCTACTCCCTACTACATATCTACAGTACTAAATCCATGTGTATGTGTATGTTAGTGTGTGTGTATGCATGCATGTGTCTGTGCAAATGTCTTTGTTGCTTCACAGTCCCCACTGTTCCATAAGGTGTTTTTAAAATATTTTTTAAATCTAATTTAGTGGGAGGTAGGAGAGAACTGGGGTGAGCTTCAGAATGCAGGTGGTGATGGGGTTGTCTTGGGAAAGGAGGAGGGGTTTCTGCATGCTGGTTACTAGGGTAGGTTGCTGGTGGTCTCAGTGCCATGGTTTCACCAAGAATGCCACCCATCTTCTTATGAGACAGACAGATGGAGAGAGCAAGAGAATGTTGAGATAAATGAGCTTAATGTGCAGACTAAAATATAGTTTTAATAATCCTATGATCCTTGCCCGGAATATCCATTTTATTTTGTGATAGCTCATACTTTCAATACAATTATCTTTCATTATAGAACATAATAGTATTTCTAAAGTGGGCAAAGACTTTTGAATGTTTCTCCAGTTTTGCCTTTTGCCTCCAACACCTTCACTAGCTACTCAGCTCCGGGTGTGCGGTAGATTCTGCCTATTATCTAATAGTAGTTCTAAAGTCAAAGTTCCTGTGAGACAAGACTGAAAAATATGCCACGTCTGTCTGATTATACAGTACCAACAATTTACACAGTACAATGGGTTTGCTGGTCGTTTTAGTTGCCAGCCGCCCATGCTGTGTTGAATACCCTGCATGGTCTTCTATTTGGACCGCATTCTCCCGCCTTGCCTGAAAGCAGCGGAGATGATTCGTCTTCCTCGTCAAAGGACTGGAGTCTTCACTTTTCAGTGATATTCAACGACATTAAGCACTTAATTGGCTATTGGCTCGCTCAACCATGTCTAAATAGGCTGCCTATGTGGCTGTTTTCGTCTTTCAATTAGATATAAAGAAATGTTCCTACAAACCTAACATAAGCTACTATTGTAGTATTCGCATTCTCGAAGCTGTGGCTTTACAACAACCTGAAGAGAAATGTCTGCAACGTTTACCAAATGTCTGCGCAACGCTGCTGCTGTATAGAAGGACCAGGCAGGGCATGGTGAATATTCCCTGTTGTCTCATAGGGAGATAACAGTACAGACATGATGAAGGCTCTACTGGCTGTTGGATGCAGCTGGATGCTGAAGTTGAATGCTGAATGTACTCTTGAACTCTCTCTCAAATAGATCCTTCAATCTTTCGCCCATTTCACGGAACTCTGCATTATCCTTCAGAAAAAAAATACAGACACATTTGTATAGAAAACATAATAAACAAACTAGAATTACAATAAATACAAATCATTTAGCCTAATGCAGCTTTGTTATGGATTAAGCAAAGGCACATTGTTTAAAGTGTTATTCATGCATTAGCACAAGTAAAGTTGACTAGCATAATTCCAAGACTTTCTTTCAAAATGTTAGCCCTGAGTCTTCACATTGGATACTGCAGTAATGCCGTTTTACCCTGTTAAATGTGGCACAGTTGGTGAAGATAAACATCACGTCAGACACAAAGTGTTGCACTGTTTTGTAGAGATTCTGCTGCAGTTTCTCCACAACCCTGCCCAGCCACATCGGAGTCTTTATCACACTGGTGTAGTTTCTCACCTGGCAATGAAACAGACGGAGATATATGTGAACTTTGATAAGCGCGCACACACACACACACACACACACACACACACACACACACACACACACACACACACACACACACACACACACACACACACACACACACACACACACACACACACACACACACACACACACACACACACACACACACAGAGAGAAAGAACCAAGCAGACTTACATTGATGCAAGGATCTGTCACAAAGATGTTGTCCTCGTCCTCTTTGTACAGACACAGCAGGAGGTACTGGCATTCCTGTCAGAGTAAACGTGACTGGTCAGAGAGTGTTTACATTTTATCTTGAATAATTATTTCATGTCAAGTATATAGTGATGCCTATAATGGACAGACAGACAGATAGGTTGGGTAATTGATTGATTGAAGGAAGTTGGAGGCAATTGGCCCAATTGTAGTAGTCATTAATACAGGCTCCTCACCAGTAGGTGGTCAGAGATTCGGCAGGTCAAGGCTTCCTGGTAGGTCATTTGTTTGGGATAGCGCCACAACTGACTGGCCCCCAGAACACAGAATGTACACATCCACGTACGATTATCCCTGTGATAACACACATTTCAATAGTGCACAAATTAGCTGACAGCTAAGTTTACCTACACAGAACAGACAGACCTCTCTTGTATCAAATGTATTTCTCTTACTCTCTCTCTCATCAACCCTCAACTACTCTTCTCACCCCAGCATAGCGTCATCCACATTAGGAAGATGACATCTCTGATGGAAGGAGCGAGGACACTTATCACAGCATATCAAGCTGCCCTGGCTTCTACAGATGAAGCAGTCGTCATCGTTATCTTGATCGTGCTGCCAAGACAGAAGAGATTGGTTAACAATCAAGCACCAACTTCATGTTTGTGTGTTAATGAATTTCGTACAGATTGGTTTCCCACACCCTCATGTGTAAAACAAGGAGACTCCTTATCACCGATTCTGTTTGCTATGTTTATTAATTAAACAGTTAAATACTGGAGTAAGATATGATGTTGAAATGCGGATTATATTATTTTGATGGCAGAAACTGAACAAGACCTGCGGAAAATGTTATTATGTGCAGTCAATTGGTGCAAAAGATGGGGAATCATGATTTTATTTTATTCGATTTTTTTAAGACTGTTGGATATGCCAATTGCCAGAAAAGTTCAAATGGGATCTTTTCACAGGAGGAGCCTGGGCAACAGAAATGTCGGACCTTTTCCAGCAGTCTGACAAAACATTTGTACAAAAATCTTTTGCACTTTGTAGCACGATATTTACACTTTCCTTAAATATGTGGCTGAGCGATGAGGAGAAACTTAAATGTTTTTTTGTCCATTGTGTATTTCTGTTTGCTGAATTTTTTGATAAAGACTGGAATAAAAGAAAAAGGGCGACATATAACTACATTCTAAAAGTATTTAACTCCTATATATGTCACGCCCTGGCCATAGAGAGGCTTTTATTCTCTATTTTGGTTAGGCCAGGGTGTGACTAGGGTGAGCATTCTAGTTTCTTTATTTCTATGTTTTGGCCGTGTATGGTTCTCAATCAGGGACAGCTGTCTATCGTTGTCTCTGATTGGGAATCATACTTAGGCAGCCTTTTTCCCCACCTGTGTTTTGTGGGTAGTTGTTTTCTGTATGGTTTATGCACCTTACAGAACTGTTTTTTTTCTCCACTTTGTTATTTTGTTCAAGTGTTTTGGTTAATAAAGAATCATGAACACTTACCATGCTGCGTCTTTGGTCAGCTCCTCATTACGACGAGAGCCGTGACAATATAGCAAAGTGCACGTGTGTGTCTGTAGGCCTGTCTCACACTTGAATCTTCTCTTTGTGCGAGATCAGGTTTAAATACCTTCTGTTGAATATCTCTAATTTTTACTGATCGAGGGTTAATATTATTGCTTGCATAACCTTATCTACTATGATGTACTGATTTATTTTTTCATTATGCGGTGCACACTTCGCAGAACACCAGAAGAATTATCACTGAATTATTGAAATGTTTGTTATGTGTCAATTAAATCCTGTAAAGGGATGGGTTGCCAACTGATGATTTCACACGAAAATGTCATTCATTCATTCCTTATACAGTAATGTTAAGAAACATCTTGGAATTTCATTTTTACAACTGAAGCATTTGTTTAACCAATGTGATTGGCTGATTGGTAAGTGAGTGCCACCATATTCCTGAGGGTGGAGGGGGAAACTTACCTGGTCTTTGACCGTGGAGCTGCACAGCTTGCACTTACACAGGAGAGAGTGGATGTGCAAGAGCTTACTCTGAAAATTAGAAACAAACAAAGACAGTAGTAGTACTAAAAATGTTTTTGAAGAAGTTAAACCTTTTCATCACAGGTCCTTAAAGACCTGCCAGACTATCTTAAGCCATTCCTAGTACAGTAGGTTGGTAAGTGCCAAACACACTTCTTTCTCTCTCTCTCTCTCTCTCATCTCTTTTCCTCACTCTCTCTCTGTTCTCTTTGCCTCTGTACCTCGATGAGGACGCTGAGTGGTTTCCCGTCACACTGGATGTCTTTCTTCCAGGAGGGATCTTCCAGAGCTGACCCTTCCGTCACAAACTTCATCGGGGTCATCCAGCACAGCTCCGTACGGATGCTCTTTCCACACGACCCTGGGGCAACAGAAAAGATAAGGGCAAAAGGAAAAACTCAAATTAAACCCTATTATAACCCTAGTATAAATCCAATATGGGTCACTACAACTGACTAGAATGACATAGGGCTATGGAAAAAGAACCTGTGTATTACCGACAATAGCGAAAATTGGTAATTTACATTTATTTTTACAGGGACATTTTCATTAAAAGTGCCAGTTTTAGACAGTCAGCAAATGTTCAACCGTAGTCGTTGGGCAGTACAGACAGACAATGAGCACATACAGAGCAGAGAGCAACATATGACAACTAACACTTAGAACACAGACAGACAGAGCAATGACACAAAAAGCAACCAAACAAAAGACAGAAAATGAACAAACAATATCTACACACCTCACAAACTACAGACAGGTTGTGTGTTGCACAGTTACGTGTGTCTGAAGGCAGCGAGTTCCAGACATGGGAAGCTCTCCCAGTGAAAGCAGTCTGACTGAAGCTGCTTTTCCTTAAGAGAACTATACAGTCACATCTCATGGCCTTGTGGATCAGCTGAAATGGGTTTTCTGCTTGATAAAAGCACTAAGTGTGGGCGGTATTTGAGGTGCAGCCAGAGAAAGAGGGTTGCCAACATGTAAAAGTGTCTCCAGTACCTCCAATAGTTGGAGACATGGCAATAGCTATAGGATTTTCTTAAGTTTATTCAACCTTGAGAGAATAAAATATGTACCGGATGCAAACCGATCCTTATGTAGCATTCCATTGATGGCTCCACAGGTGACTTTGAAGACACACTTTTTCACAACACCATGGCTGACTCCTGCACTGCTCTCTCCTCCAGCAGTATTTGCCTGCTCTTCTCTCTCTCCTTCCTCTCTTTCCTGCTCAGCTTCTTCTTCCTCCTCTTCCTCCTCATCATCATCCTCCTCAGATCCTGAAGTAAAGATAAATAAAGACGTTTAGGGTCAAAAACCTTACAGCAACTGTGACGACCCTCCCACTCCGTCTGCCGTATTCTCTCTTTGTTCTTGTTTCCTTATTAGGATGCCGGTGGGCGGAGTTGGGAGGGTCGTCAGCTACATGGGAAACACCTGGGCCCAGGTGTGTCCCAGGATAAATAGACTTCTTCCACATTCATTGGGGAGACTCTCCATGCAGACACAGACAGATTTGGTTTGTTTGAATTGGCACCGTTCAACACCCCTAATTATCACATGTACACACGCGACCACTCACTTACACTACTGACTAAACACAAACCATTGTTAATTGTATTTACTTTACTTCAGTTAATAAATATATTTTGTTATTCTTTATCTCCATGTTGTCTCCCTCTCTCCCTTTAGAGAGACATCATCCCCTTTACCAGATAGTCATTTTTAAAGGATTCAGAAAGATTCCATTGAGTTGTGATTGGTGTACATACCTGTAATTGAGCCCGCTGATTGGTTGGAGGAAAACAGTGCTCTCTTGGCCTAGAAAGGAGAAAATAGACAGACCAGTTGTATAATAAACATAATAGACTCTTCTTTATCTAATATGGTAAGGTGACTTACATTCATAAACAACATGTATTCAGATGCTATGACGATGCAGCACTTTCTTTACATTTTCAATGGTTCCACATCTTTCCATGCCCAGTATGGTATAAGCCTCTACTTACAAAAACCGAATTGCCATGATGTGTTACCATTCTATTAATTAGTGAGGACCTGGATTATATTTGGTTGATAAAAGCAAGGATACATTTTTTTTATTCAGTTATTATAAAGTCATTTTTGACATAGAATGATGTGGGTGAACTGTTATATAGATATACAGTATGATGTGGATGTAGTAAGCATTTGAGGGCATTTGCACAACTAAATAGTCTAATTATAATTGTTGATCCAGATGATGGTCTCATACCTGTGCAATCTTTCTTCTTTTAAAGTCTGGTGAAGTTAAATGGCCTTCCTGAGGTGGGTAGGATGGTGATTGGGGGGGGTAGAGAAAGGGAGACAGCCATTGCTTTTTAGTGTTGAATGACATATCAGTGAAATACCTGTACAGTTAGTTTCTTTACAGAAAAACAAAAAGGGTATAATGTATAGCTATAGTTTGTTGCTCTGTCTGGCCCAATGTTCTGGTATATGTAATGATAAACCGATATGCTGTGGTAAGATTAGGGGAGACCGGGGGTGGTTGTCTCACGGGTTGGTTGTCACCGTGCTAATTACTACCAATCTAAATGGCGCTGTGTAATGTTTAAGTTAAAATGTGTGAATTCTTCGACAGAACTCATTCACCTGGCCAATTCATGTCAGCACGACAAAACATTGAGGTGAGGGGAAGTTATGTTTCTTATAGGTACAAGGGGGGAAAAGTGTGATATTTCTTCGTAAATGTTTTAATTATGGGAGTATCCATGAACAGGTACGTTTGTTGAAAACAGGAAAGGGAGAGCTATATTTCAAACCTATTTCTGAGTCCCTAGGTCAAGCTACGTGAACTAGCATCTTAAATGATTTAGTCATTATCCCAGTTTATCGATTTACTTATGGCCCTGCCAACACCGAACGATTTAAAAAAATAAAATCTATGAACAAAAAATATTCCACTTTATTTGGAATGGTAAGCAAGGCAAAATGAAACATGCGTATTTATATAATGAATATGAATTCAGGGGGCTGAAATGATTCAATATTAAAGCATTGAACCTCTCTGTCACATGGATGACGCTGGAGAGACAAAGCAGGTAAGGGGAGTCAAACATTTAAGAAATAACGGACATGGAATGAGACAGGAACAGCGTCAGCATAAAAGAAAACAATGACAAAAAACAATCAATGCAGAAGCGGGGAACAGAGCTGGGGAACTGACAAATATAGGAGAGGTAATAACAAGTGATGGGTGAGTCAGGTGAGTCCAATATCGCTGATGCGCGTGACGAGGGAAGGCAGGTGTGCGTAATGGATGATAGGAGCGCGTGATGTTGGGCAGCCTGGCGCCCTCAAGCGCTAGGGGGGGGGAAGCAGGAGCAGATGTTACAGTACCCCCCCACCTGGGAGAACCGGCCGAGACATGGGCGCTGGGCAAGCCGGGTGTGGTATGGAAGCCCAACGAACCAGCAGGAGCATGAGAGCCTGGTGAGCCGGCTGAGGCATGGAAGCCCGACGATCCGGCTGAGGCCAGCCTTTAGCCTAGCGTATTTACTTCACACAAAGTCGGCATGAATTCAAAGCTCACACTTAATTGACACTACCGGTCTGCACATGCGACCCGAATGCAGTTAATAAACCCTACAGGAAATCCCTACAGTATATAGCCTATAAAAGAAAGTGTGCCTCTTGAGCTGTCATTGTGACTCTTCAGAGAGTCACAAATTTGATATGTCTATGCACATGGGGCGGCAGAGTTAGAGCGTTGGACTAATAACCGTAAGGTTGCAAGGTACAAATATGTCGTTCCGCCCCTGAACAGGCAGTTAACCCACTGTTCCTAGGCCGTCATTGAAAATAAGAATTTGTTCTTAACTGACTTGCCTAGTAAAATAAAGGTAAAATAAAATCAAATAAAATTCACTACATATGAGTCTCTGTTCACAGACATGAAGTCTGTTAGCCTTTTCCCTCATGCCTCTGAATTGTTATCTTCTCCTGTCCTAGAGCCTAGGCTATTTTCCTATCCAGTCCCTATCCCACTGAAACCCCAAATCCTGACTCCTGTCATGCATGAAAAATTCGTAACTTAATTTGGTGACACATAAGGTTGCAATCTGAAAGCACGTCTCTCGCCTACGCATGTCAAAATACCGTTATAACATGTCCCCCTCTTCTCTGCGCTGTCTCGTACTTACTGCCCATATGAGAACTTCGGTAGAGAATGTGTGATCAACAAATGATATGAGAGTAGATATGGATATTAAGATACCTTGATATTTAAACTATTTGCACTCTTCAAAATAGTTATCCATGAGCTGATCTGGTCATCAACGAATCATCAACCAAGCCAAAATATTCTGACATTCGTCTATTATTAGGTTATCTAGCAAGCTTAGCAACGATGGTCATTTGAATTCTCATTTGACTGCCATTTGTATGATTTGACGACGCTATGGTCAGGAAGTGCTCTGTGCGTCCTGAGTGCGCTCTGTGTCATGAATTAATTGAGGAACATGATAACGCTCAGAATTTATGAACGGCCTGCTTTGCAATTCACAACAATGTCATTGGCGATCAAAGACCATTCTATGAAGGCGTCACTACAGATCCGGGTTTGAATCCTGGGCTGTGTTGCAGCCAGCCGCAACCGGGAGACCCATGAGACGACACACAATTGGCCCAGCGTCGTCTGGGATAGGGGAAGGTTTGGCCAGCTGGGATGTCCTTGTCCCATCTAGCGACTGTGGTGGCCGGGCGCATGCACGCTTACTTCAGGTCACCAGCTGTACGGTGTTTCCTCCGACACAGTGGTGCGACTGGCTTCCGGGTTAAGCGAGCAGTGTGTCAAGAAGCAGTATGGCTTGGCGGGTCGTGTTTCGGAGGACGCGTGGCTCTCGACCTTTGCCTCTCCCGAGACCGTACGGGAGTTGCAGCGATGGGACAAGACTGTAACTACCAATTGGATATCACGAAATTGGGGAGAAAAAATGTGATAAAATCAATTAAAAGTTGTTTGTATGTGTGTGTCAAGGAGTCAGTGTAAGTATGTGTGAATGTGTGGGTCCAGGTCCAGGTTGTGTGCATAGAATCAGTGCAAGAGTGTTATTGCAAAAAAAAAGGGTCAATGCAGGTAGTCTGAGGGCACATGCCAATTTTTTTCAGCCTCCTCAGTGGGAAGAGGCATTGTCGTGCCCTCTTCATGACTGTGTTGGTGTGTTTGGACCATGATAGATCCTTAGTGGTGTGGACACCGAGGAACTTGAAGCTCAGGACCGGCTCCACTACAGCCCTGTCGATGTGAATGGGGGTGTGCATGGCCTTCCATTTATTGTAGTCCACGATCAGTGTCCTTTGTCTTGCTGACGTTGAAGGAGAGATTGTTGTCCTAGCACTACACTGCGAGGTCTCTGATCTCCTCCCTATAGGTTATCTCAACGACGTTGGTGATCAGGCCTACTACCGTTGTGCTGTCGGCAAACTTAATGATGGTGTTGGAGTCGTGCTTGGTCACGCAGTCGTGGGTGAACAGGGAGTACAGGAGGGGATTAAGCACACTCCCCTGAGGTGCCCTGGTCTTTAGGGTCAGCGTTGCAGATGTGTTGTTGCCTACCCTTACCACCTGGGCGCGTCCATCAGGAAGTCCAAGATCCAGTTGCAGAGGGAGGTGTTCAGTCCCAGGGTACCTAGCTTAGTGATGAGCTTCGGGGGTTCTATGGTGTCGAACTCTGAGCTGTAGTCAATGAACAGCATTCACAAGTAGGTGTTCCTTTTGTCCAAGTGGGAAAGGGCAGTGTGGAGTGCGATTGAGACTGCGTCATCTGTGGATCTGTTGAGGCGGTATGCGAGTTGGAGTGGGTCCAGGGTGTCTGGGATGATGGTGTTGATGTGATCCATGACCAGCCTTTCAAAGCATTTCATGGCTACAGATGTGAGTTCTACTGGGCGATAGTCATTTAGACAGGTTACCTTGGCGTTCTTGGGCACAGGGACTATGATGGTCTGATTGAAGATACGTAGGTATTACAGACTGGGTCAGGGAGAGGTTGAAAATGTCAGTGAACACACTTGCCAGCTGGTCAGTGCAAGCTCTGAGTACGCACCCTGTGGCCTTGGGAATGTTAACCTGTTTAAAGGTCTTACAGTGACTCCATGTTGGAATTATATATGAAGATAAAAAGGGTCAGTCCACATTTCAACCCAAGACCTCTGTTTCTCCTAATATTGAAAATAGTTTTGTAAGATATACTGGTGCTGAGAAATACACACAAGAGTAACAAGTGTGACAACCAACCCGTCTCCCCTATATGATATTGTATATGATACAGACTATATGATACAGACCTATATATATATCCCAGAGTGTAGTGTATGGCAACATTGTCCATAGGCCTGATTAGAGTATGAAAAGTGACCAAGCTGTTCAACTTTCCTGTGTTGTCACGTCTGGTTGAATTGTGTTTTTAAATGGTCAAATAAATTAGATAAAAATATATGCTGTACCTGGATCAGTTTTTCCAGAGTGGTGTCTCTACAGCGGATACTGTACTTCCAGTTCTTACGGCTCTTCTTCCCCCCAAACTCCTCAAAGCCACTTGGGGTGAACCAGCGACCCTGGACCACAATGCACTTCTCCCCTGAGACAAACCAATAAGGAAGTCAGACATCAACCAGGAACCCTGAAACACAATGCACCTCTCCCCTGAGACAATCCAATGAGGAAGTCAGACATCATACACACCACCACAAATTAAAACCATGCAAAGTCAAATAGACTGTGGTACACATGTGCCTGACAGTGATTGAAACCTGGGTCTCCTACACATCACAATACTGTGTTAACCCACTAAAGGCTATGCACTAGATCTGTGCCCGTATTCACAAAGGGTCTCAGAGTGGAACATTTATTGTAAGTGCTGATGGGTAAAAAATAAAAGCTATCCTTAATCATAAAAGTCACACCTAATCAACAGATTTTTAGGACACCTGTCCTAACAAGTTAAGAGTTACCAGCAGGTGTCTTGATAATAGAAAAATGCAGCGAGTCAGTGGTTCCTGCGCCACATGCAATTACTTTGGAGTTGTTAAAATAATGTTTTGATATTTCTGCTGTATATGATCAATCCATAAATGATCTAGACCTACTGTACATGTAACAGTATCTCTTGAGCATTTGACAATGATTTCACGAGGCCAATTCCACAAGTATATGCCTAAATACTTATAAACACTAGGCTAATAAATAAACAAGTTTTTCTTTTGATTATTTATTTATTCACATCATGTCAATTTCAAGTTATCCAACGTCACTTTGTTAAAAAATCTGTTTAAATTGGATGCCTATAAATTGGGCAATTGATGGCATCTACGGCTTATGTTAAATTTGATTGTGTTCGATGAAAATGATAGACCTTTCAAACATTGTTTACAACGTTGTTTGCAACATTATCTGCAAGTGACTTGATGCCTTGTTATCACGAACCTTGCCGAAGATGGTGCCTCTTCCTGTTCGGGCGGTGCTCGGTGGTCGTCGTCACCGGCCTATTAGCTACCATCGATTCCCTTTCCGTTTGTTTTGGGTTATTGGGTAATTGGGTACACCTGTTTTGTATTAGGGTTTGTTTGTAGGGTATTTAAGGGCACTAGGCCCGCTGGGTATTTGTGCGGGCTTGTTTGTGTTACTCTGTGTTTGATGGTGTGAGTTATTCGTGTATTTATTCTCCGGACTATTTTGTCCTGTTGTTTGGACTGGTAACTTATATACGCCCTGTGTGTTGGCGTGACTGTTTTGTTTCGCTGGGGAATAAATTTGAAAGAAAAACTGAACCCTGCTCTCTGCGCCTGATTCCACCCACCACTCCTAGTTAATCGTAACACTTGTGTGCCAAAGCGATTCAGAGTTGTTAAATGGGAGTGACGAGAGTTTTGATATAACGGTAATATTGTCAAAATTCCGCTTTAAACAACCATCAGAATTGGTTTAAAAAAAATATGCATGCCAACATATTAGAGTAGGCAACAGTGGATGCTGTTGAGGGGAGGACGGCTCATAATAATGGCTGAACGGATGGAAACCATGTGTTTGATGTTTTTAATACCATTCCAATCATCCCACTCCATCCATTACCATGAGCCCGTTCTCCCAATTAAGATGCCACCAACCTCCTGTTGTAGGCAATGTTGCCAGGTGAAAATGATATCCAACTTTTTACCTGTCATGTTTTGTCTTAGATTGTCTTGTCATTTTGCTTTTTCCTCTGTTCATTTTCCCCCTGCTGGTCTTTTTAGGTTCGTTCCCCTTTTTCTCTCTCCCTTCCTCTCTCTCTTCTCTCTATCGTTCCGTTCCTGCTCCCAGCTGTTCCTATTCCCCTAATCAATCATTTAGTCTTCCCACACCTGTTCCCTATTCTTTTCCCTGATTAGAGTCCCTATTTCTCCCCTTGTTTTCCGTTTCTGCCCTGTCGGATCCTTGTCTATTGTTCACCGTGCTGTGTCTGTGTATCGCCCTGTCGTGTCGTGTTTCCCTCAGATGCTGCGTGGAGAGCAGGTGTCTGAGTCTGCTAGGTTCAAGTGCCTTCCCGAGGCAACCTGCAGTTCTTGATCGAGTCTCCAGTCTGTTCTCGTCATTACGAGTGGAATTATGTCTTATGTTTGTAGAATTACTTTACTGGATTAAAGACTCTGTTTTCGCCAAGTCGCTTTTGGGTCCTCATTCACCTGCATGACAGAAGGATCCGACCAAAGAATGGACCCAGCGACTACAGACGTTCGTAACACTGCCATCGAGATCCAAGGAGCCATGCTCGGCAGACACGAGCAGGAATTGTCTGCTGCTCGCCATGCCGTGGAGAACCTGGCCACTCAGGTTTCCGACCTCTCTGGACAGTTCCAGAGTCTTCGTCTCGTGCCACCTGTTACTTCCTGGCCTGCCGAGCCTCCGGAACCTAGGGTTAATAACCCACCTTGCTACTCCGGGCAGCCCACGGAGTGCCGCTCCTTTCTCACTCAGTGTGATATTGTGTTCTCTCTCCAACCCAACACATACTCTAGCGAGAGAGCTCGGGTTGCTTACGTCATTTCACTCCTTACTGGCCGGGCTCGAGAGTGGGGCACAGCTATCTGGGAGGCAAGGGCTGATTGTTCAAACAATTACCAGAACTTTAAAGAGGAGATGATTCGGGTTTTTGACCGTTCAGTTTTTGGTAGGGAGGCTTCTAGGGCCCTGACTTCCCTATGCCAAGGTGATCGATCCATAACGGATTACTCTATAGAGTTTCGCACTCTTGCTGCCTCTAGTGACTGGAACGAGCCGGCGCTGCTCGCTCGTTTTCTGGAGGGACTCCACGCAGTGGTCAAAGATGAGATTCTCTCTCGGGAGGTTCCTTCCAGTGTGGACTCTTTGATTGCTCTCGCCATCCGCATAGAACGACGGGTAGATCTTCGTCACCAAGCTTGTGGAAGAGAGCTCGCGTCAACGGTGTTTCCCTGCTCCGCATCGCAACCATCTCCCTCCTCTGGCTCAGAGACTGAGCCCATGCAGCTGGGAGGTATTCGCATCTCGACTAAGGAGAGGGAACGAAGGATCACCAACCGCCTGTGCCTCTATTGCGGATTTGATGGACATTTTGTCAATTCATGTCCAGTAAAAGGCCAGAGCTCATCAGTAAGCGGAGGGCTACTGGTGAGCGCTACTACTCAGGTCTCTTCATCTAGATCCTGTACTACTATGTCGGTCCATCTACGCTGGACCGGTTCGGGTGCTACATGCAGTGCCTTGATTGACTCGGGGGCTGAGGGTTGTTTCATGGACGAAGCATGGGCTCGGAAACATGACATTCCTTTCAGACAGTTAGACAAGCCTACGCCCATGTTTGCCTTAGATGGTAGTCATCTTCCCAGTATCAGATTTGAGACACTACCTTTAACTCTCACAGTATCTGGTAACCACAGTGAGACTATTTATTTTTTGATTTTTCGTTCACCTTTTACACCTGTTGTTTTGGGTCATCCCTGGCTAGTATGTCATAATCCTTCTATTAATTGGTCTAGTAATTCTATCCTATCCTGGAACGTTTCTTGTCATGTGAAGTGTTTAATGTCTGCCATTCCTCCCATTTCTTCTGTCCCCACTTCTCAGGAGGAACCTGGCGATTTGACAGGAGTGCCGGAGGAATATCATGATCTGCGCACGGTCTTCAGTCGGTCCCGAGCCAACTCCCTTCCTCCTCACCGGTCGTATGATTGTAGTATTGATCTCCTTCCGGGGACCACTCCTCCTCGGGGTAGACTATACTCTCTGTCGGCTCCCGAACGTAAGGCTCTCAAGGATTATTTATCTGTGTCTCTTGACGCCGGTACCATAGTGCCTTCTTCCTCTCCGGCCGGGGCGGGGTTCTTTTTGTTAAGAAAAAGGACGGTACTCTGCGCCCCTGCGTGGATTATCGAGGGCTGAATGACATAACGGTTAAGAATCGTTATCCGCTTCCCCTTATGTCATCAGCCTTCGAGATTCTGCAGGGAGCCAGGTGCTTTACTAAGTTGGACCTTCGTAACGCTTACCATCTCGTGCGCATCAGAGAGGGGGACGAGTGGAAAACGGCGTTTAACACTCCGTTAGGGCATTTTGAGTACCGGGTTCTGCCGTTTGGTCTCGCCAATGCGCCAGCTGTTTTTCAGGCATTAGTTAATGATGTTCTGAGAGACATGCTGAACATCTTTGTTTTTGTCTATCTTGACGATATCCTGATTTTTTCACCGTCACTCGAGATTCATGTTCAGCACGTTCGACGTGTTCTACAGCGCCTTTTAGAGAATTGTCTCTACGTGAAGGCTGAGAAGTGCTCTTTTCATGTCTCATCCGTTACTTTTCTCGGTTCCGTTATTTCCGCTGAAGGCATTCAGATGGATTCCGCTAAGGTCCAAGCTGTCAGTGATTGGCCCGTTCCAAGGTCACGTGTCGAGTTGCAGCGCTTTTTAGGTTTCGCTAATTTCTATCGGCGTTTCATTCGTAATTTCGGTCAAGTTGCTGCCCCTCTCACAGCTCTTACTTCTGTCAAGACGTGTTTTAAGTGGTCCGGTTCCGCCCAGGGAGCTTTTGATCTTCTAAAAGAACGTTTTACGTCCGCTCCTATCCTCGTTACTCCTGACGTCACTAGACAATTCATTGTCGAGGTTGACGCTTCAGAGGTAGGCGTGGGAGCCATTCTATCCCAGCGCTTCCAGTCTGACGATAAGGTTCATCCTTGCGCTTATTTTTCTCATCGCCTGTCGCCATCTGAACGCAACTATGATGTGGGTAACCGCGAACTGCTCGCCATCCGCTTAGCCCTAGGCGAATGGCGACAGTGGTTGGAGGGGGCGACCGTTCCTTTTGTCGTTTGGACAGACCATAAGAACCTTGAGTATATCCGTTCTGCCAAACGACTTAATGCCCGTCAAGCTCGTTGGGCGTTATTTTTCGCTCGTTTCGAGTTTGTGATTTCTTACCGTCCGGGTAGCAAAAACACCAAGCCTGATGCCTTATCCCGTCTGTTTAGTTCTTCTGTGGCTTCTACTGATCCCGAGGGGATTCTTCCTTATGGGCGTGTTGTCGGGTTGACAGTCTGGGGAATTGAAAGACAGGTTAAGCAAGCACTCACGCACACTGCGTTGCCGCGCGCTTGTCCTAGTAACCTCCTTTTCGTTCCTGTTTCCACTCGTCTGGCTGTTCTTCAGTGGGCTCACTCTGCCAAGTTAGCTGGTCATCCCGGTGTTCGAGGCACTCTTGCGTCTATTCGCCAGCGCTTTTGGTGGCCGACTCAGGAGCGTGACACGCGCCGTTTCGTGGCTGCTTGTTCGGACTGCGCGCAGACTAAGTCGGGTAACTCTCCTCCTGCCGGTCGTCTCAGACCGCTCCCCATTCCTTCTCGACCATGGTCTCACATCGCCCTAGACTTCATTACCGGTCTGCCTTTGTCTGCGGGGAAGACTGTGATTCTTACGGTTGTCGATAGGTTCTCTAAGGCGGCACATTTCATTCCCCTCGCTAAACTTCCTTCCGCTAAGGAGACGGCACAAATCATCATCGAGAATGTGTTCAGAATTCATGGCCTCCCGTTAGACGCCGTTTCAGACAGAGGCCCGCAATTCACGTCACAGTTTTGGAGGGAGTTCTGTCGTTTGATTGGTGCGTCCGTCAGTCTCTCTTCCGGGTTTCATCCCCAGTCTAACGGTCAAGCAGAGAGGGCCAATCAGACGATTGGTCGCATACTACGCAGCCTTTCTTTCAGAAACCCTGCGTCTTGGGCAGAACAGCTCCCCTGGGCAGAATACGCTCACAACTCGCTTCCTTCGTCTGCTACCGGGTTATCTCCGTTTCAGAGTAGTCTGGGTTACCAGCCTCCTCTGTTCTCTTCCCAGCTTGCCGAGTCCAGCGTTCCCTCCGCTCAAGCGTTTGTCCAACGTTGTGAGCGCACCTGGAGGAGGGTGAGGTCTGCACTTTGCCGTTACAGGGCACAGACTGTGAGAGCCGCCAATAAACGCAGGATTAAGAGTCCAAGGTATTGTTGCGGCCAGAGAGTGTGGCTTTCCACTCGCAACCTTCCTCTTACGACAGCTTCTCGTAAGTTGACTCCGCGGTTCATTGGTCCGTTCCGTGTCTCCCAGGTCGTCAATCCTGTCGCTGTGCGACTGCTTCTTCCGCGACATCTTCGTCGCGTCCATCCTGTCTTCCATGTCTCCTGTGTCAAGCCCTTTCTTCGCACCCCCGTTCGTCTTCCCTCCCCCCTCCCGTCCTTGTCGAGAGCGCACCTATTTACAAGGTACGTAGGATCATGGACATGCGTTCTCGGGGACGGGGTCACCAATACTTAGTGGATTGGGAGGGTTACGGTCCTGAGGAGAGGAGTTGGGTTCCGTCTCGGGACGTGCTGGACCGTTCACTCATTGATGATTTCCTCCGTTGCCGCCAGGATTCCTCCTCGTGTGCGCCAGGAGGCGCTCGGTGAGTGGGGGGGTACTGTCATGTTTTGTCTTAGATTGTCTTGTCATTTTGCTTTTTCCTCTGTTCATTTTCCCCCTGCTGGTCTTTTTAGGTTCGTTCCCCTTTTTCTCTCTCCCTTCCTCTCTCTCTTCTCTCTATCGTTCCGTTCCTGCTCCCAGCTGTTCCTATTCCCCTAATCAATCATTTAGTCTTCCCACACCTGTTCCCTATTCTTTTCCCTGATTAGAGTCCCTATTTCTCCCCTTGTTTTCCGTTTCTGCCCTGTCGGATCCTTGTCTATTGTTCACCGTGCTGTGTCTGTGTATCGCCCTGTCGTGTCGTGTTTCCCTCAGATGCTGCGTGGAGAGCAGGTGTCTGAGTCTGCTAGGTTCAAGTGCCTTCCCGAGGCAACCTGCAGTTCTTAATCGAGTCTCCAGTCTGTTCTCGTCATTACGAGTGGAATTATGTCTTATGTTTGTAGAATTACTTTACTGGATTAAAGACTCTGTTTTCGCCAAGTCGCTTTTGGGTCCTCATTCACCTGCATGACAACCATTGCAACATTTGATGTAGGCTACAGTCACATTCACCATGGTTGCATGTTACCTATAGAGTTAACAGGCAAGGACCGACCATCCATGCTATTAACAATATAGCATTAACCATGTTTTGAGGGTATACGTAATTTGTTTACATGTACTTTGTTTACAAACATTGGAGTAAAACAAGCGTATACAGCATTTTGTTCTGATGGTGTAAAACAGTTGAACTAAGTTCATGAGTTATATTCTTCAAGAATCAATGGGCACATATCATAAATGTGTAAGTCCAAAAATGGATGTAGCAACTGCAGATTGTCACTTTTAAGGTCTCAGGGAAGGTTATTCAGCCAAACCACATCCATCATTACACACAAACACATCATATAAAGTCCTTGTTATGACCTACCTTTGGCCAGCTTGTCCCTGTTGAGCATGCCTTCTTTTTCCCCACAGGTGACTGGGAGCTGGCTCTTGTAGATTGGCCAGGTCCAGATGTCAGCTTTCTCCCCTTCCTGAAAGGAGAGCCTGCATGGGGACACATTGGGGACAGTCATTAAGATTTGTCTTGAAATAAAAAATTAATATATTTCACCCCGCCAAAACAATAAACCTACTTCTTACCCTATGAATTCAAGAGTCAATATTTACTCAAGAAAATGTCTGTTTGAAGTTAGAGGTACTTTAGACTTTCCTACTCAAGGCCTCCTCTTTTACCCCAGGGAACATAAGCCGGGGACTCACAGTATTTGAGCCTCTGGACTTTCCTCTTCTGACTGGGGGTGGACTGGGCGGATGTGTTGGGCCGCTCCTCATCCGCACTCGCACTTCTCTTTTTCTGTTTCCTCTTTTTCCTTCCTGACTTCTCCTCCTCCTCCTCTCCTCCACCCGCTGAAGCCTTCTTCTTCTTATCCTCCTCCTCTTCCTTCTCCACCTTCTCCGGCAGTTTCTCATAGAATGTGAACGACCCTACAAGGGATTGGTGGCAACATTGAGCAAACCATGCAACCTAATTCATGTACACCTAATAAATAATTATTAGAAATACAAATAAGACAGGGCTTTGAACCTCAACTTCAAAGTATCCACCATTGAGACTATATTTATATTATACTAGGAGTTAGAATTATATATAGATATTAGCCTATCCATACAAATGCCATAATAAGGCCATAATAAGAGAGTAATAAGAGTGAAGGCTCCAGAACTGACCGTCCAGCAGGCGGTTTCGTAGCAGGCGTAACGTGGGGTACTGCTGCAGGAGGTGATCCCTGAACACACAGTTCCAGAACAGCTTGATGCTGTCGGGCCTCTCTGCCTCCACCCAGTCCAACACCCGGTACACACCCTTCTCCCTCAGCTCCTTACTCCTAATCAAAATCAGCTTCTGCAGGAGGGGTCAAATACAAAACCATGGTCCAATTTGTGGGGGTTAACACATTTTGGCTGGAGTAGAGTGATAGACTTGATTCTCTAGAAGCAACTACCATCCCAATCAGTTCATGTGACAGACAGGAATTCGTGGACATATTACTAATCAATGATCATCAACTCCAATGTCCACCCTTACAATAACATTCAAAGACGTGTTATTTATATTTTTTGTACCCAGATAGTAATAGGAGAGTGAATGGTCTTAGTGTACATAGTACACTCTTAGAATTAGTGTTGAACCGATGAACCCTGGAGAACCTCAAGGAACCTCTAGCGGTCAAACCGGGAAATGATTACAATCGTTTTCAAATCAAATCAAACCAAATTTTATTAGTCACATGCGCCGAATACAACGGGTATAGACCTTGTTCTCCAAATAGAATTTTAGTTTTTAAATTGTATAGAAATGCAGTAAATGAGCTTCAACTTTTTTTTTTAATGTCTAAAACTCAGATCCTGGCTATGGCCCTTCACATCAGCTCCAGTACTCCTACAAACCGGGTCTATACACTAGTCCCAATACTAATATAAACTGGATCTACACCTACATATCTCAGCACAAATACCCATATGAACCAGGTTCGATACTCTGATAAACGAGGTACAAATCAAATCAAATTTGATTTGTCACATACACATGGTTAGCAGATGTTAGTGCGAGTGTAGCAAAATGCTTGTGCTTCTAGTTCCGACAATGCAGTAATAACCAACAAGTAATCTAGCTAACAATTCCAAAACTACTACCTTATAGACACAAGTGTAAGGGGATAAAGAATATGTACATAAAGATATATGAATGAGTGATGGTACAGAGCGGCATAGGCAAGATACAGTAGATGGTATTGAGTGCAGTATATACATATGAGATGAGTATGTAAACAAAGTGGCAGTTAAAGTGGCTAGTGATACATGTATTACATAAGGATGCAGTAGATGATATAGAGTACAGTATATACGTATACATATGAGATGAATAATGTAGGGTATGTAAACATTATATTAGGTAGCATTGTTTAAAGTGGCTAGTGATATATTTTACATCATTTCCCATCAATTCCCATTATTTTTATGGTGGCTGGAGTTGAGTCAGTGTGTTGGCAGCAGCCACTCAATGTTAGTGGTGGCTGTTTAACAGTCTGATGGCCTTGAGATAGAAGCTGTTTTTCAGTCTCTTGGTCCCAGCTTTGATGCACCTGTACTGACCTCGCCTTCTGGATGATAGCGGGGTGAACAGGCAGTGGCTCGGGTGGTTGTTGTCCTTGATGATCTTTGTGGCCTTCCTGTGACATCGGGTGGTGTAGGTGTCCTGGTGGGTAGGTAGTTTGCCCCCGGTGATGCGTTTTGCAGACCTCACTACCCTCTGGAGAGCCTTACGGTTGTGGGCGGAGCAGTTGCCGTACCAGGCGGTGATACACAGGATGCTCTCGATTGTGCATCTGTAGAAGTTTTTGAGTGCTTTTGGTGACAAGCCGAATTTCTTCAGTCTCCTGAGGTTGAAGAGGCGCTGCCGCGCCTTCTTCACAATGCTGTCTGTCTGGGTGGACCAATTCATTTTGTCTGTGATGTGTACGCCGAGGAACTTAAAACTTACTACCCTCTCCACTACTGTTCCATCGATGTGGATAGGGGGGTGTTCCCTCTGCTGTTTCCTGAAGTCCACAATCATCTCCTTAGTTTTGTTGACGTTGAGTGTGAGGTTATTTTCCTGACACCATACTCCGAGGGCCCTCACCTCCTCCCTGTAGGCCGTCTCGTCGTTCTTGGTAATCAAGAGCCTACCACTGTTGTGTCGTCCGCAAACTTGATGATTGAGTTGGAGGCGTGCGTGGCCACGCAGTCGTGGGTGAACAGGGAGTACAGGAGAGGGCTCCAAACGCACCCTTGTGGGGCCCCAGTGTTGAGGATCAGTGGGGTGGAGATGTTGTTGCCTACCCTCACTACCTGGGGGCGGCCCGTCAGGAAGTCCCGTACCCAGTTGCACAGGGCGGGGTCGAGACCCAGGGTCTTGAGCTTGATAAGTAAGCAAATTGGAGTGGGTCTAGGGTGTCAGGTAGGGTGGAGGTGATATGGTCCTTGACTAGTCTCTCAAAGCACTTCATGATGACGGAAGTGAGTGCTACGGGGCGGTAGTCATTTAGCTCAGTTACCTTATCTTTCTTGGGAACAGGAACAATGGTGGCCCTCTTGAAGCATGTGGGAACAACAGACTGGGATAGGGATTGATTGAATATGTCCGTAAACACACCAGCCAGCTGGTCTGCGCATGCTCTGAGGGCGCGGCTGGGGATGCCGTCTGGGCCTGCAGCCTTGCGAGGGTTGACACGTTTAAATGTTTTCCTCACTAGTTGCGGTCAGTGTCAGTGGCACTGTATTGTCCTCAAAGCGGGCAAAAAAAGTTATTTAGTCTGCCTGGGAGCAAGACATCCTGGTCCGTGACGGTGCTGGTTTTCTTTTTGTAATCCGTGATTGACTGTAGACCCTGCCACATACCTATTGTGTCTGAGCCGTTGAATTGAGATTCTACTTTGTCTCTATACTGACGCTTAGCTTGTTTGATTGCTTTGCGGAGGGAATAGTTACACTGTTTGTATTCGGTCATGTTTCCAGTCACCTTGTCCTGATTAAAAGCAGTGGTTCGCGCTTTCAGTTTCACACAAATGCTGCCATCAATCCACAGTTTCTGGTTTGGGAATATTTTAATTGTTGCTATGGGAACGACATCTTCAACGCACGTTCTAATGAACTCGCACACCGAATCAGCGTATTCGTCAATGTTGTCGTCTGACGCAATACGGAACATATCCCAGTCCACGTGATGGAAGCAGTCTTGGAGTGTGGAATCAGATTGGTCAGACCAGCGTTGAACAGACCTCAGCGCGGGAGCTTCTTGTTTTAGTTTCTGTCTGTAGGCAGGGATCAACAAAATGGAGTCGTGGTCAGCTTTTCCGAAAAGAGGGCGGGGCAGGGCCTTATATGCGTCGCGGAAGTTGGAATAGCAATGATCCAAGGTTTTTCCAGCGCTGGTTGCACAATAGATATGCTGATAAAATTTAGGGAGTCTTGTTTTCAGATTAGCCTTGTTAAAATCCCCAGCTACAATGAATGCAGCCTCCGGATATATGGATTCCAGTTTGCAAAGAGTCAAATAAAGTTTGTTCAGAGCCATCGATGTGTCTGCTTGGGGGGGAATATATACGGCTGTGATTATAATCGAAGAGAATTCCCTTGGTAGATAATGCGGTCTACATTTGATTGTGAGGAATTCTAAATCAGTATGTTGTTGTGGCCACACCACGTCACGTTAACCATAAAGCATACGCCCCCGCCCCTCTTTTTACCAGAAAGATTGTTTGTTTCTGTCGGCGCGATGCGTGGAGAAACCAGCTGGCTGCACCGTCTCCGATAGCGTCTCTCCAGTGAGCCATGTTTCCGTGAAGCAAAGAACGTTACAGTCTCTGATGTCCCTCTGGAATGCTACCCTTGCTCGGATTTCATCAACCTTGTTGTCAAGAGACTGGACATTGGCGAGGAGAATGCTAGGGAGTGGTGCACGATGTGCCCGTCTCCGGAGTCTGACCAGAAGACCGTTTCGCTTTTCCCCTTTTTCGAAGTCGTTTTTTGGGGTCGCCGGCTGGGATCCATTCCGTTGTCCTGGGTGAAAGGCAGAACACAGGATCCACTTCGCGAAAGTCATATTCTTGGTCGTACTGATGGTGAGTTGACGCTGCTCTTATGTTCAGTAGTTCTTCTCGACTGTATGTAATGAAACCTAAGATGACCTGGGGTACCAATGTAAGAAATAACACGTAAAAAAAACACAAAACTGCATAGTTTCCTAGGAACGCGAAGCGAGGCGGTCATCTCTGTCGGCGCCGGAAGTTACCCATGTGACTATTCAGCAATACTTACTTACGTAAAGTCTACCGTTGTGTAAATTACACTAAACAAACCTATTGACAATACATATTTGATAGGTTATTACATTAATTCAGTGTATGGGTCTATACATGGCCAATATTTTACAGTCAAAATCACTGCTTTAAACAAATGTAAAGGCTAATGGATAATGGTAAAATCATCTGTAAAATAATCTTAATCAAGTATATCCATAACTACAAGGAGCATCATGGATGCAACACTGGATGCAACATATTTTGAGGCGCACCTTGTAAGAGGCTATATTTATTGCATCCGTGATTGACAATGCTGTACCAATTTAACTCGTATGTGGTTATAGTGTCCCATCAATTTAAAATGTATAGGGGACAGATTGGAGTGGCAGCTCGTCTTAAACCTTAAATGGTTGAGCAAAAGGCATTTGCCATGTCCTTTGGGTCTGCTTTGCCCTGAAGTTGCTGCCAATTTGGACTGCAAGTGATATAAAACACTAGTGATGGGAAACCGATGCTTTCTGAAGGCTTTGGCGCTTTCACCAAAATGTGCCGAAAAACGGATCTTCATTATCAGTTCACAATGCACATTAGTGACATCTGCTGGTTAACAATAAACAGCAGCGTATGATTATCAGAGAGACGTTGTTTTAATCCACTGCTATTATCTGAACTCTGTGGCGCGGCGGTAAATTGTGGCATCAGTTGGAATACCAGCTTCGCATCTTTACTGTTTTTCAAAAACTGAATCTATGGCATTATTTAAGATGCTTAAGACAGAAATGTATACTATACTAAATAAATACAAATATTTGAACAGTGCAGAAAGTGTTTCACATAAAACCATTTTCAAAATAGTGTGCCTTCAACAGGATTCCAACTCATACCCTCGCAACCCTGAATGTTCTCTACTCTAACAGGTAAGCTGCCAGGCAGCTGACATTTTTTGTTCAAAATCCTAACTATATTTGAAAGTACGTGTCTAGTACAGGTCGTGTTTGAAAGCAGCTTGGAATTAAAGACAGCACCAGAACCACAGAGAAATCAGTGGGATTTCATTTTTTGTAACACACGGTCTGAAAAAGCATGTGATGAAATGAAGCTTCGGACGTCATTGATGACGCACCCGTGAAAAAGTGATACGCACATCAGCAAACTACTTCGAAGTAGCTGCTTAGAGATTTTGACACATGCCTCAGAGCTCCGGTATCAAACGTAACATTTTAAAACACCAAATATTCATTCATATGCTTTAGGGGAGAGTGGGGTAAGTTGAGCATTTTTTTTACAATTCAGCACCACTCCGTCAAAGGAAATATAGTGTTCTTTCTAACAAATATATCTACATATATTTCAGGATGTTGTGTATCCCCGGAAATAATCAGAATTCAGGAAAACATTACAATTTTGAAAACATAGCTAGTCACAAAAAAGTGGTCTCTTGGCACAATTTACGAGGTAATGTGAGCTGCGGAACAGGGTAAGTTAAGCCTCCTAAAAATGTCTACCGAATGAAATATTGCCACTACCTTTTTAAAACCATGTCAATCTTTATTTCCCAAACACAATTCGCAATCACTTTTTGTCTTTTAATAATTTGAATGATCTTTTAACACAGGTTTAACACCTAACAAACACTTTTTAAAAACACTTTTAGCATAGGCCAGGCCCTATTGTTGCCTCATATGCCAGCAATAATGCCTTGCATTACACCTGGGAAGAAAACACTTCAATTTGTTCAACTTGCCATTGGCTCAACTTACCCGATGGGAAACATTTTGACTATATTAGCCCACACAGCTACAAGGATGCACTTTTATGCTAGGTTTAGGATCTCATATTGAAGCTTATAGAGACTCCAACTGATGTACAGAACAATCTTATAATGATCTACATTGGTTCAGATAAAAGCATCATGATACCTCTAACACAATAAATGTATTTGACTTGGTGAAAATCTGTTTTTTTTGGAAATAACTTGCTTACCACTTTCTTCCTTTACAGACACCATCAGATGATGACCTCTTCCTAAGTACTTGGTCAAATATTTCACCAATCCCTTGTAATTACAGTAAAATACTATGAAATTCAAACCCTCACCTCAATAAATGTAATTCATTCATCCAATCATTAGTTCCTTTCGATGATGGTAGCATTTACAGTATAGGCCTAATACAGTACATTTTACGGTATTGTACTGTGTCATTACACAGTACTTGCTATGATACTGTATTTATATTACAGTAGGTGTACTTTAATATTAAATACAACATTTTACTTGCCACCGAGCTGTATATAATTTACTCTCAAATTCATGATGACCCCTTCAAAGTAAATTAAGGCACATAGCCTATTTTTTAAAAAATAATTAACTAGGCAAGTCAGTTAAGAACACATTCTTATTTACAATGACTGCCTACACAGGCCAAACCTGGATGAGGCTGAGCCAATTGTGCCGCCCTATGGGACTCCCAAACACGGCCAGTTGTGATATAGCCTGGAATCGAACCAGGGTGTCTGTAGTGATGCCTTTAGACCTCTGCACCACTAGGGAGTTAATGTAAACTAGACCCCTTAAACATAAAACTAAATATGAAAACATTTCAACAATCAAGTTGTTTTTTAAAGCTGTTGAATACAGACTTCTGGTGTAAAAGTAGGTCTAAACCTTGGAGATTTATCCTTGTCTTGTGACCATTTTGAGAAATCTAAATGAAACTTCTCTGAATCATACTTCACCTTAATAATGCATAATATATTACTTATTTGTTAAGTACAGTTGTAATTTATTTCAAGCCTGTAAAGTAGGTCCTACAAAAGTTTGTTTCGGTATTGTGACCGATGGGATTAAATTGAGCCTTTGATTGGGCGGTTTTGTCTATAGAAATTTGGCAGTCTCTACTGCTCTCACCTTGTACATGTTCTCCGGAATGAAGTGGTGGTCACGGAGCTGGTTAAGAAAGGTGTGTGGTTGCACCATGCACGACATCTCTGTCCTACTACAGCGTAAAAACTGCAGTAACTGCTTATCTGTCAGAAAAGCCAACGTGTCCATTGGCGCCGATCGTAACTGTAGTTCACCTCTTCAATTCAGTTTTCTTTGTTGAAAAAAATCCAATATTTACCAGGTCACTGAATATATTAACAGTTTAGTAATTAATGAACAGGTTAAAATTGGGTTGCACGTATAGATTCATAAATGAAAGTATGATTGTAGGTTATTTACATTTCAATTTCAGGCCAGGGTGGAATGATTCATTCAGACGATAGACGCGCAAAAGCAATCGAGACGAAAATAGGCTACATTCCAGTTTGGACGATGGACGTAATCAAAAAAGTTTTCAGTTGTAGGCCTACAGCATGTTGCTATTGTTATTTTCGAAGATAAAATAGATCTCCCGCCTGCACTGAAACCCACTTCAAATGACGTTTGGAAAGTGAAAATGCTCATGTGACTGGCCGATCCGGGCCGCCATAGGCGAGACCACAAAATTGCCGCCCCTTATCAGAATAGTCCCAGTAAGCAAAATGACGTTAAAAAGACGTCTACAATACGTATTTTCAAAATGTCGAACTTAGTTTCATTGTAGGTTCTGAATGAAAGGTGAAAATACGTATTTTCCAGATGTTGAAATCAGGTTCAAATCAAAATGTATTTGTCACGTGCGCCGAATACAGACCATACAGTGAAATGCTTACTTACAAGCCCTTAACCAACAGTGCAGTTTTTAAGTAAAAAATAGATATTCGGGTAAACGATAGATAAGTAAAGAAAGAAAAAAACCAGTCAAAAATAACAGTAGCGAGGCTATATACAGGTGGTACCGGTACAGAGTCAATGTGCGGGTGCACTGGTTACTCGGGCTATTTGAGGTAATATGTACATGTAGGATTAGTTAAAGTGACTATGCATAGATGATCAACAGAGAGTAGCAGCAGCATAAAAGAGGGGTTGGCGGGTGGTTCATTTTCGGGTTCTGAATGACAGTTGAAAATACATGATTTTTTATACGTCTACATTTGAGCCAAATCAAGGCTGGTCCAGATGGCACCAAAAAAGACAACTGGACAAGACCAAAAAAAAAGTAATCCAAAAGGCATCAGTGTCGGTCAGTGCTTACTGAGGTATAGCTTATAGTGTCACCTGAAATTGAATTTTAGGAATGCTCATCTATGTGGTAGGCTCACCATTTGTAAAACACACAAAAAAAGACTGCAGGTCCGGACAAGAACAAAAAAAAAGACGTCAAGAAGACGTTGGCCCGTGCTCACTGGGGTTGGTGAAAAAAAGCCCACCATGTCCACAAGCAATGGAATTTTATGAATGCCCATTGATATGGTAAACCCACAGTTTGTAAAGCAGTCCTTTGCATTGGCTTTATTAGTCGAAGCGATATTTAAACTCTGAATATCAGCTACTCAACTAATCCTGAGCCTATTTGCAATGTGTTGACACTGCGGGAAATGCAGAAGTATTTCCTTTTTCAATAAAAAAAAATATATGGATACAAACTTGAAACCACTGAGCATGACAATTTAGCCCATGGGATGAAACTAATGGACAGCAGTTGTGAGTAGCCTGACGGTCCAATCCATATGGTCAATTTGACTTTTACCTGTCCTATTTTTAGGACATGTTGTTTGTTAACTTGTCAGCGCATTTTTTATTTGATTGGGCGCCGTTTTGGTTAGGCTATTTGATCGAAGAAACCTAATGTAAAAAGTTTCCATCTCATTGCAGTTTCATACACTATCACCGGCCTGTAGGCTACAGAAAAGGACACATACTCATTCTACCATATGCTATATCTGCTACACGATTTATGTTAAATTCGTTTTTTGCGTCTCCATCAGCACCCTGGAGATGCAGGCTGGGAATGGATGAGATAAATATTTTGCATCCCTGCCTTTGACAAAGTGGACATTGCTTATCACATGGCGGCATCAGCCATAATAATGATACAACGTTTGCTCCCCTTTATTTCAGAAGGGCACTGGGTAGAAGTTGCCCATAGGGGCAAATCTAGGATCAGTTTTACCATCTCCAAATAATCACCAGAGAACACCACAAAACTGACTTTAGATCAGTGTCGATAGAACATTACCGACTCCGGCAGAAGTACTTTCACGCTCTCCAAAACAAAACCCGGAGAGAAGTTATCAGGCACCCTGATCTACAATGATCTACAAAGAAATAGGATAAGTTTAAGCTATACTTCACCTTCTGACAGAGAGAAATTGTCATTGTTTTTGGGCAGAATTATGTGAGGTTTTATGTGTTGTTGGAGGTACAACTTGGTCAGTTTAGCTTAAAAAAAATGTCGCCGTGTCAATCTGCCGCCATAGACCTAATGAGCGGGTCGGCAGGTTTCAGACGTCCCTCCCATAAACAGCAATACAATCGCACACTCAATTCGTGCAAATATGTTTTTAAAAGTATTTCAGCAGATTTGGTGCATTTTATTTGTTTTTTTGTGTGGCTTAATTCGTGTGAAAATATTATTTTTGCGTGACTTCATTCTGAGGAAAATACATTTTTGGGGGGCAAACTTCAGAAAAATCTTATGAAAGTTATTAGAGCAATGGTGTTCTACACTGCCTTTTTTGTGTGTCCCACATTATTTATATAAAAACGTGTTATTAACAACCCAATATTGTTAATCAACCAGGTTGTCACAGAAATAATTATATTATAGTAGCCTTACAATGTTTTTATTTTATTACACCCAGTACCGTTTTCTATGCCTGTTTTCGCTTAATACTTTGTGATACTGGTGCGCTTGTAGACAGAAAGGTCATTGTTTTTGTGGTATCGATGAAGGTATTTTATTGGGGAATGGGGATCCATTTTTATGATGGGAAATTATTATACACACACCCGCACACAAACACTTACACACATATAAACACACTTTGTTAGTGCTCATGTTATAGCCAACTCTTGACTTTTGTATGGATTATTTTTTTATTAAATATTTGTATCTAGTGGTCATGTATTCATTATCTTTAACTGTTTGTAAGTTTGCATGTTTCAGTAATGATTAACATGCTTATATTTTGCATTTTTATACATATTCTGTATTTCCACTAAAGAAAGCAATAATTAATCAACACACTACACTACATCACAGCCCTATAATAATGATGCAAGTTATTTCAGCTTTAAAAGGGGTATAACATGTTGGGCAAAGGGGTATAAGAGAGTCTGACATATAACCCCTAACTTGAGTTCAGTCATCACCAAAGAGATCCAAGAGGGGCCTAGCTTCATCCTTCATGACTGGGAAAGGCCTCAATTCTGATCTCATTAGATCAAATCAGAACAGGATGGATTAACAGTGATTCATATTACTGGTTTGCATCCTAAAAAAGGATAGTTGTGTTTTGCTGCATAACACACTAACATTATTTGTCTACCCATATGATGTGGATCATTGTCAGGTTATTTGATATTTATACCATGGGTGGGTCTAATCCTGAATGCTGATTGGTTAAAACCATATTCCAGCCGGTGTCTATTCCACAAGTTAACACCGGCTAAATCTATGATGTTGAAATGACCATTTACTCTGTTCCATCTGACTGCACAATCCACGCTTCTCTTTAGCCCAGCCAAGCAACTTATACACTTGATCTCCACTATAAAAGCATCTAGACTTTCTCATATTTCCTTTAGACTAACATTTCGTTTTCAAAAGCTGAGATTTGTATAAACATTTCTGTCAGTCTCTCTGACATTTGCAACATTGTTTCAATATTCAAATTCGATCTCCAGCTGTCCCATAGTAATGAACGGGTCGGGAGTCGAGACGAGACAGACAGGCAGCGTTTCTCAGCCAGTGAAAATTATGAATCAGCTGGCATCATTTTTATGGATATATACAAAGAAATTAAATGTCAATTGAAAAAAGGTAAAAACTAAATGAAGTGCAGCGAGTTTGCAGTCTTTCCAGCTTCAGTTTGAAGTGATTGTGTTGTTGGCTAGCTCCTCTGAACAAGTGTCCTATGCCATTTTCTATGCTATGCGAAATCACGCCTCATTAGCTCATTGTTATGGATGCATCCAAATAAATGTCACTAGAAAACAGCTTAAACAAATGCAAATGCAGCTATTTTGCTGTTATTCTAGCTGCATGTGACTGTAAATGAGCTGCAAGCAAGGGATAAGAAAGTTGCCAGCCAGTATGGCAATGAACCATTTAGAACGAACGACTGGGTGGCATCCATAGATGCAGAACAAAATACTGAGCGACTGGGTCGCGTCTCTGGCAACCAAACCGATAGAACGGACGACCAGCCGGCTTGGGTAGCAACCCTAGATTTGTGTTGGGACTATATCTTGTGGAAGGATGAAATAGTATGAATAAATGTATCAAAATAACGTTTTTAATGAAAATATGTCAATCATTATTTGAATATGTTGGTAACCTTGTCACATCCTGATCTGTTTCACCTGTCTTTGTGCTGGTCTCCACCTCCCTCCAGGTGTCGCCCATCTTCCCCGTTATCCCCAGGGTATTTATACCTGTGTTTTCTTTTTGTCTGTTGCCAGTTCGTTTTATTTCGTCAAGCCTACCAGCGTTTTTCCCGTGCTCCTGACTTTCTCTAGTTCCTGTTTTCAAAGTTTTGACCATTCTGACTGCCCTGACTCTGAGCTTGCCTGCCATTCTGTACCTTGTCCCACCAACCTGGATTACTGACTTCTGCCTGCCCTTGACGTGACGTTTGCCTCCCCCCTGTTTTTGTAATAAACGTTTGTTACTTTGAAACTGTCTGCATCTGGGTCTTCTCCTGAAACTTGACAAACCCGTTGTATAAAAGTGATAATGCCCTCGAAAGCCGGTGTTTGGAGGATATCTATGCATGGTTTCCTGGCCCTCGACTGGCATTATTACTTCAATCACCTCTCAGGCATTATCACTTAAATAAGCTTCAGTAACAAAAGAACACCATGGTTGTAATAACACTTTGAACAGGTAGTTTGTACATGTGTAGAATGTGTTTGTTTTGGGTCTACACTGGTAAATTAATTTATAAAATGTCTAGTCACAGAGGAATTTCTTCAGAATAACTGGTCAGGGCATACATAGCACTTTCCATTCAGATTCAGGCAAGTTTGATGTAAGGCTTGATCACACCTGTAGTTCACTATATATCTCAATGTAATTACACCCAACACAATGTTGAAAAATGAATGCTTCCCACCACTAGATCACATAACTAGATGTGAGCTGGATGTGATCTCAATGCTGCCACCAATGTAGTGGAGGAAAGTGAAAGCTGCAACAGGGAATCTAACCAGGGCTCATACATGGCAAAGTGAGCTCTAACGGCCGTTGCCATGTAATCCTAGTAGGCCTCTGGGCAGAGGCAGTAGGTCTACAATGCTGGAATAAGGCTTGTTACAATAGCTTAAGTATATAACATAATAATTGACACAACGGTAATAATCATCATGAAACATCCTTGGAAGTGTCATAAGTGTAAGCCAACATAATTAATTATTCGACATTAACCCATTTAACTGAATTGGTATGGCTTAATTGATCATAGTCCAAACTCGTTATAGTTGTAAATACCATGCAGTTACACTAGGATAATTTAAACCAAACAGATTTGTTTTGCAAGTCTTCTGTTTCCCCACATTTACTGATTAATTTTCCATCATGAAAATGTATCCCCATACCCCAATCAAATGCCTTCATCGATACAACAATACCATGATACTGACAAACACAGCTATTTATTCCAATATTATGGCAACCCCCATAAAATCCGACATAGCACCAGTATCCCAAAGTATTAAGCAAAAACATGCATAGAAACAGCATTGGCATTAATAAAAAATAACAAAATGTAAGGTAACTAATATAAGTATTTAGAAGACAAACTGGTTAATTAACAATATTGGGTTGTACACGTTTGTTTACTGATATAAATAAATGTGGGACACAAAAGGGCAGTGAAGAACACCATTGCTCCAATAACTTTAAAAAGATTGAAAAGCACAAAATCTGCTAAAATACTTTAGTACAAATTTGCACAAATTGAGTGTGAGATTGTGTTGAAAAAGTAAAACACTCTTTCTAAGGCAAGATACCTAAGTGACGTTTTCGTGGCAGGTTAGGAGAATATATGTCACCGCCTAGTTTAGGTCACCGCCAAGTTTAGGTCACCGCCAAGTCACAGAAAAACACAACCATTTTTCTAGCCAAAGACAGGAGTCACAAAAAGCAGAAATAGAGATAAAATTAATCATTAATCTTGGATGATCTTCATCAGATGATACTCATAAGTACTTCATGTTACACAATACATATATGTTTTGTTATGTAAAGTTAATATTTATATTTAAAAAATCTCAGTATACATTGGCGCGTTATGTTCAGTAGTTACAAAAACATCTGGAGATTTTGCAGAGAGCCACATCAATTTCCAGAAATACTCATAATAAACGTTGTTCAAAGATACAAGTTTTATACATGGAATTTTAGATAAACTTCTCCTTAATGCAACCGCTGTGTCAGCTTTACCGAAAAAGCAAATCATGCAATAATCTGAGTACGGCGCTCAGAGCCCAAACCAGCCAAAAAGATATCTGCCATATTGTGCAGTCAACACAAGTCAAAAATAACATGATAAATATTCACTTACCTTTGATGATCTTCATCAGAATGCACTCCCAGGAATCCCAGTTCCACAATAAATGTTGGTTTTCTTCGATAATGTCCATCATTTATGTCCAAATAGCTACTTTTGTTAGCGCGTTTTGTAAACAAATCCAAAGTCACGAAGCGCGTTCACTAGGAGCAGATGAAATGTCAAAAAGTTCCATTACAGTCCGTAGAAACATGTCAAACGATGTATAGAATCAATCTTTAGGATGTTTTGAACATAAATCTTCAATAATGTTCCAACTGGAGAATTCCTTTGTCTTCAGAAATGCAATGGAACGGGAGCTACCTCTCACGTGAATGAGCAACACGAGCCCGTGGCACTCTGCCAGACCACTGACTCATACAGCCCTTATGAGCCCCTCCTTTACAGTAGAAGCCTCAAACAAGTTTCTAAAAACTGTTGACATCTAGTGGAAGCCCTAGGAAGTGCAACATTACCAATATCCCACTGTATCTTCAATAGGTTGAAAATCGACCAACCTTAGATTTCCCACTTCCTGGTTGGATTTTTTCTCAAGTTTTTGCCTGCCATATGAGTTCTGTTACACTCACAGACATCATTCAAACAGTTTTAGAAACTTCAGAGTATGCTAATAATATGCATATATTAGCAACTGGGACTGAGTAGCAGGCCGTTTACTCTGGGCACCAAGCTACTCAATACTGACCCAGACATAAGAAGTTAAGAAAATAATTTCTCGTCTCGTATCCAAGTGGCGTGAAAAGAGTGTGTCCCAAGCCAGGGCAGTAAGGAGCGCACACTGGGGCAGGGCGGGGTGCTGATGCTTCTATTTTATGATATTGCACTAGCCTCGGCTCCAGGCTTAAAGGTCCTGAACAGTCATTCTGAAAAGTACTTTTTATCTCATGGCTAACTATCAGGATGTTTGAAAAGACAGGCTTCTTCTTTTTCTTTGGGATTGGGTTGGCGGATCGGTGCATACTTTATTAATGCAATTGCAGACAGAAGATGACAACAGGAACATAGCACACATGTTTCCTAGTAAGTTCTGCAAAATAGAAAAGGTCCCAAGTTATTTTATTAAACCCGAAGTCCAGCCCTAGTGATGTCACTGCATACGTTATTGCCTTCTACTCATCAGACGAAGCCCACGTGTACACAGCTATACAAACTTGCAAGAGAGATACAATATAGTTCCAGTGTTTTCTAAGGGCTAAGCAGTAAATGTCCACTCCCCAAGTTGATTTATTGTGGAATGTCTGCCTAGTCTCTTATCTCTTTCACTCCCCTGCAGAGTTCTGTCTCAGTCACACATTTCTCAGACCATTTCTTTAAAAGAGGGTGAGAAACTAGAAAACAACTGTGGAACAATATTAAATTAAACCTCTATAATTAATATATATATATTGTTAATCTGTAGTCTAGGACCCTATAATGTAAGGAGGGAGGGGTCTTATAACCCCCCCTTCTATTAATACAACATAAGCATAATCAATTATTATAATACATCAAACATTTGGTACATCCCCTATCATGACCCCTAGGTGAACTCCTGACATAAAGATTCACTCCATTGCGCTGAAAATAAAGTTCTGCTGTTGGGACAGCTTTATGTAGGCCCTAACAATTTGTGGGCACCGTTTATAACCGTTACAGTGCAATTAATGTATTGTTTAGTGTTGTGTTGTGTAGTGGCTTTGCTGGCATGCATCTAAAAAAAGTTTTGGTGTTTGCCCCACCAAGATTTAAGAGCCCTAAATCGCCACTGGGGAAGATATTTTCACCATAAAATGCTCCTTCATAATAAAAGCATGAATCAAATTTGTGGTCACTTTTGTTGCCTTATAATGTAAAGAAATAGCCTTATAGTTTATCAACATTATAAGATAATCTGTTGTATCAAGCCTCATTGCATTATTTTTTTTTATGCTAGTGGTTGTATTAATTTGGGATCTAGCACATCCCAGACCATGTTTGGAATATTTCTTCCTCGCACAGAATAGAATAAGTCAACTTTTGTACTATGGGGGATAGTAGATTGACATAGGCTAGTGCTTTTGCTGTTCATTAGGGCTACTCATCTTATTGGCTGACGAAAAGTAAATGTGGACAGTTCTTACAATATCTTCGGAAAAGAACACGAGCGTCACGGATGTGCCTGTTTTCACTTGTTGCCTGTGAGAAAGACCCGAGAGAGGTGCATTGGAGCATCATGCAGCCTTAGAATGTATTAAAAATATATCACCCGATGTTTGTATCACAACTAAAGTTACATAAATAACTCTAAATGAAGCAAATAAGAGTACCTGTTTCTTTGTTAACCTATCAACACAGAATAGCTGCATGTGCGCACTCCCTATAATCATTTGAAGAAAATGTATTTTCTATTTTATTCAGCTTTGTTAAATTGTGTTCTTCATACTATAAAATAATATCAAACAATGCTGCGGAATTCTAAGCAAATCTTGTCTGCTAAATTAACTAGTGTAGCCCACAGCCATATGGCATAGCCAGATCAGGGCCTATCATGCGGACAACTCAGAGTTTGCTATTCCGTTCTTTTGAAATAGACTACATTTTCTTTGTCTCAGACCTGCCTAAAATAAATATTGTGATGCCGTAGGCTACATTACATGGATTGATTAGACTTTTTCAAATGTAGATGTTCCGAAGGTTTGCATCAGTGGCTTGTAGGCTATGTCTGGAAGCTCGGAGATGCTAAATGTGTTTATGGTAATTAACTGTCAATTGCTGTGAGACCTGCCGTTATTTGCTTGACAATCACCAGCTGACGAAATTGTGACCGCCACAGCCCTACACCCAAGTACTTCTCTGCAATGGTCACCTACACTCATTAAAAACCCACTACCCCATTCTACTACTTTGACCATATCTGTTTCTGCCTATGCCAACAGCCTGGGACGATGCGACACCGCCCCTCAGCAAACCCTATAACTTTTCTGAAGTCAAATCATATACCCAAATACTTCTCTGCAGCTGCCACCACAACATCCATTTTCTGTGATTAACTTTCCATTTCTGCGGTACAGTTGATAACCCTTGCTATGAACGCTAAGAAGCCAACCTTACTGAAGCTCACTCATTACCCTATTCCTTTGTACTGGCACAAATCTACTATTCACTGGGATCCTCTCAGGATCCAGCACCCTTGACCCATCCTCCGCACTAATCTGCCTCTCTCTTACCAGACACCTCCGATCCCCAGCATCACGAGCACCCCTACAATTGACACACACAACTTTATCCACCGAAACTACAGAATCCTCTGTCGCATGCCCTCCAGCACACTTCCCACATCTTGGAATCTCCCACTTACACACTTCTGCAACATGAACAGAATGGTTGCATCTGAAAAAGTGCAGTGGATTCTGCACAACAGCTCTAACAGGATAACTAATATATCCTAACATGACTTTGAGACTCTGACTCAAAACTCAAAAGGACTGACAATGACTTTTTCACCACGCTCCCCACCTGGTCTGCTTCGCACCAAACGGGATGCATCACAAAAACCAGGAATTTTAACTTAAATTGTTCTACCTTCACACTTAACGCTACCCCATAAATCACTCCTTCCAATGGTTCCTTATTCCTAAGAGCAAAACCAGAAACAGATATTGACCCAAGTTGCGTGACACAAAGTGCCTTCTCCCTCTGGCCAGAAGTAACACACACAAATATCACAAGTCCACTGCAGTTTACCTTCACTGATTCAACTGCACGCAACTCCTTTCTAACCCACCCACTTTCTAAACCACAAATGGATCAACCAAAAGGCAAGCATCCGAAAAGGCAGGCTGAGTGACAACTCTTTGAAACGCCTATGTCAAGCAACTTGACCTGATTCAGTGAGCAGCATCGCAGTGAAATCATCTCAAACAACACTGAAATTGCATCAAAGATATATATTTTATATATACACATCTCCCATTTGGCATCCCTCTTGTGGTGCGCTGACGAACTTTGGGACTGGTAGGGTTATCTCTTCTCCATGTATCTGTCAGGTGAAGGTCAGGTTTGGCAAGGTACAAAAGGAAAGATGTTACATTTTTTTCTTTCTCAGCTTGATTTTATTAAAACAAACTTTAATGAATTAAACAGGTAAAGAAGTAAAGAAAAAATATAAAATAGTGGAGGAGGAATTGGGTAAAGCATACAAACCCAGTTTAGGGTAAGGGTATAGGTTTAAGGCAGAGTTCCCAAACTCGGTCCTCTGGACCCCAAATAATCAACTAATCATCAAGCTTTGATCATTTGAATCAACTGTGTAGTGTTAGGGCAAAAAAACAAAACTTGCACGCCTTGGGGTACAGAGGACCGACTTTGAGAAACGCTAGTTTAAAGGGAAGTGTTGGAAATAGGATACGGATCTAGTTTAGGCTAAGGGGTCTTGGGTTAGGGGTAAAAAACATTATTCAAAATAGAAAGTAGGGAATGAAAACTTATTCTTCAGAATACTATGGGGGGAGTGGTGGTTTGTGATTTTTGAGCGGTGGGATGAACGGTCGTGGTTATTGCTGATGTTGTTTGGGATGAATGGCTGTGGTTATTGTTGATGTTGATGGTGTTTACATTGTTCAACAGGCGCGGCAGAGAGGTACACACAGGTCCTCTCACGAACAGCAACATACCGTCTACACATCGGTTTGGATATCAGGTAAGTTTTTCAGGTAAGTAATTAGGTAACTATGCATGTTTAAAGGCCACTTTGGGTAAGTATGCATGTAATAAAACGTCACTCCAGGTAAGTATACATATTTTAAAAGGAGGATTATATGACAAAAGAACAAAACATTCCCAAAAGCATCTTGAGGATGCTTTGCTGCCTCAGGACCTGGACAACTTGCCTTAATAGAAAGAACCATGAATTCTGCACTGTATCAGAGAATTCTACAGGAGAATGTCAGGCCATCCATCTGTGAGCTGAAGCTGAAGCGCAGCTGGGTCATACAGCAAAACAATGATCCAAAACTCACAATCAAGTACATGAAAATGGTTAAAAAACAACACATTTAAAGTTTTGGAATGGCCTAGTCAAAATCCAGACCTAATCCCAATTGAGATGTTGTGGCAGGACTTGAAACAAACAGTTCATGCTTTAAAACACACAAATGTGGCACGGTAGAAGTAACAATCATTTGGTCATCATACTTTGATATGGTTTCTTTCTAAAAAAATCATCAAATTTAATGAAACACATGATTTTGACTGTTCATTATGTTTAATGTTGCACATACTCAAGATAGAAAGGATATAGGCCAATGCCCAATGTAAACATCCAAGCACCACTCCCTCCTTATCAGGATGTTTTCAGACCCAAAATATGAATGTCATTAATTACGTTGTGTGAAAGATAAAAGTGACTCCCAACTCACATTTTTTTCTGTCAGTTTTTTAATGTTTAAGTCAAGACTTGTTTGAAGACATTAAGTTAAATATGTATTTGCATGTTATTAAAAGAAAGTGATGCCTCAATATCATATAATGTAATGTAGCAGTGGCTGATGTTAGTTGATAAATGTACTATACTTTTATATAATAAATTCTAATTAACTTATATCAATAAAACAAGAGAGAAATTACAAAAACATGAAGTTTAAAAAAAATCAACCATATAGTAACCTAAACATTATACTGAAACATTACATTGCATTACCAATATTGAACTGTCAAATGATTCAGATCAGTGATGTGGTGCCAACCATTGCCTGGCTTGGATCAGAAAAATAGCCCTAGAAAACACAATTTTAACAAGAAAAAGAGCAATGTATTCACAGAAGCCCAATTCTCAAGGGATGAAAGCAGTGTTTTGTGGAGGCAGTGGTTTCTGTTGAAACCCTGTTCCCATATCGTCTCCCTCGGGACCCTTTGGGTAGATCACAGTCTGTAGAAACAACACAGTACATAATAGGACAGATATGTCCCAAATAGCACCCTATTCCCTATACTTTAGTGCTCTACCTTTGACCAAAGCCTGCACTCTAAAGTAGTGCACTATATAGGGATTAAGATGCCATTTGGGTTGCAGCCTATGATAGAAATTCTACAATAGAGAGATGTTAACAAAAAAGCTCAGTATTTACTTACTAGGTTGAGCCTGTAGTGTCAATATTGCATGATCATCACATCCTTGTTATTATATAGTTTTTAAGTTATCAGTTTTTTAATGTTTATTTTTAATTCAGTTCAGCTTCAGTTCGTTTTTAGACCTTTATTGTTTGTTTTTATTTAGTTTAAGTGATATATTTTATATATATATATATATATATAGTTATATGTATAGTAATATATTATTTATTTGTATTTTTATAGTTAGGGACAGAATCAAATCAAATTTGTTTTGTTACATGCTTCCTTTAAGTGTAGACTAACAGTGAAATGCTTATTTACGGGGCATTCTCAACAATGCAGAGAGAAAAATTATAAAATGAGGAATAAATACAATATGAGTAACGATATCATGGCTAAATATGAGGGGTACCAGTACAGAGTCGATGTGCAGGGTTATGAGGTAATTTAGGTAGATATGTGCATATAGGTAGGGGTGAAGTGACTCGGCAACATGATAGATAATAATCAATATCAGCAGCGTATGTGATGAGTCAAAAGAGTTTGTGCAAAAGGGGGTAAATGCAGATAACCAAAAAACTAACTGGACTAACTATTTAACAGTCTTATGGCTTGGGAGTTAATGCCCTTCAGGGTCCTGTTGGTTCCAAACTTGGTGCATTCAAACCACTTGCCGTGCAGCAACAGAGAAAACAGTTTATGACTTGGGATGCAGTCTGGATTATGTTTAGGGCCTTCTTCTACCAGCGCCTGGCATAGAGGTGACTGCCAGGTCACTGACCTTCTTCTTATAGGCTGTTTCATTGTTGTCGGTGATCAGGCCTTCCACCGCTGTGTCGTCAGCAAACTTGATGATGGTGTTGGAGTCATGCGTGGCCATGCAGTTATGGGTGAAAAGTGAGTACAGGAGGGGACAAAGCACACACCCCTGAGGGGCCCCCGTGTTGAGTGTAAGCATGGCGGATGTGTTGTTCCCTACCCTTACCACCTGGGTGGTGTTCAGTCCCAGGGACCTGAGCTTAGTAATGAGCTTGGAGTGCACTATGGTGTTGAACGCTGAGCTATAGTGAATGAACAAATCTAATTTTATTTGTCACATTTGTGGGAGCAAACGGTACATGTAAGGGCTTAGGGCAAAGAGGAGGAGGTGACACTTAAATACATGATCTATTATGGAAAGAGCAGGATACCATTATAAAGGACCATGCCCCAGGACTACCTGACATGATGACTCCTTGCTGTCCCCAGTCCACCTGACCGTGCTGCTGCTCCAGTTTCAACTGTTCTGCCTTATTATTATACGACCATGCTGGTCATTTATGAACATTTGAACATCTTGGCCATGTTCTGTTATAATCTCCACCCGGCACCGCCAGAAGAGGACTGGCCACCCCACATAGCCTGGTTCCTCTCTAGGCTTCTTCTTCGGTTTTGGCCTTTCTAGGGAGTTTTTCCTAGCCACCGTGCTTCTACACCTGCATTGCTTGCTGTTTGGGGTTTTAGGCTGGGTTTCTGTACAGCACTTTGAGATATCAGCTGATGTACGAAGGGCTATATAAATACATTTGATTTGATTTGATTAGATAAAGATTAGATAGAGAGGAACAAACATAAGTGCTTAGGGTAAAGGACATCAGTGATTAGGGTAAAGGCCATAAGTGCTTAGGGTAAGGTAGACATATATTAATTTTAGGACACGAGAGGGTCCTGCCACCATTGTAATCTAATCAAGAGCGGATACAGGTGTTATTGGGCATGAACAAGCAGGAAGCCTGGACTGAGAGATAATGGTGGCAGATGACCTGAGGGAAATAACTTCATTAACATGTGGAATGGACTCATATGCTGTGTGTGTATAAATACAGAGCCAGTGCTCTAGGAAAGTGTGTGTTCTGCGGACCATCTAGGCTTCTGATATGTTTGTATTAAAAGCCTGTATTGAATTCACAAGTTCTTGTAAGTTTATACACTGCTCAAAAAAATAAAGGGAACACTTAAACAACACAATGTAACTCCAAGTCAATCACACTTCTGTGAAATCAAACTGTCCACTTAGGAAGCAACACTGATTGACAATACATTCCACATGCTGTTGTGCAAATGGAATAGGCAACAGGTGGAAATTATAGGCAATTAGCAAAACACCCCCAATAAAGGAGTGGTTCTGCAGGTGGTGACCAAAGACCACTTCTCAGTTCCTATGCTTCCTGGCTGATGTTTTGGTCACTTTTGAATGCTGGCGGTGCTTTCACTCTAGTGGTAACCTGAGACGGAGTCTACAACCCACACAAGTGGCTCAGGTAGTGCAGCTCATCCAGGATGGCACATCAATGCGAGCTGTGGCAAGAAGGTTTGCTGTGTCTGTCAGCGTAGTGTCTAGAGCATGGAGGCACTACCAGGATACAGGCCAGTACATCAGGAAATGTGGAGGAGGCCGTAGGAGGGCAACAACCCAGCAGCAGGACCGCTACCTCCACCTTTGTGCAAGGAGGAGCAGGAGAAGCACTGCCAGAGCCCTGCAAAATGACCTCCAACAGGCCACAAATGTGCATGTGTCTGCTCAAACGGTCAGAAACAGACTCCATGAGGGTGGTATGAGGGCCCGACGTCCACAGGTGGGGGTTGTGCTTACAGCCCAACACCGTGCAGGACGTTTGGCATTTGCCAGAGAACACCAAGATTGGCAAATTCGCCACTGGCGCCCTGTGCTCTTCACAGATGAAAGCAGGTTCACACTGAGCACATGTGACAGACGTGACAGAGTCTGGAGACGCCATGGAGAACGTTCTGCTGCCTGCAACATCCTCCAGTTTGGCGGTGGGTCAGTCATGGTGTAGGGTGGCATTTCTTTAGGGGGCCGCACAGCCCTCCATGTGCTCGCCAGAGGTAGCCTGACTGCCATTAGGTACCGAGATGAGATCCTCAGACCCCTTGTGAGACCATATGCTGGTGCGGTTGGCCCTGGGTTCCTCCTAATGCAAGACAATGCTAGAACTCATGTGGCTGGAGTGTGTCAGCAGTTCCTACAAGAGGAAGGCATTGATGCTATGGACTGGCCCGCCCGTTCCCCAGACCTGAATCCAATTGAACACATCTGGGACATCATGTCTCGATCCATCCACCAACGCCACGTTGCACCACAGACTGTCCAGGAGTCCACCAATGCCACCTCATCAGGAGCATGCCCAGGTGTTGTAGGGAGGTCATACAGGCACGTGGAGGCCACACACACTACTGAGCCTCATTTTGACTTGTTTTAAGGACATTACATCAAAGTTGGATCAGCCTGTAGTGTGGTTTTCCACTTTAATTTTGAGTGTGACTCCAAATCCAGACCTCCATGGGTTGATAAATTTGATTTCCATTGATAATTGTTGTGTGATTTTGTTGTCAGCACATTCAACTATGTAAAGAAAAAAGTATTTAATAACAGTATTTCATTCATTCAGATCTAGGATGTGTTATTTTAGTGTTCCCTTTATTTTTTTGAGCTGTGTATTTTGAAACGATTCTCCACGACATATGCACGGAATACAACTGTACCCCTTGAAATGCTTGCTTACGAGCCCTTCCCAATGACTATAGTTTTGGCAAGTCGGTTAGCACATCTACTTTGTGCATGACACAAGTAATTTTTCCAACAATTGTTTAAACAGATTATTTCACTTATAATTAATTCACTGTATCACAATTCCAGTGGGTCAGAAGTTTACATACACTAAGTTGACTGTGCCTTTAAACAGCTCCAAAACCGTCATAAAAAAGGCAGACTATGGTTTGCAACTGCACATTCGACAAAGATCGTACTTTTTGGAGAAATGTCCTCTCGTCTGATGAAACAAAAATAGAACTATTTGGCTATAATGACCATCGTTATGTTTGGAGGAAAACGGGGGAAGCTTGCAAGCTGAAGAACACCATCCCAACCGTGATGCACGGGGGTGGCAGCATCATGTTGTGGGGGTGCTTTGCTGCAAGTGGGACTTGTGCACTTCACAAAATAGGTGGCATCATGAGGAGGGTAAATGATGTGGATATATTGAAGCAACATCTCAAGATATCAGTCAGGAAGTTAAAGCTTTGTCGCAAATGGGTCTTCCAAATGGACAATGACCCCAAGCATACTTCCAAAGTTGTGGCAAAATGTCTTAAGGACAACAAAGCCAAGGTATTGGAGTGGCCATCACAATGCCCCGACCTCAATCCCATAGAAAATCTGTGGGCAGAACTGAAAAAGCTGTGCGAGCTAGAGGCCTACAAACCTGACTCAGTTACACCAGCTCTGTCAGGAGGAATGGGCCAAAGTTCACCCAACTTATTGTGGGAAGCTTGTGGAAGGCTACCCAAAACATCTGACCCAAGTAAATTTAAAGGCAATGCTACCAAATACTAATGGAGTGTATGTAAACTTCTGACCAACTGGGAATGATGAAATAAATAAAAGCTGAAATAAATAATTCTCTGCTATTATTCTGACATTTACAAAGGAGAAATTGCAGCCCAAATAAATGCTTCACAGAGTTCAAGTAACTGACACATCTCAACATCAACTGTTCAGAGGAGACTGTGTGAATCAGGCCTTCATGGTTGAATTGCTGCAAAGAAACCACTACTAAAGGACATCAATAATAATAAGGGACTTGCTTGGTCCAAGAAACAAGAGCAATGGACATTAGACTGGTGGAAATGTGTCCTTTGATCTAATGAGTTCAAATTTGAGATTTTTGGTTCTAGTCTTTATGAAACACAGAGTAGATGAATGGAGGAATTCCACATGGGCGGTTCCCACCATGAAGCATAGAGGAGAAGGTGGGATGGTGTGGGGGTGCTTTGCTGGTTACACGGCCTGTGATGTATTTGTAATTCAAGGCACACTTAAAAAGGATGGCTAACACAGCATTGTGCAGCGGTACGCCATTCCCTCTGGTTTGTGCTTAGTGGGACTATCATTTGTATTTCAACAGGACAATGACCCAAAACACACAGCTGTGTAAGGGCTATTTGACCAAGAAGGAGAGTGATGGAGTGCAGCATCAGATGACCTGGCATCCAAACCACCCGACCTCAACCCAATTGAGATGATTTGGGATGAGTTGTACAGCAGAGGGAAAGAAAAGCAGGCAACAAGTGCTTAGAATATGTGGGAACTCCTTCAAGACTGTTGGAAAAGCTTTCCAGGTGAAGATGGTTGAGAGAATGCCAAGAGTGTGCAAAGCTTTCACCAAGGCAAGGGGTGGCTAATTCAAAGAATCTGAAATGCATTTGGATTTTTTTAAACACTTTTTGGTTACTACATGATTCCATGTGTGCTATTTCATAGTTTTGATGTCTTCACTATGTAGAAAATAGTAAAAATAATGACAAATCCTTCAATGAGTAGGTGTGTCCAAAGTTTTGACTGGTACTGTAGGTGTTCCTTTTGTCCAGGTGGGAGAGGGCAGTGTGGAGTCCAAAGGAGATTATGTCATCTGGGGATCTTTTGGGGTGGTATGCGAATTGGAGTGGGTCCAGGGTGTCTGGGATAATGGTGTTGATGTGAGCCTTGACCAACCTTTCAATGCATTTCATGGCTACATATATGAATGCTATTTAGAAAGGTTAGCTTGGCCAACTTGGGCACAGGGACTATGGTGGTCAGGGAGAGTTTGAAAATGTCATTCAAGACACTTGCCAGCCGGTCAGCACATGCTCTGAGTATGTGTCCTGGTAACTCTTCACCAAGTGAGTTCCTATGTAAATGTTATCATTATAATTAAACTGAATGAAAACACATTATAAATTTCATAAGGCCTCATTTTGAGGCCAAGCTTTACCCTATTTCAGTGTCCTGAAACAAATGGCTTAAAGGCCACATCAGGTCTGGAAGTAAGGTTGCAAAAGTCCAGTAACTTTAACAAAATTCCCAGATCTCGGTTGAAGGATTTCCAGGAATCTTACAACCGAGATTTCTGGAAAAACTGGGAAATTTTGCAACCCTACCTGCTAGTCACATTATGCTGACTTGCAAAGTGATGTGTAATTATTAATGGAATCCAGCCAGAGGTATGCTATCCAGCAGTTTAACATTTGATTCACCCCCAACCTGAATTCATAATGAATACCAGGGTTAGGAACAGTGTGAGGAGTCAACCTAAGCCATTTAATAAACTAGAACAACCATTTCAGTAATGGGAGCAAGAAATCTAAATAAATGATTGGATTAGTTTCGAAAAATGTATGTCATTTGTCTTTGTGTATCATAAGTTGAATCAATTAATCACTAAATGTACATGCATTGGTGCGGCAGGTAGCCTAGTGGTTAGAGCGTTGGGCCAGTAACACAAACGTTGTTAGATCGAATCCCTGAGCTGACAGCTTAAAAAATCTGTTGTTCTGCCCCTGAACAAGGCAGTTAACCCACTATTCCAAGGCAGTCATTGTAAATAAGAATTTGTTCTTAACTGACTGCTATAAAACTGCTATATAACACAATTCCCAAAAAATCTACCTGCAGTAGAGCATGCTGGGGAAAAAGTTAAGAACTTAAAAAATTGAGTTGGTGTTACTTCTCATTTCGTTTTGAGTCAGTACCACATCAATATTTCAATAATAATGACTTTACATTGACTTTTGAGTTCAACTTACTATAAGTATTTGAGTAAAAAATGCCTTGGAGTTTACCCTGAAGCTTTGAACCAACACGTTTCTTTGTTTCCTTCTGAGTTTCCATTAGCACAGGAAGTGCAATGCGAAACACCTCAGTGGGAATCTGTGTTAAAGCGGCGCAGAGTAAGTGTGTCTTTTGTATTTGTAAAATAATTTTGGGGTGATATGAAAATAGAATTTCAGAGTTTTCCAAAACCGTTTTGCATGCAGTGATTATTAACGGTTAGACAGGGTATCTGGAAAGTTTAACCTGTTGGCCATGCTGTGGTCAATTGTTCAAATTAGAAACCTATGGCTGTATGGGCTTGGATTCTCATGAGCTAAAGTTAGGTAAAAATGATAAAGTTGCAAATGACAAAATTCCTCAGGATTAATCGTTCAGTTGAAAATTAATGCTTTTTATTAGCTTTGATTAGCAGATGGTGCCATTTGACTGTCCTCCATACGAATTAATGGGATTATACAGTATTTCAATTAAATGTTTCAAGGACAAAATTACACAGGTGTTGTTGTAGGGGGGACAGTAACATTAGTACTCTAAAAAAATACTTTAAGGAAAATGTTTATATATTTACAAATGTTTATTTTTAGCTCACATAATATAATATTTGAAAGTATGCATTAAGGTGTCTAATATAATAAACGTGTCAAAAACGAATGCTGACATTAATAAATGCATTTCTTTAGCTTCCAAAATCCTTTTTTACATTGGAGCAGGAGTGTCAAGATGGCTTTGCCCGGTGGCTTGAATACGGTGCCTCCTGTCAGTCAACCAGGGGTTAAACACACCATTGGTTCTATCGCTTCTAACTACGTCAACGATTTTAATGATCTTATATGGAATTTCAACTTTATATAATCACGACCACCTGGTGAGTTTAGCATAGAGCTAAATGTACCAGGTTATGTCATGGGAACAGCACACATGTAGCCTTTGATCACGTGCAACTACGTCAATGATTTTATTTGGCCGATGCTTAAACTAACATTTTTCGAATGTTCGCATGTACAGCCCCACAGAATTTTACACAGTGACCAATGTTTTGATTGCACATTTTTGAATGGAAGTTTTTGCAGTGGAAGTTTAAAAAAAATTACTCCAGAGTAACTAGGACACTGTTGAGATATTCTAAATTTTAATTTGAGATAATGAGCATATGGAACCCTGCAAATCAACCTCCAAATATGTCATACCTCGTAGTTGTTCTGAGGAGGGAAAGGTGCGTTGCTTGGAGTCATGCAGCCATGAGGTACCGGTATTTGATTCCCAATGACGAACACTTGCTAAAAGACAGACATGTACATTTTAGGTCCATTTATATAAATTGCTTATCAAATATACAGGTGTCATGACTGCTCAGCTCTCTTACTATTGCAGAACAAACAATATATAGACAAAAGTATGTGGACACGCCTTCAAATGAGTTGATTCAGCTATTTCAGACACACCCGTTGCTGACAGGTGTATAAAATTGAGCACACGGTCATGCAATCTCCATAAACAAACATTGGCAGTAGACTGGCCTTACTGAAGAGCTCAGTGACTTTCAATGTGGCACGGTCAGGATGCCACCTTTCCAAGAAGTCAGTTAGTCAAATTTCTGCCCTGGTCAACTGTAAGTGCTGCTATTGTGAATTATACAACGGGTGGGTCTAATCTTGAATGCTGATTGGTTAAAACTGCATTCCAGCTTGTCTATTCCACAAGTTACCACTGGCTAAATTTATGCTGTTAAAATGCCTATTTACTCTGTTCCATCTGACTGTGCAATCCACTGTCTCATCAGCCCAGCCAAGCAATTTATAAACTTGATCTCCACTATAAAAAGCATCTAGACATTATCCCACAAAGGCAATACCTTCAAACAGAATCCTTCCAGATCCTTCCAGATCCTTAGTCTGCATTTATGGACTGCCCTATTCAATTCAACCCACATGTTTTCAATGGATTTTAAATCCGGAGACTGAGATAGATATTGCAAAATGTTGAGTTTGTGGCCAAATAACAATTTCTTTGCTTTTATATTTATTCTCAGTAATACCAATTACCCCACCGAAGACATTCTTTCAAAAAGTATACTTACCATGACAGAATTTATGGGTAAATAAAACTCATAGAATAAAAAGGAAAGTTTGACATCTTCCAAAGTCTGAGGGTTGTTTTAAGCTTCCAGACTTGGAATTGTATCAACTCGCCACACAAGGCTTTTACTTGCAACATATTGTTAAGTGCACGAAAGAAGAATAATGGGCACATATTGAAATTGTGCATGCTAATCCTCAGAATCTTTTCACACGTCTATTTTCAAAGGATAAAGAAGAACATTAACAATTTTATAGTTAAGAACACTAACAATATTGAAGAAAATTAAATGCACACTAAAAGAACCAATATCACTCCCTAAAAACACAACCCTATGGAACAATCCTTGGATAACTTTTCAGAGTTCACTGATAAATTGGCCCCATGGAAAACTAAAGGCATAGGAAATAAAATGATTTCCATTACAGAATTAAAAAGCCATTTTAGACTGACTAATGTAGACGTTTTCAAATACATGCAATTGAAAAGTTCTATACACTAAATTTCTATCTGAAATCTTTTGGACATCAAAGAAATGTTGAGGGAATCCTATTTGACTCAGAAAAGGATTCACATAGAGTATGCTAGGTAATAAAAATATAAAACTTTTATATGAAGATTTAAGAAGAACTGATATTGACACAAGACGAAGGGAGTGTTGGAACATAACTAATCAACACATCCACCAATGCTGCTGTGAACCGCATCACAAGAGACATGCTAAACGGAAGACGTATAAAAACAATGTTATCTTTGATGCAATTTCAATGTTGTTTGAGTTGTTTTGTGTGCCACCAAATTTGCTTGAGATTATTTTACTGCAAAACTGCTCACTGAATCCAATTTACTTAACATAGGAGTTTCAAAGAGCTGTCAGTCAAGGCGAGCTCAAGAATATAAGCTCCCTCTCACTCAGCCTGTATTTTCAAACTTCCTGGCAGTTACCATGAGATAAAAAGTAATTTTAAGAATGACTGTTCAGGACTTAAGTGTACAACTAGCAATGACTCAATAATTCATGTCTTCTGGGAGTGCTATAAAGTCAAAAAGATATAGATGGAGTTAGAAAGTTGGTAGCCAGAAGAAAGTTGGTAGCCAGAAGTTTTACAATGTAAGTTTACTTTTAATCCATCTATATGCATATTTAAAGACATGGCATATCCTCATATGCCATGCCTTTAAATATGCATATAGATGGATTAAAAGTAAACTTACATTGTAAAACTTCTGGCTACCAACTTTCTAACTCCATTATGAAATACTCAATGGGATGGACCATACTTTTCTCTTCAATGATTCTGAAAAACTTCTCAAACTGATACTGTACATCTTTCATTCATGCTGGGAAAAGAGAGAGTTGCTCCCATGAATCAGAAATACTTCCTAGGTTTGAGCTCACGGCCGCTGTGTTGGCAGCAAATTGTCATAACAAAAGTAAGAACCGCCGTGAGCTCTCCCACGTCTGCACACTGGAGCAGGAGTGCCAAGATGGCTGTGCCCGGTGGCTTGAATACTGTGCCCCCTGTCAGTCAACCAGGGGTTATACACACCATTGGTTCTATTGTCCCCTAGTGGTCGGGAGTGTAAATTGCCCAAATAATACCATAATATAAGATGCACCCAAATTGGCTCCTACACTGGCTAAAGTTCATGATGCCATTGACCTTAACAAGGGGCCCAGGACCAGTGGAAGAAAATTAACCCCATAACATCAAAGACCCACCACCATATTTTATGGTAGATATGGGGTTATTTTCTGTGCATTCTCATTTCATTTACATACATTTACATTTAAGTCATTTAGCAGACGCTCTTATCCAGAGCGACTTACAAATTGGTGCATTCACCTTATGACATCCAGTGGAACAGTCACTTTACAATAGTGCATCTAAATCTTAAAGGGGGGGTGAGAGGGATTACTTATCCTATCCTAGGTATTCCTTAAAGAGGTGGGGTTTCAGGTGTCTCCGGAAGGTGGTGATTGACTCCGCTGTCCTGGCGTCGTGAGGGAGTTTGTTCGACCATTGGGGGGCCAGAGCAGCGAACAGTTTTGACTGGGCTGAGCGGGAGCTGTACTTCCTCAGTGGTAGGGAGGCGAGCAGGCCAGAGGTGGATGAACGCAGTGCCCTTGTTTGGGTGTAGGGCCTGATCAGAGCCTGGAGGTACTGAGGTGCCGTTCCCCTCACAGCTCCGTAGGCAAGCACCATGGTCTTGTAGCGGATGCGAGCTTCAACTGGAAGCCAGTGGAGAGAACGGAGGAGCGGGGTGACGCGAGAGAACTTGGGAAGGTTGAACGCCAGACGGGCTGCGGCGTTCTGGATGAGTTGAAGGGGTTTAATGGCACAGGCAGGGAGCCCAGCCAACAGCGAGTTGCAGTAATCCAGACGGGAGATGACAAGTGCCTGGATTAGGACCTGCGCCGCTTCCTGTGTGAGGCAGGGTCGTACTCTGCGGATGTTGTAGAGCATGAACCTACAGGAACGGGCCACCGCCTTGATGTTGGTTGAGAACGACAGGGTGTTGTCCAGGATCACGCCAAGGTTCTTGGCGCTCTGGGAGGAGGACACAATGGAGTTGTCAACCGTGATGGCGAGATCATGGAACGGGCAGTCCTTCCCCGGGAGGAAGAGCAGCTCAGTCTTGCCGAGGTTCAGCTTGAGGTGGTGATCCGCCATCCACACTGATATGTCTGCCAGACATGCAGAGATGCGATTCGCCACCTGGTCATCAGAAGGGGGAAAGGAGAAGATTAATTGTGTGTCGTCTGCATAGCAATGATAAGAGAGACCATGTGAGGTTATGACAGAGCCAAGTGACTTGGTGTATAGCGAGAATAGGAGAGGGCCAAGAACAGAGCCCTGGGGGACACCAGTGGTGAGAGCGCGTGGTGAGGAGACAGATTCTCGCCACGCCACCTGGTAGGAGCGACCTGTCAGGTAGGACGCAATCCAAGCGTGGGCCGCGCCGGAGATGCCCAACTCGGAGAGGGTGGAGAGGAGGATCTGATGGTTCACAGTATCGAAGGCAGCCGATAGATCTAGAAGGATGAGAGCAGAGGAGAGAGAGTTAGCTTTAGCAGTGCGGAGCGCCTCCGTGATACAGAGGAGAGCAGTCTCAGTTGAATGACTAGTCTTGAAACCTGACTGATTTGGATCAAGAAGGTCATTCAGAGAGAGATAGCGGGAGAGCTGGCCAAGGACGGCACGTTCAAGAGTTTTGGAGAGAAAAGAAAGAAGGGATACTGGTCTGTAATTGTTGACATCGGAGGGATCGAGTGTAGGTTTTTTCAGAAGGGGTGCAACTCTCGCTCTCTTGAAGACGGAAGGGACGTAGCCAGCGGTCAGGGATGAGTTGATGAGCGAGGTGAGGTAAGGGAGAAGGTCTCCGGAAATGGTCTGGAGAAGAGAGGAGGGGATAGGGTCAAGCGGGCAGGTTGTTGGGCGGCCGGCCGTCACAAGACGCGAGATTTCATCTGGAGAGAGGGGAGAAAGAGGTCAGAGCACAGGGTAGGGCAGTGTGAGCAGAACCAGCGGTGTCGTTTGACTTAGCAAACGAGGATCGGATGTCGTCGACCTTCTTTTCAAAATGGTTGACGAAGTCATCTGCAGAGAGGGGAGGAGGGGGGAGGGGGAGGAGGATTCAGGAGGGAGGAGAAGGTGGCAAAGAGCTTCCTAGGGTTAGAGGCAGATGCTTGGAATTTAGCATGGTAGAAAGTTGCTTTAGCAGCAGAGACAGAGGAGGAAAATGTAGAGAGGAGGGAGTGAAAGGATGCCAGGTCCGCAGGGAGGCGAGTTTTCCTCCATTTCCGCTCGGCTGCCCGGAGCCCTGTTCTGTGAGCTCGCAATGAGTCATCGAGCCACGGAGCGGGGGGGAGGACCGAGCCGGCCTGGAGGATAGGGGACATAGAGAGTCAAGGGATGCAGAGAGGGAGGAGAGGAGGGTTGAGGAGGCAGAATCAGGAGATAGGTGGGAGAAGGTTTGAGCGGAGGGAAGAGATGATAGGATGGAAGAGGAGAGAGTAGCGGGGGAGAGAGAGCGAAGGTTGGGACGGCGCGATACCATCCGAGTAGGGGCAGTGTGGGAGGTGTTGGATGAGAGCGAGAGGGAAAAGGATACAAGGCAGTGGTCGGAGACTTGGAGGGGAGTTGCAATGAGGTTAGTGGAAGAACAGCTTCTAGTAAAGATGAGGTCGAGCGTATTGCCTGCCTTGTGAGTAGGGGGGAAGGTGAGAGGGTGAGGTCAAAAGAGGAGAGGAGTGGAAAGAAGGAGGCAGAGAGGAAAGAGTCAAAGGTAGACGTGGGGAGGTTAAAGTCGCCCAGAACTGTGAGAGGTGAGCCGTCCTCAGGAAAGGAGCTTATCAAGGCATCAAGCTCATTGATGAACTCTCCGAGGGAACCTGGAGGGCGATAAATGATAAGGATGTTAAGCTTGAAAGGGCTAGTAACTGTGACAGCATGGAATTCAAAGGAGGCGATAGACAGATGGGTAAGGGGAGAAAGAGAATGACCACTTGGGAGAGATGAGGATCCCGGTGCCACCACCCCGCTGACCAGACGCTCTCGGGGTGTGCGAGAACACGTGGGCGGACGAAGAGAGAGCAGTAGGAGTAGCAGTGTTGTCTGTGGTGATCCATGTTTCCGTCAGTGCCAAGAAGTCGAGGGACTGGAGGGAGGCATAGGCTGAGATGAACTCTGCCTTGTTGACCGCAGATTGGCAGTTCCAGAGGCTACCGGAGACCTGGAACTCCACGTGGGTCGTGCGCGCTGGGACCACCAGAGTAGGGTGGCCGCGGCCACGCGGTGTGGAGCGTTGGTATGGTCTGTGCAGAGAGGAGAGAACAGGGATAAACAGACACATAGTTGACAGGCTACAGAAGAGGCTACGCTAATGCAAAGGAGATTGGAATGACAAGTGGACTACACGTCTCGAATGTTCAGAAAGTTAAGCTACGTAGCAAGAATCTTATTGACTAAAATGATTAAAATGATACAGTACTGCTGAAGTAGGCCAGCTGGCAGTGGGTGCGTTGTTGACACTACACTAATCAAGTCGTTCCGTTGAGTGTAATTTCGATGCCAAACTGGTGTGCGTGGCCAAAGCTATTTTCATGTCACCCAACCAATGCCTGGAGTTTACTAAACAACATTGGCACTTGGATTGGACACTGTGATTTGGTCAGATGACATGAATATAGAGCTATTTAGAGAACCCCATACCATAAGCACAGACAAAGGATATCAATGATCTGGAAGGATTCTGTACAGAGGAATGGTCTAAGATCCCACAGTGTGGTCTCCAAATCATAAAACATTTTAGAAATAGTGCATGTGCTGTTATACTTGCACAGTGAGGTATTGAAAACAGGGGTGTCATTAATTTTGACCCATACCTTTTGAAAAAAACAAACACTTGTTAACCTCTTGAACCTCTGGGGGCAGTATTTCATTTTTGGATGAAAAACGTTCCCGTTCTAAACAAGATATTTTGTCACGGAAAGATGATCGACTATGCATATAATTGACAGCTTTGGAAAGAAAACACTGACGTTTCCAAAACTGCAAAGATATTGTCTGTGAGTGCCACATAATGCTACAGGCGAAACCAAGATGAAATTTCATACAGGAAGTAAGCCAGATTTTGAATGCACTGTGTTCCAATGTCTCCTTATATGGCTGTGAATGCGCAAGGAATGAGCCTACACTTTCTGTCGTTTCCCCAAGGTGTTTCGCCAGCATTGTGACGTATTTGTAGGCATATCATTGGAAAATTGACCATAAGAGACTACATTTACCAGGTGTCCGCTCGGTGTCCTCCGTCGAAACTATTGCGTAATCTCCAGGTGCTTGCATTTTTCCATTTTGAACAGAGGAGAAACCAAACTGCAACGAGTGATTTATCATCGAATAGATATGTGAAAAACACCTTGAGGATTGATTCTAAACAACGTTTGCCATGTTTCTGTCGATATTATGGAGTTAATTTGGAAAAAAGTTTGCGTTGTAATGACTGAATTTTCTGTTTTTTTTCTTAGCCAAACGTGATGAACAAAACGGAGCGATTTCTCCTACACAAATAATATTTTTGGAAAAACTGAACATTTGCTATCTAACTGAGAGTCTCCTCATTGAAAACATCCGAAGTTCTTTAAAGGTAAATTATTTTATTTGAATGCTTTTCTTGTTTTTGTGAAAATGTTGCCTGCTGAATGCTAGGCTTAATGCTATGCTAGCTATCAATACTCTTACACAAATGCTTGTGTAGCTATGGTTGAAAAGCATTTTTTGAAAATCTGAAAAGCCTATTTATTTCATTTCATTTGCGATTTTCATGGATAGTTAACGTTGCGTTATGGTAATGAGCTTGAGGCTATAATTACACTCCTGGATACGGGTTTTTTTCTTAGCCAAACGTGATGAACAAAACGGAGCGATTTCTCCTACACAAATAATATTTTTGGAAAAACTGAACATTTGCTATCTAACTGAGAGTCTCCTCATTGAAAACATCTGAAGTTCTTCAAAGGTAAATTATTTTATTTGAATGCTTTTCTTGTTTTTGTGAAAATGTTGCCTGCTGAATGCTAGCCTTAATGCTATGCTAGCTATCAATACTCTTACACAAATGCTTGTGTAGCTATGGTTGAAAAGCATTTTTTGAAAATCTGAGATGACAGTGTTGTTAACAAAAGGCTAAGCTTTTGAGCCAATGTATTTATTTCATTTCATTTGCGATTTTCATGAATAGTTAATGTTGCGTTATGGTAATGAGCTTGAGGCTATAATTACGCTCCCGGATACGGGATTGCTCGTCGGAACAGGTTAAGTAAAATCTCTTTCTCTAAGCAATTGTATTAGTATACATTTTGGTTGCATACAATGTAGCTCAGTATTGAATGCTTTATTTTACACAGTCATTTTTGCTAATTTTTTTATCAAGGGTGTCAATAATTTCGGGCTCACACTGTATTCGGAGCTAGATTTTGGTTTAAATCTTGTACCACATTTTGACAGAAATCTATGTCCATAGACTCACCTCAGGGTTGGAACGGCAGCACTGGCAGACAGCTCTGCAGGCGAATGACGAGACACAGATGGACACTATGAACTCCAGTATGGAGAAAACAAGCAAAACACCTGAAATTCCCTGGGACCTGATCTATAGACAGAGAGGAACAGGAAACAGCAGTTGACTAGACTACCCTGCCATTTTGGAGCAATTATGTACAATTAAACTTTGACTCTTGTTTCAGCGTGGGCTAACAAGAAGTATAAATTAACTCAATAGCATCTAATTCACTATTGCTTGCATGTTGGAGATGTCACAATATGCTACAGATGGTGTATAATTTAAACGAATGAAAAACATTCAACAGTATGTCTAGCAATACAATTATAGATGATAAATCCCCCTTTACCGATTTAGAAATATCTCCTGACCAAAGGAATAAGCATTTGGTATATACCCAATACTGTTGGCAGACATAGGATGAAGGGTAGTATGGATAGTCTGGATAGTCTGGATAGTCACAGTAGTAGTTGTAAAAGAAGATCCCAGCACTGTCCAAAGAATGCAGAATTGTGCCAGTAAGAGCAATAACCGTGGCGACAACATTCATTCCAAGGGAGCCTTTTACCTAAGGGACAGAGAGCAGAAAGAGGACGTGGGGATGAATGATTGGTTGTGAAGAATGAAATACAATATAGAATACAGTGTGTTGACAATCATTATTACATGTCTTTATTAAAGGTGCAATCTGCAGTTGTTGAATCGCCAGTGCCCACCCCTCTGTGTTTGTGGGAGGAAAACAAGCAGGTTGAATGGAAAAATGAGGGCCTATATATAAAGTAGATTCTGTTTTGAAATAGAGTGGAACTTTATAAATCAAAAGCCTGAACTTTATTGAGGGAGAAAAATAGTTGATACTGACCAGACATGTGTTCAAATTGTTGTCAGCAGCAACAGTTAGAGAGCCTGCAATGACATACTGAGAAGGAACAAGGAAGTTGTTATACAAGGGTGCGTCCCAAATGGCACCCTATTCTCTACACAGTACACTACAAAAGTAGTGTACAGTATGACCAAAGTTCAAATTCAAGTTTAATTACTTCCATAGAAGTCAATACAAACGGAGTGTATAAATGGCATAGGCCTAGCCAAATACATATACAGTGATAAAAGTCATTAGTTAAGTAATTCGTTATAAAGCATTACCATACATTTGTTTTTAATGCATTTCTTTTCAAATTGTGACATTATTCAATTATTAGGATGTTTTGTTTGCATCAAGAGAGACAGGAAATGTAAGGTAGGATTGTTAGACAGAACAGCTCACTCACAATGATAGATCCCCAGACAAATATTCCGCTGATTACTCCAATATTGTCTACTTGTGGTCCTGTAGCCATCACGATTCCTGTCAACAGCATCATCAAACCAACCATGATCTGTACGGTCTGTGAGAGAAAAACAAAGTACATTAATTAATTTGTATTTTCTTCCATTACCTTCAACTAAAATAGCCTTTTTAAATTTTTTTGACTTCAAATTAATTTTCAAACGATGTATAACAGAAATTCTTACCCCCAGCGCTTTTGGTTGCCCTGCCTGGAAACTTCCCAGCACTGAGGAAACCGTCTGTCCCAAACAGTGAGGGGCAGAATCGACCCTCACGACCCCCATCCCGTTGCTAGTGGGGTGTACATGGGTGATGACCACCACCCCGTTAGTGGTGGTTGTTACAGAGCTGGACATCTTCACAGAGGAGAGAAGGCTGTTTGTAGTACAGTAAGAGGTGATACGGCTGGTCAGGGGTGTGTTGATGAGCCTTATGTAAAGTTTATACTCTATCTGGGACTTCCAGATAATAATTTACTTGGGACTGTCATGCATAATAGGTGTGTCTGCCACTCATTAGACTTTGAACTCTCCCCATTATGGTTGCTGTATCGTCTGTTTACTTGAATAACTTGAGCGACATTTAGTTCCTTCTGTATTAGCATAACTTCCCATCATTGGCTTGAAGTTGTTTGCCTATAGAACACAGGCTATACAAGAAACTCATACACTTCCATGAAAGGGTGTATAAGTTTCTATTTTATGTTACATAGCATGGAAGTGTATACGTTTCTTTTGTTCCCTGCTGTAGAGGCAATCATCTTCAAGGTGTGGTATAATAAAGTAATTTAATTTAACCAAAGACGTTGCTCCTCTGTGGGGAGACATCCTGAATTAAAGAAGAAGTAGGAAGTAGGTGAAATAATAGTGAATGTTGAATTATTGGTGAATGGACGTTAGATAAGCATGACAAACAGAAAAGAGCTTAGTAAAGTGGAGTGTATATAAATGCTGAGACATCATGTAAACATAAGCTCTTCATGTCTATTCCTGCACCCCTCCCTTCCTCTCCTCCTCTCTCTTCCTCTTCTTCTCTTTGTCTCTCTTCCTCCCCTCACCTTTCTTCCTATTCTCCCCTCATCCTCTTCTCCCCTTTCTTCCTCTCCTCCTGTCTCTGCCTCTCCTTCTCTCTTTTCCAAGGTTATGTTAGTTATTCGTTTTTAATTCTATTCATTTTTAGATTTTTCTTTGAAATTCAGTTAAGTTTCAGTTTGCTTTTAGAGTTTCTATAAATGTTCTGTTTGATAAAAACATTACAATTTCAATTTATGTTATTTAGTTTCAGTTTAGTTTTAGCAGTAGCAGTGCGT